>NW_015090978.1:956959-1012544 GCF_001431845.1 Calidris pugnax
GCTCCCTGGGTGCGGGTGGGGCCGGGAGCAGCTCGGCTGCAACCCAGCTTTGCCTGCCCAAAAAAAAAAAAAAAAAAAAAAGAAAAAAAAAAGCCCAAAAAAACTGAAGAGAAAATAGATTTCTGATGCCTACTTCAAGAAATAGTTTCTCAAAATGCTTCTGCCTGATAAAGGCTTTAAAAAAGTCCCAAAGACTCAGAAAGTCCCAGAATTGAAATCTTGATGAATTTAAATTTTCACCTCCCACACCCATTCCAAACCCAATTCCCATTAAGTTTGAAGAGAAACCCTACAAAATACAGCAAGCTAAAAAAGTCTTGGTGGAAAGGGAGAAATAAATTAAAGGTAAAACAGTAAATAATTTAAACTGAATTATAATTTAGATTAAAATCTTAATCTAAAACAATACGGTAGATTATTTTAATAATTCTCCTTATTTTGGAGTCATCATTTTTTAAAATTATTTTTATTTATTAAATGATCTGCTTGTTAAATGGGACAATTTCTTTTTAACTGCCTAATAGAATTAAGTATCGTTTGGTCTCTTTTAAGATCTGACCTTAATCAGATGTCTTCTGAGTCTAAGTGGCTTTAAAGTAATTTCTTTTTTTTAATTCCTCAAGCCCAGAGTAGTCAGCTTTTCTTAAATTTCAGTCCATGAACAGGCCTCCTGTATAGATTCAAAGATGCTTTCCCTCCACCTCATGCTGTAGGTAATCAGCATTGTTGAAAAACAAATACAAAGCCAGAACAGATAGTCTAAAGCCATTTCCTAGAGAAGACAGCCCCTGCTGCTTGAGTCACATCAAAGATATAGTGGCTGGTGTGCTCACAAATTGCTGACAATAAATGGGGAGCTGTTTATCAGCCAGAGCGGTGCTGCAGATATCGTTGAGAAAATACAAACCAGAGAGTTGCACCCAGCACTTCAGGCTGGCAGGCAGGTATTCTTTCACAAACCATACCTTATTTTCTTGTCTCCAGGAAATTTTGTACAACACTTCAGGAATTTTTCATCTGGAGAAATGTTTAAGAAACCAAAGACCACTCTTTTCCAGCCACTGTATCCCTAAATAGCTGATCTACTCCTAAAAGGCAAAAAGCTGCCAGTGAGGTAAGCTCAACCTGCAATGATTTCTAACTGGGGGTATGAGAACTCAGATCCTAGGGCAGTTATGATCTGCAGTAACTATCAGTCTGATCATTTCAAACCCTGAATGAATTGCAGTGAGCTTAAACGGGGTCACGTAACTGACATACCACATAACGCTCTAAAGAACACCTATTGGGAAATGCTTTTACAGCAGTTATGTTGATGGCACACCTCGCAGGAAAAAAGGCATTACAATGCTGGCCTCCAGAAGGAGTCTGCACCATTTATTTAATGAAAACATAGAGATGTAAGCCATTTTTCAGTACAGAGGGAACACAGGTGTCACAGAAGAGAGCACTACAGTATTTATGCAACAGATTGATGCTACGTCTGTCTTGCAACCTCATTTAGATTTTACGTGCTCTGTATAATACAACAGAAAAAGTTTCTTAAGAGCAGGATTCACAAAACCCAACAAGCCAAAGAAGAAATCAGCTAAATTAGCCAGTATCAATATTGAGAAAAAGGCGTTAGCTATTATTATGTTTCAAATCTTCCTGAAAGCCCCTGGGATTCAACACTTGCAACTCAGAGTCTTTCCTTACCTCCTCTCCAGCCCAGTCCTCTCCAAATCTACTGAGTCCTTTCTCTAACCACCTCTTGCTCTCTTTGCTCCTGGGGCAGCAAAATTACCTTCTCATCTAGCTAATTTTCCTACTATGCAGTAGGGTATTCTGAGCTAAAAATGCTCTATGCTTTCTAGTTGAAGCTGTTCTGCACGGACAAATTAGGTAGGCACAGGAGATAGACATCATGAATCAGTAATCTACTAATGAGGGTGTTCACCTCTGAGGGGGAATACTTAAAATACAGCCTGTGTTTCAGGCAATATTTGACACAAGATACTTAGAAGAAAATAAATAAAGGTAAATAAAAATAAAAAGTCAAATCTCTCACCTCCAGAGACAGACCTAATCATAGGATAGACTTATCCTCATTTTGTCTCTCTGGAAAAACAAATATTTAATTATCTCTGAGACTGCAGAACAACCCCATCAGGAGAGAATCTTCTTGAATTAACTGTTATCTGCAGCTTGGTTCTTCATAAAGGAAGACACAGGCTGAGTGAGGGAAAGGATGAAATCTAAGTGTCACACCTGGTTGGGTGAATCACTGAAAAATTTTGCGGGGGACCCTCTTCTAGACTTCCTGATGCAGCATTTTATGTTTTACTATATGCTTAGGATGCTTTAATACTGGAAACATAAAAGTCCATGAAACTTAGGAGAGCGGAATGTTCCACTTAGTGTCACTTAAACTGGCAGTTCTGTCCTGCATCTTCCTTAGCACGGCGTTTGCTTCTGCTAAGGCCAGCATAAAATTCAGAAAATGTTGAAAGAGCTTGTTTGCATTCACAATATTATCAACTCTTTAAATTCTATGAAGATTTGCATGGAATCTGCTTTGCCCCGAGCATGCTTGACATTTCTTCCTGGAAAACTGGATTTATGCTCCAGTATATCTGCACCCACAGAATCACACAGGCGTATGTGTACACGTAGATAACCACATACACAAAGAGACATAGACACGCATACAAACACACGAACAGACTCACTGTTGACTGTTTTTGGGTAGTGATTTGGTTAAATGTAATTCACAATTAAATGCTGCTTTTAGAACCACCTTCCAGGGATTCAGCCATTCTGCTCAAACCTTCTTCACAGCTGAAGAAGAGACAAAACACGGGCAACCTTTTTTATTGAATTAATTTGATTTTTGTCTTTTGTCCTGCCAGCTATCAAAATTGTCAAATAAACCAGCTTTGATTCATAAATAATGGTTCCATTATATTTACTGTGCCACCGGTCAGAGTACCTGAAATTTTAATTCACTTGTTCAGCTAAATTTCATCCTCAGTTCACAGCCATAAAATTCTGTATTGACAAACTTTCAAACCAACTTTGACTCTGAGGTATCTAGTCAACATTTTTCTTCTGTGTGGATATTAGTTTATTGAATAAGTGGCATCTGTTTTCCTCAACATCACTAGTGGAGTAGGTATTTCCTTTTGACAGCTTTGCACGATTTATGGGTTTGCATGCTCTGAAGAAAAATAGTACTAAGCAAAAAATTCCAATTCATTACCTCTTAGTACTTAATTAAGTTCATACACATTGCACACTATAGGTGAACCCTGAAATGACTGTGACAGCCACTGAGCAGCAAGTTAGATTATCTTTGGAAGACAGAGAGACTTTTAATTATCTTGACCTCATTTTTCCATCTGTGATATTCATAAATTTTCCTTTTATTTTGTTGCTTCCATCAGATGTACCAAACCATTCTGAAAACAAGATTATATCCTTAGCTATTTCCTTTTATCTGCACATTTAGGCACCAAATGTTTTTACAAATAGTGAAGTCAAGCAATGGTTTTTATCGGCTTACTTCACACAGCTACAGATGAATTATGTTGTACAGGCTCCTCCTAATAATGGTTTGGTTTTGGAAACGATAACAGCTTGATAAAAGAAGAAAGCAGTGGATCTGGCTATCAGTAGATACAGAAATAAAGAGAGCCTGGGCTTTACCTGTCAGGGTTCTGCGTACACACATGCATCTGTAAGAGGATCCGCTGGGTGAAAGTCTTAAAGCATTGCCCACATTTCCAAAGATGCCAGTCACTGAACTCAGAATTTAGTTGGCTTGTTGAAGTTGGGCTTGCAAGAACTCGTTGATTTTTGACACTGATCTGGTTAAATCCTGACTCGATGGACCCAGACTTATCCAGGAGAGAAAAATTTCTGCTACACGGAGTCTGTGGAAATACTATGGATCGCTGTGGAGTGGCAGGGGATAGTTTGCTACTTTTATTAAATGGCTGTAGGGTGTCTTGTCTGGACATGGCCTCCATTACAGTCGAAGGGACATTCACTGGGAGAAAACAAGAAAAGTAAATAAGATCCTTTTTATGCCTTTTTAACACTAATACAGTGTTGGGAAACACCAAAAAAAAAAAAATACCAACATCCATTTTCTTGACACTAGAGTTGAACAACTTTATTTTAACAATGCACAAAAAAATGGGCTGGAATGAGACAGTGATCTGGATGGATGATGCTGATTCTGTGACATTGACATGAAAATTCATGCAAAGGAGTGTCTGAGGCTGAAAGGACTCAGAGAAGCCTGGCTGTGATATATGTTTATTGCACAATGGGATTGTCATCTGAAAGAAAATGCTGCCGCACGTATGATACCCTGACTCTGCATGTTGCAGTCAGCATGTCCAATTGCTATATCACAGACAAGCATGAATTTTGAGAGCATGGGGGAAAAAATCCTTGCTCAGACACTCCTTGGGATACAACAGGGCTTAAATATCTACTGCAGCAATAGTTCCCCTATTTTCTTAAAGGGCGGCCACTAAGGATATTACACTACTTCATCTCGCAAGTAGTCACACAGCCAATACAATACGAAGCCTGTGACTTCACTGTGACTCGTATGATTAAGGCTAATAGCAGCTGGATTCCCACAAGACAATGGCAAAGGTGTCTTTGTGCATCAATTTCCCGCCTACAAAATAGGAACAAAAATTATCCCATGAAGGTCTTAGGATCATCAGCTCATGGTTTATGAGGCACTCAGACATTTCAGCAACAAATGCAATATGCTGTTCTCACAAGTAAGTTAGAGCTGAATTTGGATGTTGTGTGCTAAGGAAGGCAGGAGACCAAACACACAGAAAAAAGTTGAACAGCTGCCTCACTCCTTGAGTACGATCTAGATCATGCAGTGAATGAAGCAAGGGTCCTATGGAAAAAAGGCAACAACTAATGAAAGATTGTACCATAAAGCAAAACAAGGCATAATTTAGGCTCCCTGAGCCCATTACCTTCTCATGCTTTCTGATTTTGGCATGCTCAGCCTGAGACAATATTTCAATGGAGATTTTTAAATTAAATATGTTGTATACATATGTCTAACTCTACATATGCTCACACATTTAGTTACTGTCACAAAGCGTTTATATGCATACATCCACGTGCAGGTACACAGCATCTACTTGAACAGGTGATTAGAAACTGCAACTCTGTTTAGGTAAGTTATGATGACAGATTACTAACAGAAAATATGAGAAATAAATTTTAGCTGTGAGCTGGAATTGTCCAACATTATTTAATGTACAATAAAAAAGTAATAAAAACTAATGTTTTGGTAATACCATAAATAATGCCAGTTACTTCACAGAGTTATGTTCTAATATCTTTCATCAATCATATTAACTCCACTATTACAAAACTACATACTATTTAGTTTACTTAAGTTGGGGTCCTTCCTAGATTATTCTTTTCTGGAGTATCTGAGGACCTGATTTCTAAGTAGAGGTACAGCCATGGGGCTGTCTATCACAAGTTTCCAGACATATATCTTCTATGTCTCTCTGCAGTACAAAAGGCAATTTGTATATTTTCATTTTGCCCCAACATTCTCACACAAGAAGCAGACCACTTATCTTTTTATTTTTTTTAATTGTATTCATTCAAGTCCACAGAAGCAATAAGATCAAGATACTAAAGACCTAGGAAACATAGGCAGAGTTTTTACTGGGTAAAAATGCCTTCTGCAGAAAATAAGCAGAAGGTCTACTCTGAGGGCTTAAGTGGCACTAAAGCTATATACCAGTCTGCAGCTGGCTCCATGCTCAGAGACAAATTTCATCTACTCTTGTCAGTCTCCCTGTGGATGAAACTCTGGTTTCTCTCACAGCAAAATAGCAAGTGACAATATTTAGAGATTTTAACCATAATGCTTTGCTTTTCAAACAAAGGTTTTGTAAGCTTCAGCTCATGAAAGAAAAAATAATATTTCTATATTGTACACTGCAGAGCACGAGTTTTATCAGCAAACATTACTGCCAGTAATTAAATTTCTTTTAAACTTTTCTCAAGCCCAACAGATTTGAAAACTCAAGATGAAAAAGGATGTTTATTTTTGACAGTTTAATCCCTGCTATCTTGCTGTTTTATTGCTCCATGGTTCAGTATTTAAGTTGCTACGAGACACGAGTTCATCCTAGCATTGCTGTTCAAGTATCCAAGTCCTTGACTAAAAAAATATCTTATATGTAATTGATTAAGCATGGCCAGCCACAGGGTTACTTTAGATCAAGTCAATCAGGCATCCATTATTGGTTTCTTCCACCATGTAGATACAAATAGCTGGTGAAATGGACGAGGGGCTTTTGATGCAAGTTCTAGTCAAGTTCCACACACGAACAGTGAAACTGAAGGGTGTGCTTGGATTGCTCTTCCCATTACAGAAAAACGTATCCAGCACCACTTTTCACTGGGTCTGCATTTTAAGTTACATGCTTAATTTTGTGATGATTCCTAGCAAACTAAAAATAAAATGTTGAAAAGACATAGAAGAATGGATGGAAATGGGTATGGCCAGGATGGAATGGAAGTTCATGGTCCTTTCAGGCTTCTTACGCTCAGTCTCTATTTAGAGAAGCTGGCTTGTACCTTTTAACCACAAGGATCTCATCCCTACAATCAGTCAGACAAAGCTTTTCTTGACATACTCAGTGGTAATAGAATGAGGAATCACTAACAGAAGCCTTGTGGGCCTGCAATGCATTACTGTTTTGGCAAGGCAGCCTCTTGTGATAGGTCTGATAACAACGGAGAGGGCCAAGCAAATCAGTTAAGAATAGACCAGGAATGAATCATTTATAAAGGAAGAGTGATTCTACACACTATCACTCTATGTTGGGCTGCCATGGTGGGAAATCTGCTATTTAATGGCACATACCTACACACTTCCAAACACCTCTGTTTATTTAAGTAACCATACCATGATTTTGCACAACTTAAGTGTATCAGCTTCAGGGTTTTATTTTGTACACATCAAGCTTACCTTAAATATATAACTACTTTCATTTAATGTATCTTAAAATACTCTAGGAATATAGCCAACTATGTATGAAACAGGAATTCTGGATTACACAGGTAGAAATGCAAGGAAGAACTTACAATTTTCATCTTGTGCAATGCACTGGAGAGGGATTCCAAAGAAAGATGTGTAGCTGTCATTGTACCACACCAGCAGCTCAGTGCCCCGGGGAATATCTATACAAGCCCGGTAGAATATATTTGACCTGATGAAGAGGGGAAAAAAAAAAAAAAAATGCTTAATTTAAGAATAGAGTGTTATCTTCTTATCATACACAGTATTACAGTAGCAATCCATTTTTTTGGAAGCAGTTCTGTAGATAACTAAATGAATAACTTACTGATTATTTTAAAACCAAATCTATTGCAGGGAAGGACTTTGTTCCTGTAGCATAGGGTAACAAAGAGCTTATAGGCACTTCAAACCTAGCATACTTTAAATACTAAGATTTTACAAGCACAAGGATTTTATGAAAAGACTGATGTTTTCTTGCAATATCCCTTTTAAAGTCATTTTGTGAGTGCTGCATTTTGCTAACAGAGTACAAGCATCAGATTGGTGCACATAGTTCAGTAAATTCAGCCATTTAAACAGCTTTGCCTTTGGTCATCTAAGCTAAAGTTAGCAAATTTTCGGGGTAAATAGACAATGATTCTTTCATTTGAAAAAATGACTTTAGCAAGAGGTTTGAAGTAGTGTAACGCGGCCTTTCATTAGAGCAATATACCACCAAAAGATAGAGATCTTGGATTGTTGTGTAAAACAGACAGGGAAATTAAAAAATGGGGTTAATCTGAACATACGACCACAAAAGTCTTCCCCTGTATGAACACAAGGGTAACACCAACAATCCTTCAGTAAGAATAAATTCGTGAAACCGTAAATATGACATCTTATCATATCGCTCTGCTCTGCAGGAAAAGACTGTGGATTTTCCTAGACCACTGAACTGGGAGTTGAGGGGGAAAAAAAGGAAAAATCCTAGAGTTTCTACCATAAAAACCAGAGCCTTATCCTGATCTTGCACTGATGTAAATAGCTTCAGAGCGATACTTTTACAGTTAACAGATTTACATGGGGGCAAAAACTGTGCAAGATTAGAATCAGGCACAAGATAAAATAAAACTGTTATCAGTTTGTAGTGGCTTTTCCCTTAGGCTTCATATGGAACAGTAAAACACACTCCTGTGAGATGGATAGAAATTCAATATATACAAGGAGAACACTCCACTCTTGCTGAAGGATTACATACCAAAATGATACAGTCAAAGTACCAAGAAATGACCATTTTTTATAACAGCTTATGTAAGGCAGAAAAACATCTATAGACCAAAAAAAAATGTTAGGCCTCAACCAGTTTTCTGAGTGAAGAATTGCTATAAACGTTAGCCTGAAGTTCAAGATAAAAGTGTTTAAGGTTGGTAGGCCTTAAATTTAGACTTTCTGTAAAGAATTGGCTGTAGCGATGCAATTTGTTCCTTGTATAACACTGCAGACATAAGGAGAATCCTTTACCACATTTTTCACGGCAGTGAGATATGCACTTGTCAACATATTTTGTCACCGCAAAGTGGCTCTTGGCAACAGGATCATAAAGATCAATAAAAAAGTGCAGATTCTCAATATTTTACTAGCAGCTGCAAAAATTTCATTTATCTTGTTATTTTCCTCGCTTACTGCCACCCTGTCTCAGGAGGGCACTGCTAGCTAAGCAGAACGGTTTTCCTACCCTTCTATGAATATCTGACAAAAACTCTCCCCTTTGTGTCTCCCCTTCTCCTCCTCCTCTCGTCTTCTCCCTCTCTTTCTTCCCAGAGCTGCGCATTTCGTTAATTCTTTCCACTGTTACATAAAAATGAAAATTGGAGCCACGCTATAAATTACCAGCATCTCCTAACTTGAGAAAAATTGAGTCTACTTTGTACTTCACCCTTGTAACATTTCATCTCTCAGTTTGGCTTCCCTTAACATAAACACAGCAGCCCGGCAAATGAATGTGCTAAAACCAAATGACACACTTTGCCGCTGAAAGAGCAGAACTGTTTTTGAGCAATGGGTGGTCTGTGAGGCTTGGAGTAGGCACGGAAAAAAAAGTGTAAGCGTACACCGTCCCTTACAAGCCTGCAGAGCTTCCAAAACTTGCAGAAATCTCTGCATGCTGAAGTACATCAAAGGGATTTTTCCCTTTTCGGATAATATTTCCTTTGCTGACATGTATTTAGTATTATGGTTGGATGACTCATAAAGATAGCTTCATGGCGTCCCAACGCAGTTGAAGCAGAACACATGCCAACAAACATTATTGTCAGCCTCAAAATAAAAACAAAACGTTCAGCTAAGGGTCAATCAATCAAGAGCACTTTGAAGAAAATTCCATTTAGATATTACAAATCATAACAGAATGAATTTAAACCAGCTGACTTTCTGTGAGGAGGACGTCCATGTACAATAAAAATTAGGCCGGTTTTTCAGTGTCCAACTTTGCTATTTTCTTACACTTGGATGCAGTCACTGGTGATGGATGCCAGTTTTTTAAATTGTGTTTTTGTAGTTCATTTTATAAAGATCTGAAGTAATCGAAAACAGATCAACAGAGGGAACTCTAAGTAAAAACTCCATCATGAAAGGAGAGTTGTAAAATCCACTTAATATTGACAGATGTGTAATGACTTTCTCATGCTCACTTTTCATTTAGGTTTGTCATCTCTATATATATAAATGCTTTTTTTTCCTTATTTTTATATATATATATATTCATGTGCACACACCACCACACTGAGAAATAGTTCACAAGATACCTGCAAAAATACTCTTTCATCATAACAATCTTTATTCATTATGCACTGTGTTTATTTAAAATCTGACAGGATTTTAGCTATAAATATCTGATATTTAAGGGTATAATAAAAGGTTTGTAATGTATAAATAGGATTGTTATTTTTTTTTAACTGCAGCATTATTTAGTTAACTGGCCAGAGAATAAAAAAGCTGAAAATGCAATTGAACAATTTTACCATTGTTAAATTGGAACCCTATGGGATAATCAAACTTTATAAATATTTCATTTTAGCTTGCTTTTGTATGTTTTATTTTTAATTTTAAAGGCACTTTAAATAAGTTTAAGATTCTTCCTAAAGAAAAGAAACTCCACTCTCTGAAACGACTAGCCAAAATCAGGATTGCTCACTGCGACTGGCAAGCTTGGTGCTTTCTTTGATGTGCTTCCTACCACATTTAATAAGGCCAAGCAGTTGCTTCTGATTCTGAGGCAAAAGGTTTGTTTATAGCTGAGATCATGTATTTATGTAATGCGTTGTCTGGGTTTTCTGGACCTGTTTGCAAGCACAAAGTAAAATGCACCACAATTTCTTTACATTTTTCTTCACATTTTGACCTTCTCTAGCCACTGACATAGGAGGCACAAGCACTAGCAACCCTGGCTAGCAGGTGCACACACAATGCAAGCTTTAGGTGTGTACGTGTCTCTTGTGCCTTTGGGTTCAAAACTCCTCTCCTGCCATTTTCCCCCTTCCTCTTGCACACACATCTTTATTAGGGATGGAAGATTGCTTGTGTTGCCTTGCTTCTGATCGGATCCTCTGGGAACGTGCAGAGGCCTCTGTGCAGTGTGGTGGTCACACGAGTGGCACAGGGCTGCTCTTCTTCCCAGGAGCACCTGGAGGTCCGGCGTGCTCACGACAACAGCCTCAGCTCAGGGCAACCAAAGTTAAACCCATCCTCACTACACCCTGCAGCTTTTCTGCTGAGCTGAACGAGCACATTCACAGAAGCCCTGAGGACAATAGTACTCGTGACAGTCAGAGTCTGACTTCTCACCAAGACCGTTTTCATTGTGTTGCATGGAGTAAATCAAAATGTACTTTACCTGTACTGAACCACTGTTAAGTTCTGCTCCCCGCAATGCCTTGCACATCGGATGTACCTCATCCAGCTTGACTTACTGGGTTCTCCACCATCAATAAAGTGCTGCAGTGTCCCATCCTGGTCATATATCTGGGGGAGTAGTAGTTAGAAAAAATCATCAGCAATCATTTTCACTGTTTTGCTGGTGTCTCTCTGTGCCTTTTCCAGGAATTTATTGCCATAAGGTTTGTCACTGCATATCGATGCTCTTAGAAATCTACATGGAACGGCAGAAAAGTATTTTGGGGGATGCAAGTTTATCATGCTTCTTTTATCAAGCCAATCTTTTTGTATTAAACATATTTGTGGTGTCTCAAAGATGTGACCATGTTTCCCAAAGAATATTTAACCTATTTTGACAGGCTGGCCTTAAATAATGAACTGTCAGATAAACAAGAAAATCTGGATGTAAAGCCTGAATTAAAATGGCTGGAATATCTGAGCAAGGGGCAGTAAAGGGATACTAAACAAGCATCCCTTCCTTCACATCTCAGTTGAAGCAAGAACATGTGTTTCAGAAACCTCACATGATACATTAGGGAGTTATAGGATTCATAATACCAAAACACATGAGACTAGAAGGAAAAAGACAGTTAAGGATGCCCTTAGAAGCTCCCTTGAGACATATAATTTTTTGAAGTAGTAAATGAGAAACCAGTCCTGAGGGAATCACAGCTTTCCTAAACATGACATCCCAGCTGAGGACATGAGAGCCAGTAGGGTAATTCTTAAAAAAAAAACCAACAAAACAGTACTGTGTCTCTGTTCTGCACTAGGTGACTGGGTGCTCCCTCTGAAGTCAAAGAATAAAATTGCTCTGCAGAATCTGAAATTAAAAGATTCAAGTTTCATGCACATCTGCCCTTCTGGCTGCTTAAAAGATGTAATGGTCTTACAAGAATTTTACCTGTTATGCAATTACTTTGAAACTTCAGAAATGCATCTGAACAATTAGGTAGTTATCTGAAGCAAACCTTTTGTCCCTGCACAGATGCCTTCTGCTTTAAAGATCTTACCCCCAAAATGTTATCCCTTTTGAAATTGTATGAGTATAAACTGATCTGCCTTCTTGAAAGTACTGATTCTACTAATTAAAGAGGAAGCACATTTATTACGTTCAACATTTCTAGAGCAAGCAAATTTGCCTTGTGTTTCTATTTCAATATCAAGAGAATAATCTCAGAAATCATATGAGTATATTCAATATTTCTGATTTATTAAAGAGTGTTTCCTACAATGCACACAAAAACGTACACAGAAACCAGGATCTAGTTCTATACAACACCACACAAGTCTCAAATTCAGGACTTAGCCTTGCTTTCGCTTTTGACCAAGAGGAAGTGGGAGTAATCAGGAGCAACACATCCTTTGCTAGAGCATGACAGACAGGGAAACCAAGTGTCTACAGAGATTCTTATCATTTGTTCCCAAGTACCTGTGTAAAGGACCAGGTGGGACTTGGCCAGATGCTCCTGGACTGGAGAAGCAAGATGCTACCCCAGTATGCATTGAGTGGTGCAATAAAGTCAGAGACATCAGGAGTCCTCAGAGACAAACAAATACTCCAATACCAGGGATTTGGTTTATTTTGTATATATGGTATCTTGTTGGTTATTGGCAAGGACCTGTTAACATGTTAACGTATGTTGAATACGTGAGCAAAATAAGATAAACAATAAAAATCTGTAATGGAAATGGAAAAGTTTCACAGGAAATCAGCCTTTAAAAAAAAAAAAAAAAAACAAAAGACAAGAAAAAATTAATGACTAGAAGTGTTTGGCTGGGGCCATTTTGGCAATATGAATCCAAACAGTCTCAGCACAGCGTTTATTATCTATTAATTTACATGGTGCTTAGTAATATAGCAGTATACGGCTTAACGTGAGGCAAAAAAAATCCCCATAAATAAAGAGCTGAGAGCTTCCTAATCCTCAGATGATATGAAATAGGAAAGACAAAGACGAATGCCGTAATGGGTACTGACAGTCATATCTAAACACACAGGGACCTACTCAGAACTTTGCGTATATGGACAGTCGTAAACTGACATGAAAAATTACAACCTGCCATGAAAATGCAGGACTGGAGCTTTCTCAGGCCTTGGCCTGGAGTAGGAAGGACTACCCTACAAGCAAGACTAAATATTTTCAAATACTTTATTCTTATGAATATTGATGCATCAATGACACTATGGTCTCCATTCCTAGAGGGTTATTACTGACACTGCAAATAAAGCTACATAGTCAGAATCCATCCTGCAGAATTCTTAGTCTTGTTCCTACAGGAATGAAAATCCAGCTGTAAGGAAACCGGTTTCCCTGATCTTAGAAGGGAAATAGCAACACTGCATTGTATCTGCTTATTTGTCAAATTGCATAATACCTGTTAAAATCTGAAAAACTTAACTGGTATGATCATTATTATTATTCATATTATCATTGTGCACCCATTCTTAGTAATCTTACTGGCAACCACTTAAATCTGGCAACCACTATATAATTGGCTGAAGAAACCATCATGAGGGAGTAAACTATGATGTGCCATGACAGAGGAAAACCAAACCTGTAGCTCAAGTTGTGAACCCAGCCATTACAGCAAACTCTATGGATATACATATTCACCTGCATCTCTATTACACATGCATATATATTTAAACACTCATAGTATCTATTAAAAAATTCTACTGAAGAATCCTGTCATAAACTGATTTAAACTGATTTATGATTACATAACTTTTAACACATTTTAAGACCCTCATGGCAAAATAAAATACCATTTCTCCAACTCCTTACGGAGAACACATGTATTTTTTTTCTGTATCTTAGAACAGTCATTGATCTAAGTGGTGGGAAAAAAATAGTTATTTCATTTTTCTACTTTGATTACACTTGAAAGTGTTACCTAAATTGCTTACTGGATCTTTTCCCCCTTCTGACCCAAAGCGCTTGTCAAATGTTGGGTTTGTTGAGTTTTCAAAGCTTTAAGATTTCTTTTTATCATCTGTTCCAATTTTGAGGAGGGCACCAGAATACTGGCAGGACTGCACTCACCTTCTTGTCTGACATGCCTTGTTTTCCTCCTTAATAGTTCCCATATAATTACTTAACTTCTTAATAGGTTCTTGACTGTTTACTGGTAGTTTACTGGTATGTTATACATCAAGAGACTCAGAATGCGAAGCTTATTATTTTCTATAAATATAATTCTTTGACTTCAAAATACAAACGAAACAGCTTCATTTTCCAAGAAACTAAGTCCAAAGTGTAATCAGCACAAATCAAGTCTTCATTTTGCCATTTTTTATATTGCTTTCCTTACAAACACCAATTTACTCAGTAATCAAGATGTAAATACAGAAAGGCATGACGTGTATGATGAAATCTCTTACAGGGTGCCACTGATATTCCTCATGACCTACATATGCATTCCAGCTGGGAAATATGGGAAAAGGCAGGTAGAATGACAGTGTGCTGATACTGGTCATATTCATCTTGTAACGGCGTGTAAAAAATTAAATATGAAAGATCAGATTTATTTCTTGTTGGATTGGTTATTGATAATTATTTGGAGGCTGTAGATACTGAAACTTATAATGACAATGATGATAACAACACATAATGGCAATAATTATGTCATTTCTAAAGCACACAAGAGTTTCATATAGGTGATGTCCTAAAATCTATGAACAACCATTACTAAGTAAAATAAACAGCAGTTGCTGGAACATCTGTCACGCTGGCAACATACCAAGTCTAGGTAGGACCGTGTAAGATTTAAGTAGTATAACAGATAAGGCAGAGCACTAAAGAGCCTTCTGAGAACTCTCAATTACTTCAGTACTGACATAGTATTGCTCACTTGGATAGATGAGGACATATGTAATTCCAACGCTAAAGACTGTTGTGCCAGTTTCTGATATAGATGCCACAGGCTTTTAGAATAAAGGACACCAAATGTAACAGCACAGCTGCAGAGAAAGCCAAGCGATGAAGCAATTAAAAACAATTTCACAGAAGAGAGAGGGAGAGCAAAAATGGTTAGCTCGTTGGGGTTCTTTCCTCTCTATCTGTTGCTTTCCTTTGTTCTCTTTCCATGGTGTGCTAACAGATTGTGTCTTTTGAAATTCTGCCTGTATTCTATTTTTCCATTTAGTCAAACAAAAAAGGTATTAGCATACAAGTTAATTGACCTCTCATTTTCCTTGCAGGCAGAGGGAGAAAAGACTGGTCCTGAATGTGGAATTTTTCTTTGCATGTACATTTGTATTGAAAAGTAGCTTTTAGAATAATTTTTTGTGTTGTAAGACATCAAAAGACATGTGAAGAAAACCACAAAACATGCAAGAATTAATCCTTACCATTAGCAGAGAATCTTGCTTTTTGCTGTTCACTGCTATTTTCATTGACATCACATGCATAAGGTCATAAGATTTTCAAATCACTCAGCATTAGCCTTCTCCTCCCACAAGATGTTCTACCCTTGACTTCAGAGGGAAGAGTCAAGATAGCAAGGAGTACTTTTGATGAGTACACATATTTCATAAATCATCAGCCATACAGTTAAAAACCATGGAGGTACTCTAAACTACTGGAAATGCGGAGCAAAAGGTTGTAACTGTCTGATGAAACAGACTGTCGTCAGATATGGTAGCATCCGTACAAGTTATGGATTCATTCTTTCTGCAGCTATTTATGCACCTTCAAGCCACAGCAACACTGAAAGCTTCTTCCTTTGCTGGCTTGGACATCAAAACTGAATAACGTCTGTACTAGGCAAATCTCAGTACTGTGAGACCTTGCTTTTGACATAACTGCACTAGAACATCCTCTGCAGGTGACTGTATCCTAAACAGAAGTTGACAACAATGCCAAAAGGAGCAACGTTTCATAAGCCTGGGTCCTTAGTTGACAGTCCGTAAAAGGTGTGCAATTATGGAAGATTACCATCTGAGACTGGACCTATAAAGCCTATTCTTCACACTACAGAGAACAGTGCTGCTCATGTCCCTTTGTCACAGCCAGCAAGACCCAATGCCTAGCACATAATCTTTCTGATGCATCCTAAACTTTGCAGTCCGGTTTCCTCCCTGGGGCCCATAACTCTTCAGCCACTACGGCCATGGTTCTCTGTTCTTTTGCTCATTTTGTCATTTGGAGAAGAAAGCTACAGGCAAAAAGGCCCACAGTATGCATGTCTGCTATGGTCCTTTTTGGGCTGGTTCCACTATTTGATTATTTCTTTTGAAGGAAATTGCCATTTCACTTTTTTTTTTTGAATTTGCTTTGTAGCATTGTCCTGCAAGTAAAGTTGAATACATGTATGCTTTGATATACTGGGGAAGAACATTCAGTGACATTACTGGTAGAGTAGAGCTCTATGGCCATCTTTTCAAATGACAAGTAGGGTTAGTTTTCTGTAAACCAGAAGAAATAGCAAACAATCACTTTTCTAAAAAACTCTGAGACTCACACAGGTAAGTGCACAGTAAAATTCAGTGATTTGAATTGCCTAAGGCAGTGATCGTTGAGCAAAATACCAATGGGCTCTAGTGTTTATTATGACATGTATACATTACTTATGTGTTAGCATTTCTAATCATATCAAACTGAAAGCAAACTGGATCATATGCATGACTTGATAACTTAATCATTTAGATTGGATTCTGTGTAGTACATCGGTGCCTAGCTCCCTTTGAAATCAACACACTGTGAAAGGACCTCATTATCTAGAAAGTTTAAGATGTTCAGAAGGTGCTTCAGGTACTGAGAGTGGAGACAATGGGCAAAATTGCCTGAACAGATTAAATTTAAGGAGCATAGTTTAGGCTGAAAGTCGAACTACAGCTGGGTTCGTATTTGATGATAAAAACTGTTTGAAGAATGAATGCTTTTAGACTTTAAATGCCTTTAGTATTAGGAGACAGGCATCTGATTTAGAGGAGGAAGGCTCTTCTGAACATGCATCTTCTCCCAGTTACACACTAAATGAGAAAGCTGTGTAGCAACAGTCATGCATTTAGCCATCACATCTTCCTTCTTTCATTCACTAGCTTGGTGATCAAGTGAGGCTGTTCAACAAACATTTTAAGAGCAACTCTCAGTGTTTCTACATAAAAGAAAATATGAAATTTAATGAAACTCAGAAGCAAACTGAAATGCATGGAAAATTCTCCAAATATAGCTTAACTAAAAAGAAACACTGATGTTGGTAGATAATAACGTTATATAATGACATCCTTTAGAAAGACCACATCTCAAACACTGAAATACTTTGCAAATGTCATACTATCTTTTATATTACCTACACAGTAAACAGGCAAATTATAGCCAGTATAAGGAAACATCTATTCATCACATTGTGATAACTCTAACTTTGATGCCTAATAAATATTATTGAATCTATAATAATCAACTACACACATAAGACTGGTATGAAAAAATAATAGTATGCATGTCAGCAACCTCATTTTACTATAAGCAGAAACATTTGGGCAGAGAATTCCTCTGTATGGACACTATTTCCAAAAGACATTAGCTATAAATGCTTCTTATACGTCCTACTGAGGTTTGACAAGACTAAAACTGATTTGTTTTGTCACTCAAAATATGCCTTCAGATTCTTTATGGACAGATATCAGAATTAAAAATATAAATATGCTACAGATAAGATCTCAGCTTGTTGATTTATGATGAAATAAAAATGTCTTATTTTTATTATGTAGACAGTGAAAGCTAGTTACTCAGTCTTTATATGTATGTGAAATAAATCTGTGTAAATAACTAGTTATTTACTTTGAACTGTTTCTATTTTTTAAATAACTGGATAATATTTTATTGCAATAGTTCATTCACAATTTTTGTATTACATGCAAAATGGTGTCTATTTCTTTATACTGTGAATTATCATGAAGACTTCCAAATGTTTTAAACTGCACTGAGGCATTCTGAACTGCTGTAAAGTATTAACAGCATAACAATCTGAAATTAGTGAGCAAGGAGGAAACATTAGGAGGCCTCACTGGTTAAAATCAGATTAAAATGTTCTCCAACATTTGTTGGCAATAATCTCCCTGGGATGCAACACCTCTGTGAAAATCCACAGAAACGTATCCTGACAGCCAATGGTCTTTAACGCTATTCAAAGCAATTTTCTTCAATTAGCCATATCTGATATGGATTGTACATCTTGTAATATCTGCTTAATGTTTCTTCTCTTTAATCTAGCAGGCATCATCTAGCAAGTTTTATAAAAGAGCATACTTGCCAACTAATATTAAAAGCTATTTAGTTTTAATGTTACTCAAAGGATTATAGCATACAAAACTATAAACATTGTTTTGAACTGTCTCTGCTAGGTGAAAGGCTTCATCTCTCACTTAGACCCCAGTCCAGCAAACACTTACACACATGTTGTAGTCCCATTGATCTCAATGGGACTACTCGTGTGTGAAATCAAGCATCTGTGTAAGCGGTTGGAGGACTGGGGCCTTATTCCAGAAAGTGTCACGAGAGCAATGCCCTGCTGATTACGTGGACTTCATTAAATTATTTTTTTTTTAAGCCAAGTCTCAATGGTTTGTTTTTATGCTAGCCCATGGAGGTCCTGGAATAGGGAAGAATAGGCATGTAACACAAACCAGTGTTACTCAACAACAGGACAAAAAGGGGAAGACACAAAGGAGGACACACACACTT
This sequence comes from Calidris pugnax, assembly GCF_001431845.1. Taxonomy (NCBI): domain Eukaryota; kingdom Metazoa; phylum Chordata; class Aves; order Charadriiformes; family Scolopacidae; genus Calidris; species Calidris pugnax. The sequence goes on from NW_015090978.1 coordinate 975,635, forward strand.
GAAGATGAAGATTTGCAGACCTGCAAACAGGTCTGTAAAGGACTGGTGCCCTTGCAACATCCGCTGATGTAACTGGCCTCCTCAGTGCATGCTTTCTGACAGATACAGTGGCAGGACAGAAAAATCAGTGGGACTCTGTCCATGGGTCATTCTGCAATGGAGAGAGCTTTGCTTGGCGTTGGTATTTCCACCCTGCTCACTGCACTGTGGTCCCGTGCAGCCCTGGTAGCAGAAGACCATGGGGAGGCAACAGACTGAAGTTGTTATCCGCAGTCTCATTTATGTGAGACACGGAGCATGAAGAGAAAAACTGTTGCCAATCGGCGCTCAGTATCCAAAGAGACCAGGAAAAAAACAGACTAAAAAGGAAAAGATGACTTAAAATCAGGGAGGAAAATGATCAAAGCTGAAATAAGCCAAACAGAACACTCTCACACCAGTTGGCTGGTAGATGCATATCCCAGTATGCATATCAGGGAGGTAGTTACAAGAAGACTGTGAGGCCCTGATGCTAAAAACCCTTACTCATCTGGGAAGCCTCACTGAACTTACTCAGTAATAAAGCTCCTAAGATGATATCAGGGATCCCTGGGAATCAAGGGTATCGAGAGGGTTGTCCCTGGTGCCTCTGAAAACATGACTGATTCCTTTGCAAGGTAATGACAAAGCTTTGGCCATGCTCACGCGGCTTCTCAAAACCTTTAGACATGGCAAAGTGAAATTAAAAAAGTGTTTGCTTTGGTTTTTTTTGTTCTTTTACAAACAAATAAGTACTCTAGAGGGGTCCTCTGTCATCCAGCTGAGGTGTTCTTTCAGCTGATTTCCATACAGTCAATACACCCATCCAGTTGGACAAAGAATTAAACAGGCAAAATAGCTAACCACAAACATAATGTGATGGAGGACAGCACTCCAAAGCAGCATGTACAAAAACAAGTTTTGGCAGATTTCACCACTCAGCATCAAGCTAGCCAGTGCCCCTGAAACGAGTGGGTACATAGCTCCTAAGGTGACTTACTGATAACTCGGTGACCTTAGAGAAATCAGACAGGACCAAAGGACACTCATAAATGGAAGTAATTCTGAATTGCTCTGATTCTATTATGTGAGAAGGAGGGAAGCTGCTGGGAGAGCAAGGAAGGTCTGTTACTCAGATGTGACCTGGGGCTTACCTCATTACCTCCCAAAAGGGAGCTGTTTGCACAAGGAATCAGTTTTGATCCCTCACTCCTGTAATTTCTATGGAGTATATTTTGAAAACATGGTTCCAAACTGTGTTTTCACAGCTTTACACATGAAACTGTGTCTATATGTGAATTAGCACTTCCAGGAAGATAGCAGGTTTTTGACTTACAAATACCAGCCTCAATGCTTAGTGATACTTTCAGACATGTTAACATAGGGCTCACAGAATATATGGCACAGCCATCATTCTGTAAATGAAGCCTGCTAGATTAGGGATTTTGGGGTAGTTTTTTTTTTCACTGTGAAGCACTTGATTTTCTTTAGGATCTTTTAAAGCTCCAGTACCATATCCCACCTCGGCTTCTTAAGAACCAGTTTAGAAAAGTATTTTAATTCCCAAGCACACAGCTCCTAGAGACTCTCAACCCTATGGTAAAACTAGCAAAAATCCCTCAGCAAGTGAGACTTAAAACTGCCAATGAAGTCAATGGGGCTCATTTTCCTACCTACTTGGACACTTTGGAAACCTACATGCCTGCCTGATTTTGAGGCAGGCAAAAGCAGCTATAATTTCTCTTCTAAGCAAGACTTCTTGCCTTGAGACAGGGAATTCTTGTGTTTCGTCACATGTGCCAAGAGATGTTATGGTCTCATTTGAAGTCAGGGGCATTTTAGGGAATCGTGAAATCACTGAAGTTGGAAGGGATCTCTGGAGATCATCTCATCAGCTCATAAGATAGTGATGACCTCCAGCACCTTCACTTTGAAATTCCAGCTTCATGGTTCATGGGCATTCAGTGAGAAAAAAAAGGAACTGAAAAAAAAAAAACCCTAATTCAGAAATGAGTTACATGTGAAAAAAATGCTGTGAAATGAAAGCCTGTCCACAAGTAACCTCACTTTCAAGCGATGTCAAGAACATTACTTTGTTCTGACAAAAGCACTGATGCCTAGTGTAATGGTTATGACCCGCTTAGAAGAGTTTGGCACTGGACTAGGGTGTAAAGTGTGATATTCAGGTGTCTAAACTTAAGTTTCCACTAGTGTTTCTGGTGGCCCTGAGTATCCTGCTGAGTCTCCATTGGCTGCTCCAGAAGGCAGGCAGATCTAAGTTCTGTGCTTTACCTGTCAGCCCCGTCTGTATGTCTTAGACACTTTCCAGGATTTAAAATGGCATTAAGCAGCACCGTTCAGACACTGGAATTGCTGTGCAGATGCCTGGGTTCAGCTCCTGCTATGAAAAAGGTTTGTCACATGACTTACAGCAAGTACTTAAGCTCTGTGTCTTAGCCCCATGGCTCAAGAAAACAGGGATTTTGATGCTTCTTTTTTTTTTTTTTGTGCACTATTTGTTTATCCTCACTCTGAGTTTGTAAGTAAATACAATGTATGTGTAGAACATCTATCTCAGCAGAGCACCCATTTACTACTGCAGTACAGACTTCACAGATAAGTCTTGCAATCCCTTTTTAAACATCTCATTAAGGCTCACCATAAATGAGGAATTTCAGTAAAAATGACATATTTTAGAAAATATACTTAATTCCTTTGTGAGTTTTAAATAATGAGGCACACTGATATTTTTAGTTTGGAATATTTTGGAATGTCTGGAATGCTAAGTTCCCCAGATGATGATTAAAAGGTCAAGTAATAAAGTATATGATAAACTATGCCTGAGATTCCTCATAAAACAAATGAGTAATGGCTGTACAAACTGTGCCGCCATGTTTTTATATTGGAAAAATGCCTGTGCTGTATTATTCCTTCAAATTTGTTAGATTATAGGATTGTCAGAAAACCAGCATGGTGATGGTTAGTTTGCAACTGCCTTGGGGCAGACGTTAGAGTCAAGAAGCAGATGAAAAGGGTGCATTAAGGAGTAGTGCTGGTGTTGCTAATGGACACATCGTGGAGAATGTGAAATGGATTTTTTTTCTTGCCAGAGTGCAGGTCTGGTGTTGGTAAGTATCATGTTAAGTTTCTTTGGAAGAGCGTTTGTTTCTGTGAGGATTATAACATTAGATTAGACCATTGCTTGAGTCACAATCACAGGAGCCCTCCAGAGCTGTTAAGCATTTGGCATATCTCACTTATCTCTAAGGGTGGCAGGGGCCATCAATACAAAGTGGACCATCAATCAATCTGGGGTCTTCTTCAGACATTGCCTGTCAGCTGATCAGAGGAGGACTTTAGAGAATCAGCTTTCCATTATCAGGATTTGGTCTGTGATCAGAACAAGCCACTGAACCTTTTACTTTTCACTTGGCAAAAACATACACACTGGAAAAAAGTCCTGACAGTTCATTCATTTTGCTCCATCACTGGAGCCAGATGATGTTTGACTGGGGAGACCCACCCTCTTTGATGTTGTGCTCTTTTGAGAGTACCCTGCTGTGAAAAAAATTTTCTCCTTCCAAATTAAAGAGAAATATTTCTGCGTCCAGCTGTTAAATGTGACGTTTGCCATTTTTCAGTGCGTTGGCGTTGTGCCATCTCGCAGGCTGTGTTTCAAACCTATCTTTTTCCCTTCTTCTCAGCAGCAATAGCCACAATGTGTTAGTGTCTCCAACTTCTACATAACATCAACACCAAAAGGGACAATACAAGTAATACTCCATTGCTCTGAACTACAGCAGCAATACTTAGCCACGTTTCTTCTGATTTTTTTAATGAAAGCAAGCAATCATTTTATTACATTAAATGAAGGATGACACCGATTAATACAATCTACAAGTTGACTCCAATTTCACTCTGATTGCAGTAGGCAACCCATGCCGAAGCAAAGCCTCTGTAGAATACATTTACCGGTTAAATGAGTGTGGATGTTATTAAAACTTGTTTCATGTGTACTGAGTCCACATCAAAAAAATGGCATCCGTTCAGCAGCCCTAGCTCTGTTTAAATTAAGACAAACTTCTCATGAAAGCTTGAATAAACATTTAGGTTTAAGTAATCAAGAAAACCTGTATCTTCTCATATTTATTAAGTGTAATTTTCAGAGTTATAAAAACCACTGTCACAAATTGTGTATACTGTAAATAAAGGGTGGACTCATCATTATTATGTTTTGCCTATCTATTGGGGTAGATGAAACACAACAGGTTCCAACTGCTCTCCAGCTCAAGCCTTCTTTCATCCTTTTCATTTCCATATTTGCTGACATGGAAAAGGATCGACGCTTGATAGATTTTGGCAAGCTCATTCTTGCAAACCTATGTTTTCTAATTAATCTCAGACTATGACCAGCAAATCTGAGTAATGGCTCATGTACTTATCACATCTTCACACTGTGAAAATTAAAACCTGACTGAGAGCCTCAATGGATGAAAATGAAGCACTTATTTTGGAAAATTACGTGGATGATAACAAAAATTAAGCATTTCCCTTTTAGGTATCCACAGTCCAGATTCATGCCAAGAAAAAGGATAGTCCAGAAAGACTTGATCTAGAAATAAGCAGTAAAGTTGTAGCCTGCTCCACATTTGCATTACATATAACTTATGAACTTAGTTTTTTAAATTGTAGAATGATAGAGATTTACAAAAAAATATAGATTAGCCTCTCTCGAAGAGGCTAGTATGGAGCCAAGCTACATTCTGCAGGGCTTCAGTCAGTTGTTAGAAGCTATCCGGTATCTAGGAAAGACAGTACTGGGACTGGAGATGTCCAAGCAACACAGAGATGCTGACAGAAACAGTGTTGGCAATTCAATAGGAGGCATATTTCTTTGTTCCTGGAATGACTCAAACACTGCCACTCCTAAAATTACATACAACACATGTATATCATCTATAAATGATTACATTTGAACCTATGTGTTATGCTGTTCTATGACTGTAGAGCACCTTGTCACAAGAATATCATCTATTCTACTACGGTTCTTCTCTGTCCATATTTCTAACTAGATTAAGAAACATTTTTCTTACTATTAATTCCAACTTCCTCTTCTGTATCTAACCAATGTTATTAAAAATTCTCTTTTCTTGCCTCTGCTCTCCCATCAGCCATGGTTTCTTCATGCTCCTTTTTTCTGTCCCTCATTTTATTAAGGCAGCAGAAAAGCACCCAAGAATGACTCATTAGAGTGAAAAACAAGGACTGACTGCAAAGGTTTTTGTTAATCTTTTCTGTTTCATCTTTAACACTATGCAACTTACCTTTATCCCACCAGTTTTTCTCAACTCTGCTCTTTGTGCCAAAATAATTTCAGGTAAAATTTGTTTGTTTGTTTTGTCTTAGACAGTTTTAAATGAAAATATTTAGATGGCTTATGTAGGCTAACACAGATGCAACAGATATGTTTCAGAAATAGGAGCATAGTTTGAGCAGCAAGTGTACTGGCCTTAGATGTTGACGTTTTTACAAAGGAACTCAAAGCAGATGGGTTAATTAGAAACCAATAGAACCAGTGAATATAATCCATGTTGAAAATTTTAATATTAAAATTATTCATCCAAAATTAGTTTTATTTTTTCCCCAACTCTAAATTCTAAAAACAAAGCAAAATAAACCAGTTCTTATTTTTATTATCTTCCCACCATCCTCAAAGTTTAACACAAAGGGGAAATTAATCACTACTTAGCAAAGCTGCATGCAAAATTATTTTACTGGATATAGCCCAAACCTCACAATGTTTGTAAAGGAATAACAATAACAAAATGTTTTGGAGCATGTTGTGGGTTGGTTTTTTTGGTTTGTTTTTTTTTTTAAAAAGCATTTGGATGATTTCAAGATTTTATAAACCATAATAAAATGTTACATTATAAGCTTACTGGTCTTTAGAACTGAAAGGAGTTCTAAACTGAGAAATGAACTTCCTGTTTAGAAAATGTAAGAACAACATGTTTAGATTATTTTGAACCATCTTCCACAAAGTTTTATTCATCAGAAGTTTCTCTGAAACTGACATTTTTATGCAAACAGTTTCAATTTCTCAGCTTTCTCTTGAAAAAAAAAATTAGTTTCCTTGGAAAACCCCAACAATTTGTATATAGCTATCTGTTGTATACCAGTGATAGGCTATTAAAGGCATACATAGAAACAGTCATGGCACCTAAGAGCTTGCAATCTAAAAGACACAGATAAGGCTAAATGAATTGGGAGACCCAGAAAACCTGATGAAAGCCTAACCTTTCCCCACTCCTTTCCTGCCTCTTTCTCCCTCATGCATAATCACAAAAATTCTCCCTTAAATACAAAAAGATTAATAGGGAGTGCAACTTCATATTTTTCCTGAGCTAAGCAGGAATTGCTGCACTTCTCCTCTACCAGAAGAGAAAAGCCTTGGGTTTCCCATTGGGTACAGAGCTCTACCAACTCCCTCCCATTCATGGAGAAAATAAACCCTGGATCTACATGAAGACAAGCTAAAATCTGAGCCCTTTCTTGGCCAGCTGCTATCCCTGGAACATGTTCCTGCTAATAGCAAGCAAATGAGCCCTTGTTCAACTTCTTTTTTACGCCCCACAGACTGCATGCTTACTGTATGGTGCTGACTTACCTAGCTGGCTTGACCACTACACTTGTAAGACGAGACAATATTAAAAATAACTGTGTGCCAACTCTTAGCCATACACTCAGGTTAACTATTTTCAAAGAATTTGATGAAGCTGTAATAAAAATCAATTTATCCATAGAAAGAAGCACTTCTTGTTCTCCAATGGCAGATTTATGATTTCATGCAAACATGAATGTCCTAGAGCTCACCCTTTTTAATAAGGAGTCTTTTAAAAGACATAAAATATTTGTCCTAATGAAGTAATGGTTTCCTAAGGTTTTGCTTCTTTTCTGTACTGCCTACAGTTTTATGTCTTTGTTGAAATGTGTCACTTCTTAAATTATGATGTTTTCCTAAGTCTACTATATTCTTTTTCTAACCCACACTAAGAAAGCACAATCGTCAGACATTATGTTTTGAGGGCGAACTGACCTCCAACATATTGTGGATAGCATAAATTTCATATTTTATAGTTATTTTGAAAACATTCCTAAACTCAAACCCCTTGGTTGCTTAGTATCTTGAACTCACTCCACCTAACAACAGTAAACTAAAGTGGCCAATGTTTTCAGCCAAAAATCAAAGTAAAAGGTGAGAGGAGAAGATCAAAAAAGTACTTTAGCATTAGGGAGTCACTGCTATTACAGAGTCACGGCCAACTTTAGATAAGACATTGTACTGAGACAGCCCAAACAGCTGCTGCAATCCCAGGACTGTCATCCTAGACTGTTCAAATTTGTCTAAAAACTCCAAGAAACTGGGAGTATGGGAAGAGTGAGACAGGAGAGGTTAATGCACTATGATTCTAGCCTCTGCTGACTCATTCTGTCAAAAAATACCAGGGATCATCCAACAGCATATGATAGTATGTCACTGTGGAAGATTTTCCTTCTTTTTCTCAAAGACTTTTCATTCGCCAGTAGAGAGCAGAGAAGGATGTGAGTTATTCCAGGCTTCAAAGGAAAGACATTTATTTTGTCCAGATAAGTAAATTGTCTAGTAATCCCATGTGGCATCTGGATAGGAAATATATTATACTTACTAGAAAATTGAGCAAATCCTTGGAATCAAGGATGAATAAACAAACTGACTGAGAGGAAAAGACACTTACCAGAGGCTTAATAATGAGGTACATTCAGGAGCATTCCATAATTTAAAGGCTAGTTTCTCAGTGAGCAGGACTAATGAAGCTTGGTTATAGTATGGGTGTGTGTTTTTTGTCCCCAGAACTTTCAGTGCTGTAACAATATCTCCACTTCTACACTTACTCCAGTGTATGACATTGATGTCTAAATATTCTTCAGCTATTACATACTTAGCAATGTGGCTGGTATCACTGGAGTTCAGCACATGGAAAAGCAAAATGTATGGTGGAGTCACTGTGGATACAAGAGGAATAGTGTCCTGGGGTATCTGGCCTTGTGATGTGTAAGTAGACAAGAGGTGTGGTGGTGACAAAAAATGCTCACAAAAAACCAGTAACTTTTGCTCAATAGTGAAATATAGATTGGGTCAGTGACCTTTGCTGATCCCCATTAATACCCATCTGCATCTTCAATAATCTTCTCAACGGCATCCCAAAAGCGTATCACTACTTTTAGAAGTCACATCATGAAATGTGAAGTAGCAAGAAGGTGAAACCTGGAACAGTGCTGGACAGAAAAGTCATGGTGTACAGTGTGCGAATGCTTAACAAATCTCATGTGTTGGACCAATTGCACAGGTAAGTGGTCCAGATGCAGTTGCCATTTTCCTGAATCTCTGGAAATTTAAGCTGATGCATACTTGGAAAAGCATCAGTTGCCATGACAATACAGAAGAGTGTGCCCTGTATGCTTTTCATATTTGACTTCACTATAAATACAGGATATCCTGTATTATGCAGAATGTCTGGCAGTCCTGAAAGAAGAAAATGACATTTCCTGTTGTCATTTACTTTTTTGCTACTTTTTCCACATTTCAGGAGATACAACGTATATACTTATTACATCAAATTTAGTGAAAATGAAGAAGGGATTACCATCTTCCTAGCACTATAGCTATAACTATGGATTAAATAAATTCCAATTACTACAGGTAAATCATTAGCAATAACATAGTTCAATTGTAGATATATTTCATATTCATCAAATTCAAATTTTCTCACTCTAAAATGTGATTTCTATAAAAATGTTAAAAATCAACTGACACTAAAAAAAAACCCCTCATATTCTAACAAAGGTTTTAACATTGAAAATAGGATCTAAATCAGACCCAAAATCATACTGACATGAGCGGCTCTTAACACACAAAATTCCATACAAGGACTAAAAATAATGTCAAAAAACATCATGCTCCACAATGCAGAAAGCATCTACGCTTCAGTCTCTTAATTATGGTGTAAGTCCTCTGAAAGTCAGTACAGTAATAAACAGCAGCAAGCACATAGCTGACAGATTTTTAAATTATTGTGATGATGGGAGAGAAAGAGCAGGAAGGCTCTTCATCACCTACAACAAACGATTGTAGCAATTTCACCTGTAAAATTACAAAAGATATGCATTGCAATTCCCATCTCACACCTGAAGTAAACCATGCCATTAGTATTACAACTCTGCCTAAACATTCTGTCAGCTTTAATGGCACATCTACATATACTGCACACATAAACGAGAAAAAAATCCAAACCTCATCACATACATCATTCACATATTGCACACAGTCAGTCCTGAGATTTGTATTGATTTAATATCTTTGAGAGCAGAAATGAACAGGACTCCACAGATCCATCATGATGCAATTACCCAAAGTTTTTCTTTTAAAATGCATCTATGTTTGGTCTCTTCCAAAATAATTTTTACTGTAAATTTTCAAGTGTCTCAATTATAAAACTGCACAGATCTGAACTATAATAGTCAAAGCTCAACTGTTTTATAAATACATTTAAAATATGGCATTAATATAAAAATCCTATATCATACACCCAAAACAAATTAATGTAACTTGCTATGGCAATAACCAGATCATTTTTCCAAACAAATAGATAAACTCCATCATGTCATTTTGAACTTCTTCTGACCTTCTGATGGTTACAATTGGGAACAAATGTTATCCAAGAAAAATATTGGTGGTTCTGCATTCACAAAACAGAGAATGCTTAAATTAAGCAGCCTTTGCTTTGGTAGACACATCATATGCATTACACAGGAAAAGATATTGGCCTAGTTCTGCTTTCATATACATCAAGTATAATCACAGATTTAAAATCCTACTGATTTAGAGCACTGCAATCTGAGACTGATGCCGACAAATCTGTTCCCTAGGTGTAAATGAGATATCTGAGCCACGACAGCAGGGCAATCACAGCAGCATGGGATATACTTAAGGCTATTTGCCATGCTTTACTCTTAGTTTTGCATCCCATGGTAAGCTCTATTGCTGGAGTTACATTATTTATAAGGCTGAAATAATTACCTCGATTAAAGCTAGTTAGCTTGTGCCTGCCCAGAGGTGCAGCCAGATCTTCGGCTGCAATGTAACATGCCCTGAGTGAATTTACAGTAGGGGAAACTGATAATAAATATTGGGGCACTATTGATTATTTCCTTTGTTCACATGCATTGCAAAATGAAGTTTGTTAGTGAGTTGAAGGTAGGATACATTTCACATAAAATTAACCAACTAAGGTTAGGTATATAAAATAACCCTATTACTCAAAATTTCCTTGCAGAGCGATGGAGAGAAATAGGCATCATCAGAGGGTAATATGTCATAGGCAAGGACTGAGACACCAGAAACTTAACTTACTGATATCAAATGTTAGTGACTGAGAGTGCAACTACAACCTGCTATAAATTGCCACACCCTGGGTAGAGTTCACTGAGAGTAGTGCTCCAAAAAGTCAACCATTTTTGTATTGCTGTTATATTGGTTGCTTTCTCATGCTCTTTAGGGAAAAAAAACCCAACATAATCTTTATCATCTTAACATTTGAATGTGACTGTTGTAGTGCCTTTTTGAGTAGCGAAACAAGAACAGCTTCTTTAAATAAATACATTTATAAGTAAATGCATAGCATGAGATCAGTCTTAAAAATTCCTAGCCTCCATTATTATTGGACTATAAGAGCATGCTGTCCACCAGTCCACCAGTCAGGAGAAATGAAGCAAGGAATACAACTCTTTTTTCTTTTTTTAAAAATTTTCAGGTTTTGCTTTAGCTTCTGCTTTTTTTTTTTTTTTTTTTTTTTTGTAAAACGCAAAACCAAACTGTGTTACTGCTGCCATTGATACTGTTTTTCCCAAAATTAAAACGCAGCAGCTGACTTGGCATCTCGCTGCCGAAAGGAGTGTGCGCTGCAGGACACCCTTCCCCACCTTTCAATGCTATTTATTTCATCCACTTATTAGTAAAATGACTGCCAAGACAAGCTTTTCTGTGTTAAAAGCACAGAACGAGGCACTGATGGGTGCAGTTGTTTTAAAGCTAACTGACAAAAATCATAGTACGTTTATTCCTACATGAAGATCATAGAAAAGCACAGTGGGTTTGTTTTTGTTTTTTTTTTTTTTTTTTTTTTTTTTTGTTGGAACAGCGTACAGCAACAACAGCAGCTTTTAGTAGAGCCGTGGTTGTAATGTTGCTGAAAGCTACTTCCCTAAAATGACCTTTTCTACCCAGTAAATGATTCCAGCAGGGCAGCTCAAAAGCAAAAGAAAAAAAAAAATCACTTTTTGTCATATTGCTCACAAAACTACTGTGTTGGGAAAGCTTTTCAGACACATGCTTAAAAGTAAAAAAAAAGGAAAACAAACAAACAAAAAAAAAAACCAACAAAAAAACCTCAAAACCTAAAAGCGTGCCACTTCCACTCAATTTTCATTTCAAGAGTTGACTGGCTGGCATGCTTCAAGTCATTCTCTGGAAGCCTTGAGATAATATGCGAGTGGCAAGAATATGAGTGTGTCTTGAGTATGATAATAATTGCATAATACTGCTTGCACTGCAGCAAAATGTTGATGTTGCAAATGACAGTGTAAAATAATAGAGCCTGGTAAGCCCAGCTATTTCAGCCTTATCAGATGGAGGAGAAAAGGAGCTCTACTTAAGACCAGAGGCTCTTATCCATCCACTGGGAGAAAGGCCAAGGGAAAGCATAGTTTCCACCTGAAAGGTGACAGTGGCTCCAGTCACAGTGTCACAGAATTGTTATAGTTAGAAAGGACCTCTGAGATCACCAAGTCCAACCATACACTCACAAAAAAAAAAAACAACCTACAATCTCGGGCACTAGAGCATGTCCTGAGATGCCACATATACACGTTTCTTAAATACCTCCAGGGATGGTGACTCTACCCTGGGCAGGCTGTTCCAGCACCTGACCACTCTCTCAGTCATTCTTCCTAATATCTAATCTAAACCTCCCCTGCCCCAACTTCAGACTATTTCCTCTGGTCCTGTCATTATTCCCTTGGAAGAAGAGGCCCACACCCACCTCTCTACAATCTCCTTTCAGGTACTTGTAGAGGGCAAAGAGGTCCCCCCCTCAACCTCCTCTTCTCCAAACCAAAGACACCCAGTTCCTTCAGCCTCTCCTCATATGACTTGTTCTCCAGACCCCTCACCAGCTCAGTAGCTCTCCTACTGGTTGAACTGGGAGGGCAGGTGGGCTTCCAGTAAAGCAGCTGTGGCTCCCCTTGCAGACCTGCTCTCTCCAGAGGCACCACACCTGGTCACCCAGCAGTCCCTGTACCACCACAGCCTTTTCCCATGGAAGACATGAGTATTTTCTGAGTTCTCCAAGGCAGAGGTCTTCACAGATCTCTTTCTTAAGAGAGGAGAAATCACTGCTGTCAAAATTGGGTCTTTGGGATGCAAATGACATTCAGTCTTCTCCAAAGTGAAGGACCAGCTTTGCCCTCCAGTGAAGTCTAGTCAGAAACATGTAATCAGACAGAAAAATCATCCCAGTGCTTGCAGGAGTATAAACGAACTGGAACTGAAACACGGGAGACAGTGCAGCATATCTTCAAAGACTGAACACCAGCAGTAAGGAAAACAGATTGTGTGAAGCTATGTAACAGTGTCATCTAGTGACTCTTGTCATAATCTTACTGCCCAGACAGTGCAACCAGCTGCAAGGAAGGCCAGTGTTGGCCCTGTTGAAGTGAGCTGTGCCCATACTCTGTATTGACACTTGCTGTTCAGCCGTGACAAGGTTTTGCAGGCCAGCTGAGGGCTCGCATACACAAATATGATATCTGCAAACAAGTGCCTGACGAGCACACGGCCATCCTTAACTTCCCACGTGGAAATCCTAGCTGGAATGCCAACACCAGGCATGGTGCAGGTCCTGTCTTGTGTCAGGGAAAGCATCTGTCATGATGGTGCTGAAATACAGCTCGCTATTATACCACCTAGCGAGACTCCTTTGAACTGAGTCCTCCACCTAATCTGCAGAACGTTTTGCAAGGTCCTGCAGACCACCAGGAAGCTATGGACAGCAGCTTAGTAGCCCCTGGTGGAAGCAGCCTCAGTTACGAGTAGGCGACTTGGTGGTTTTTGGTTGTTTTTTTTTAATATCTGACCCCAACACCAAGGATTATGTGTCTATAACCAGTGACAAAATCCCATACCGTACCTCCTTACTTCTAAGCACACTCACTGAATGGGAGATAATCTGTTCATGAGGCTTCTGAGAGCCTCTTAGCATGACACTGAAAGAGATGTTTCTTTGTTTTTTTCTTGTTTCATTCTTCTTGCCTGAAAGTCTATTTCCCACATAAGAAAGCACATAACAAAAACCATTAATAAAAATGAAAAAGCTTAACTAATATATTGGATTTTTTCCTTTTTGGAGTTATGAAGTTCTTCATACAGCATAATACTTGCCAAAGAATACAGTTAAAAGCATGAGCATTTTGTTATCTTTCCATTATAATTAATTAAACTGTCAGAAACATTGTCCAAAGAGCATTCAGTCTGACAAACATAGAAAATCTGGAAAGTGTAATGCAAGTGTGACACTTCTCTGAAATTCATGTACCAGTTTACAGGGGTATACTTTATCAGCTGTTTATAAATAAAAATAAAATAAAATAAAATAAAATAAAATAAAATAAAATAAAATAAAATACAAAGTTTAAGAGAAGTGGATTTTTTTGCATATACTGGTTTCAAGCCACATTCACCTCCTTCATTTGCTTTACACCATACTGCTTAAGTGCTTTAAATGTTACACATCAAAACTTAAGGTTAGCTTCCAGAAAATTAAGCAGAAGTTTTGTCATTGGTTTGATAATGATTTTTTTCTGATTCTGCTGTAAGCTTAACACTCAAAATTAAGTTTAAAAGAAAAAAAAAGGTCATCCAGTTTCAGATTTTCTGAGGCTTGTACATTCCATGCACCATCTAAATAGAGATCATGATAATAAACAGTTCAGCACAGCAGGCAAATGATGACACTTTTTTTTTCTTCCTAGAACACTAACATCTTCTGTTCAGTCTAACCACTGAGCTCTGCGCAGAGCCTCGATCACTGACTTAGGTGGCTTCAAGAGCAGAATCTCAAACCTTGCTAACGTTATGGGATGCATTCTAATGCATCACACCTGGGGAAGAGAGAGGAGGAAACAGATCCTTTGTGACCAAAAGGCACTAGCACCTGATGACCATGCCTTTGATTTTGGTGGTACTAGCTCATCTCCCTCTGGGCCATTGTCCATAGACTGCAATCTCACAACTAGCTCTAACTGGTTCATTGTTGGCAGTCCCAACAGAAAAGTCAAAAAAAAAAAAAGAAAAAGAAAGAAAAAGAAAAAGGAGAAAATACTTAAAGTAATAGTTTTGGAGCAAGGTTGAGGCACAATGAAGGAATAAAGAGGAAGAGAGAAGTTCCCAGATATGTGAAGGAAGCTTTTGGCTTTCATTTCAAAATAAAGTCATAAGCACTTTTCTTTGCCAGAACAGTCTTAGAAATATATAACAAAAGAAGAAGGGGGAGGAAGGAGAAGAGCGGGGGTGAAAAAAAAAAAAGCTAGCAGTACTTCAGCTCAGAAAAGCCCTCAACCTCCTTTCTGAAATGTGAAAAAAAGACCCAAGCTGCTCTGCTTCCTTTTCTAGACCTGATCCAAGGGGCACCTTTCTGAGGGACTCCAGGGCCCAGGAATAAGCTTTCACCAGAGCCAAACCAGCACAGCCTGTTACCTTTAGGACGAGGAAATCTGAAGGCAGCACCAGCTGTTTTCAGGTCCTTCCTCTCAAGGGGTACATGAAGGCCAACACTACCACTTCTTCAGCACAACATCTCAGGACCATTCATGTCCAGCATTCTGCTTGTGCTCCTCATCCACAACTCTCCTGATCCCTCTTTTCTCACACTGCCTAGATCCAGTTATTCCATTCCCCTGCTTTATCCACCCCTTCTTTCTTTCTCACCTCATCCCAGCTCAACTTCGCTTTCCAAATGCACCCATTCTTTTTTAAAGCAGTGAAACAGTGAAGTGAGTGGATACCTCAACAATTTGACCACATGCACATAACAAATCCAAGAAAAATGTAAATTTTTTTTCCTTTGAAACTCATCTTCTTTATCTGCTCTCCTCCATGATGTCTTTTATGGCATCAAAATGACTATGTCTTAGCGTTACGTTGGGACAGGTATTATTTATTTCTGAGGCACGTGGTGTTGATAAAAACAGGTAATAAAAATGTGAAATGGGATGATATTGTTCTACAATAAGTTGTCTTAGCTCTTAGCCCACTTCATGACAATATAGTTTAATAAAAATACAACGAAGCTGAGAGAATGCTTTGGAATCCTTCAGCATATGAGTTTGGAGTTCAGTTTTACACAGGTAACACCCTTGATACAGCCACATTTGGATTTACAAGATATATCTGTGAGGACAACTAGATTGACATTATTTAATTTCAGATAGTATTTTTCCCTTGTAACTGCAAAGAGAAATCAAACACATATGAATGATGTTCAAAGAAATACATCTGATACCCTCATAAAGCTAATTCCGACTTAGAATATTTATAGCAAAATAGTGCAAGGTTTTGTATGTGCAATATAGCTTCATTTATTAAAAAAATATATTTAATAAGTGACAAGCCCAAGTGAAAGATTTTTTATGGTACTGGATAAACCACCCAAGTAGTTAAATCAATTCCTTTCTGTTTAATTTTGCTATTTGTTTTTCTCTCTGAGCTGCCAATTTTCTAACATATTAGAGAAGAAGTAGGAAAGTCTTTTTGATTGATAACAAGCTCAGATTTTTGTGTCAGATCAGTAGACATTTTTTTTTCAAAGCAAGAATTCTGCATGTTGTTCTTACATTCTTAGACAATTATTCTACAAAAATTATTTAAATGCTCTTTTTTTAGCTGCTTTGACAAGAACACCAAAACAGTTCACATCACCCTTGACCCGGAGGGTGTACATCATCTTGTCAACATATAAACAAACACATGATGGGCCGTATTTTAATAGATTCTGTAAATATCAAGATCCAATTTATCAAAAGGTTTGCCAAAGTGACAGCTGTGGGGGTTGCAGTGCATGGGTGCGTGTCCATTCAGTGTTGTTGCAATAGGATTATTGCAAGAAAATTCAGAGCTACTGTTGCTCTTTCTTCCATATTATTATTTCTCTGGAGCTCTGGGTTAAGCTGCAGTTTGTATATGCCACTTCATGTATAAGGGAAATATGCAGACTTCCGGGCAGAAGCCACATGGCTGGCTTTTATAATAATCCCTCTCCTCTCTCCCCATCTTTATCAGACAATTCCTCTGATGTGCTGCACTCTGTCAGAAAAGGAGGCTGAGAGGAATTTATAAGCACAGAAACTCTTACTTGGGAGAATGAGCAGAGCCCAGTTTCGATAACGTTTACACAGACACAGTAACTTTTCTTGGTTTGCTTCATAGCTTCATGGATTTTAAAGCCAGAAGGGACTTCGATCATCTGTTCCAGACTATACTTCATAGGCCATTAGCCTCCATCCAGGAAAAGGCACAGAAAAAAGGGAGAGGACCAGTGTGCCATGATGCTCCCCTAATGGCAGGAAACTGCTAAGGAAAGAAATGCCCAGATGAGCCAGCAAGCCAGGATGGCCACATCTGAAGCTGCAGAGATCATGACAAACCTGCAAGGCTGATGTGCCTGTCCAGGGCACAAATATGCTAGTTGTGAAATGAAAGGCTAATACCTCAAACAGCTGTCCCTGGCCCAATGCCTGTGGAAATTCTGTGGCCCCATTAAAAAAAAAAAAAAAAAAAAATTCTCAGAGAAAGCAAAATCTACCTGGACAGCTAAGGGAAGAAATTCCCAGTTAGTGCCCCACTGAAGATGAGACCCTTATGAAAAGTGCTACAAGGAAGATGCAGGGATTCCTGCTCTCCTCATGCATGACCTAGGAGGTAAAGCAAAGGGTTTGGCGGTTCACAGAACATGAAGGCAAAGGCTCATGTCATCCAACCCTAAAAGCAGAACTCAACACATCTAATGACCTTTTGAAGAGTCAAGGTAGGGTACCTGCCTCTTTTAGTAAGATATTCCTACATTTAACTACTGCAAAACATAATTACCTTCTTCTTTTCAGATGCATTTTGTCTAACTGCAGCTTCTACCTCTGCTATTTTGTCTATCCCATTGAATAGCAAAGCCCATTTGACAGTTTTGGGGTTTAATATTCCATATGTAAGTGTCCATAAAAATAAGTCAAATCACCTCTAGCCTTTTCTGTAATGAAGACAATATATTAAGCTCATTAAGAACTCCATTCAAAGACTTTTTTTCCAGAAGCTGACCACCTCCACAAGTACTTTGTACTCTCTTCTCTTCACCCACAGGTTTTTGGATGTGGTCTCTAGACACAACGCAACTCCTCAAAGATATTTCAGTCACATGATACTATTCATTTACTACAATGCATAGTTACCATAACCCTCTGCTGGAAAGTTAAATGCCACAATGCTCATGGACAACTCAAATACAAATATACTCATGCATAAAACCAAGTTGTCTTTCCTTGTGCCCTGGTCCCTTTCCAACAGACTCCTCCAGGTTGGAAAGTTTAAGAGACTGATGTATCAATTTAAAATATTTGCCCTCTTTGAAACTTCTATCATTTTTGCTTTGCTGGAATGAGGAGTAACATTGGAGTCCTTTTATCCACTAGCAAGTACAATCACTGTCAAACATAGAATAAAAAGACCTAAAAAAGCCTGCATTCTGACACTGGGAAAAAGTTCAGGGGTCCTCATCTTGGAAGCTGCTCAATGCTTTCTGTAAGGTCCTTGACACCACCAGCTCCCAATGAGATTGAAGGGAGTAAATGAAAGCTCAGAACTGTGCAGTGACATCACACCATGAGCTTACAGCACCCAGGCCTCCATTCCTACTATTTGTAGCTGTCATGCACCCAGTAGAGGAACATTCTTACCCAACTGATCATAGCCAGGCACAGCAATTGATTTTGTTGTTGTTGTTGTTGTTCAAATAGTGAGACTCACTTTTTATGGGAGCACCTCTCCTATGAAGACAGGCTGAGACAGCTGGGGTTGTTCAGCCTGGAGAAGAGCAGGCTCTGGGGAGACCTTATAACAGCCTATCAATACCTGAAGGGAGCCTGCAGAAGAGCTGGAGAGGGACTCTTTGTCAGAAAGTATAGTGACAGGACAAGGGGCAACGGTTTTAAATTGGGAGAGAAGAGATTTAGATTAGATCTCAGGAAGAATTTTTTTACTGTGAGGGTGGTGAGGCACTGGAACAGGTTGCCCAGGAAAGTTGTGGCTGCCCCATCCCTGGAAGTGTTCAAGGCCAGGCTGGATGGGGCTTTGAGCAACCTGCTCTAGTGGGAGGTGTCCCTGCCCGTGGCAGGGGGGTTGGAACTTGATGATCTTTAAGGTCCCTTCCAACTCTAACCATTCTATGATTCTGTGATTAGAATAGTGAGTCTTTGAAGTCACTAATATAATACTATTCAACTTTCAACCGTATGATCTGTGAGGAGTTTTAGCAAGTGTTGGTACTGACTTGCCTTGTGTGTATGTGCAAAACTGCCCTATTATAAAGCACACAACATAAGACCTTCTCTGGTATTTGCAATTGCAACGCTTGCTCATGATTGACTTGGAGCCACTATGAAGCCTTGTCAGTATTACTGCTAGCATAAATCACCTGCAGCTAAAGTGGAAGCCTCTCTTGCCTTTCAGTTTTCAAAAAATCTAGTAAGGTGTTGGTCAAGTAGTCACAAAAAGTTTCCCCAGCCGGCACAGGGCAAAGCCATGTCAGAAGGCAGAGAGGTCCAGCTCACATATAAACGCAGCCTGGGCACAATCCGGTTCCAGCCCGTAAGTCAAATCAACATTGGTAGGATTTGTTCCCTTGGGCATGACACTGTTCTAGCAGACACACTCCCACATGGCTTCCATGTCCCCAGTAGGCATCTGTCTGGTCAGCTTTGACCACAGACATAATGAACTTGTGCCCAACTGTGCCTGCTCATGGTCCACCCTGGGTGTGATTTCATATTTCCTAGTGAAATGCTAAGGACACACTGAAAGATCTCTAAGAAAAGCTTTGCGCGCTCAAGAATAATCACATAGCTACCTTTTGTAGCATTTGCAAGTTTTTGAGAGCTTAAACTAGATAAATAAAATATTTACATTCATTAACAACACAGTGGGGAAAATCCACAGCAGAAAACCATGAGAACATGAGGGAGAAAATGACTAATTCTGAAGACCATAGCTTCTTAATGTTTTGCCTGTGGCTCAGCCACAACTCATCATCAGAGAGCACCAGCTCAAAAACTGAATAGTAGATAGATTGCTCATGAGACAAGTCTAGCCTGGTTTGTGAGAGAGCAGTAAAATTACCTGTAATCTTTGAGAACAAAGAGAAGGAATGGCAGTAATCTTCTACAAGAGTCACAGTCTGAGAGTGCCTCGGCTCTTTCTTCAAACTTACTGGCACTACATTGCCTTGCTGTCCTATTCCCCATCTGCTTCTTCAAACACACGGTTATAGCAGCCTGCTAAATCTGCCTGTTGCCTCAATTTTCCCTATGATCTAAAGGTCTACTTTTTCAGCCTCCTTTCAGATATATGAATTTGCTGAGGAAAAGTGGAAGATACGGTATCTAGCTCTCTGATTTTATGGTGAGACCTTCAAAGAGTATGAAGGAGGGAGAAATTCAGTCAGACTTTCAGTCTGTGGCAATCTGATCCTTGGATGCTGCACTACAAATTTTTTCTTACAAAAAAAATTCTCAACATTACTTCATTTAGAGATTTACCAAATAAGTTGATATCAAGTTGCAATGACTGACTGTAGCATTATGTAAATAAAGTGATGGAATTAACTATCAAAATATTAACATACATCCAGTCCAGCATTGCCCATGAAAGAAAAAACTTTTTTTCCACGGTTAGTGTGGAATGACAGCTAGAACTAGAAATGAATGGTGTCAACAACAAACTTACTAATTCTCCAAATAAATTAAGTCACCTTCCACAGGGAAAGGAAATGTCATAATGTTTGCCCTCTTTGTAAAAAGCACTGAGACAAATGTACATCTTTTCAGACATCACAAAAAGCATTTTAATGTAAGATATTTACAGTAATAAATTATAAAATTAAAAAAAAAAAAAATTGAAAAAACCAAACAAACAAAAGCAAGAAATGGTGAAAAATAGTATAACAAACACCGTGGTGATCTGTACCTTTACTAGGTTGAATTGCACTAGGTAAGTTATTGTACTGCACTAGGTAAATTCCAAGACATAGAATTGCCTTGGCTTAACTATCACTGTGGCCAGATGTTTTCTCCACAGATGCAGCAGCAATTTTAAATTCTTTCCTCCCTTAAAACAGATGAACATGACAGAGGAAGGAGGGTTTTTCCTGGACTACCCACCGACCAGAGGCTGGGTGGGGAACGGGAGCAGTGTGCTGCTTCAGGGAGGGGAGAAGGCCTCGTACAAACTTCTTCAGTGGCCATCATTGTTATTTCAAATTGTGATTGATAGCATCCTGAGAGGCATTGCTAGCTATTTCTGATCATAAATACAGCCACAACGACATGCAGGCCATAGACTGGGAATGAATAGCATATAGTGTGTGGACCTGTGAGATTTCAGAAGAGATAAGTAATACTGTGGAAGAAATATGTACGCAGAATGAAGGATTAAGCAGAGTAAAACCCTATAAAGTCCTTAAAATGATCCAACATGACAGTTGTCATATCACTAAAACAGAAGCCATCTGATTTGGCTTGGCAGCAAACAATGAAATTGTACACAAATTAGTCTTTCAAAAGTAAAGGAAAAATCTATTTCAAACAATGAAGTAAAACTTCTGCAACACTATAGCCTCTGGGACATGTCACTTTTGGGTAATTAGGGCATAAAAATTAACATTTTATTAAATAAACAAAAACCCACAAAGGTTAAGAAAAGAGACAGACAAATGTAGTCTTTGGAGGAAAGGGAGGCTGCAGACCTCAGCCTGACCCTCAGCCATCTTTTGTTGGGAATGGGAGACCCCAAGGTCAAATAACTGCTCAGCCAGGGTTACTGTCTGAGCCCACCCAGGCTCAGATATATAGCCTACTCTAATGTATGTTCCACCATATGGTGGGCTGGAGCCACCCCTGAGCCCAGGCCATGTGATTTCTGCTGGAGAACTCTCACTTTTGGATATTCACCAAGTTCCTAGGCTGGGTATGGAATAGGTACTATTCTGGACAAACAAGCAAGCAGGTCAATATTCCTAAAGCACTGCCTCTAACTCCAACTAACTCAAATGTGATGCTGATTGAGAAATTTTAAAACAAGAACAAAATTCAGATGAGACAATATTGACACAAAGATTTGAACATCAATATAGTACCCGTCTTTTTTCTTAAACTCCTTCAGATTAACATACAGTCTAAGGAAATGCCAATGTTCATCTTCACATTGGTTATCTTTGTGATAAAACTGCATCAAAAATTGAGCAGCCTAAACTCTTTAGCCGATGTTTAAATGTGCTGAAAGATTTATGGCAAATTAAACTCTAGCATGTTGGTCCATGAAGTTCAGTTGTGTGAAAAGTTTTGGTCTCAACACAGAAATGAGACCTAAAATTTCTCAGGAAGCGCCTCTCATCAGCAGAATGCCAGAGAGAGAGTACGGTACTTGGCAAATTGCAAAGAACACTGCTGAAAACACAGCTGAGGTCTTAGCTTGGTGGACTTTGTCAACAGCCCCAAAGGGTTACCACAGCTTTAAGTGGAATTTCTAAGTCTATGTAACTTCTTGTGCATTTCTGTTAGAGCTGGTCAAAAACTAATCTGCAAACTCCACTTTTCTGCATTAAAAAAAATCTTGTTAGAAAGCAAACTTTTTTCATTAATCTATCAGTTTTCTTTAAGTATGCTGATGTTATTTTTGCATTAGTTAAAAAGAAACATATTTATTTTGATGAAATGTTACTGTTTCTTCCTGAACTTTCCCAATGCATGCCATCTAGAGGCACCTAACCAACCTATACACCAGCTTTCCTGCTCTGAAGTAGAGAACGGCCCTAAGTCATGGATGAGAATCAAATTTTATTTTTTTTAAATTGGGATTTTTTTCCATCAAATATCTGCTCTGTTTGCTCTGAAAGACAAGTCATTTTTTTAAAGGTGGAAAAATGAAACTTTGCTACTGCAACTGTCACTGAAATCTTGCTGGTCACAACAAAATGAATTAAAACAAACCCAGGGAAATATCTGTAGCTCAGCAAAACTTCACATCACCATTGGCAATGAAGATGTGCTTTATTATCTTACAAATAAATAAAGAAAAATATACCTGAGTCATTCTCATTCTTCTTTAAGTAATTGTACCTCTCTTTCATCTCCTTCTTTTACTGGAGCAATGGAAATGGGGACAGAATTCAAGCCAACTTAAAATAGAAATAGAATAGAGTACAGAAAACGGAACACTTTTTCTTTTTTAAATTTCTCCTTCAATGGTAAGCTCTTTTTCTAAAATGGTGGTCTAAAAACAGTATCAGTCACCAATCCATACTGCTTTAAAAGTTCTTTTGACAGATTGATAAAAACTAATACCCTGCTTTCCACAGTGAATGCTGACGTGGCATCCGTAGATGGCAAAAAGTAGATATAATACATTTTTAAAAAATACTGACCTTAACACAACTGGAAGATTAGCCAAGGCAAAAATTGTAAAATTTGCTTACTTAATTTGTTTTATACATGGCACTTCATTTAATGTAGGATTATTTTTTTCCACTTTAGAACTATAACAAATACTGGCCATTACTCTATTTCCAAATTCAGGGCTTTGTTACAGGTGAACAACACGAAGAACAGAGCCTTCATATGGCCTCCCTTTCAGTAGGAGTTTCTTGTGCTCATGATAAAACCACTCTTGATAAAACTTTGTAGTTCCACCGATGAAATCAAAACATCTTTAGAAATGCCCTGGGGTCACTGAATTTGCTTGCTTATACACCAGTAGGTCTCTACACAGAAAGTACCAGGTTGAATTACTGTTAAAATATGGAATTGTTTATGTACATCTTGCTAAATCCATGCAACAAATATGCAATGTAGTACAAACAATAAACTTACGAGTTACAGATTTTTTACAAGATACCAAAAAAAATGTTTTTCTTTGATGGTAATATTTATCTAACTAAATACAATGCACTACTACAATCACTGGCAACATAACCCTTTATTTCTTCATAATAAAATATTAACCTTAAGTCAAATGAATGCATTTATGCAAGGATACCTTTACCTTAACTGTGTGTTACTGTTGTTGTATAGATAGTGGCAGACAATATGCAGGTGGCCCTGTGGTTCTGAAGGAACGCTTGGCCTATCTTGGAAAAAAGAGATTTAAGAATTGTGAATAAAGTGATACTGTGTTATTCAGTCATACCTGAAGACTTCATTAAATCAAAGTTCCTAGTGACATCAATGGCTATCTTGTCTGAACAAGGACTGATTAACAACTGCAGGATATTAGTCCTGGAAGCTCATGATCTGCATGAGACCTGACAGAAATTAGCTTGTTGCCATCTGAAACTGGACCTCATCTACAGTTTGCAAAAAGAATCTCCTCTAATTACCTGCGTTTTAAGGTTTGGCATTTATAGGTTTTTACCTTCCATATTGCTTATTTCCACGCAAGTAGAAAGCACTGTGGTTTTGTGGTTGGTGGCTAGCATTTTGCGGCTTTATTGTATTTGTTTAATATAGGAAAACTTCTAGAGCATGTTTGCTTTGTGACATAATGTCTTTATTATGTCTTGCAGAAGCAATTGACCCAAGTCAAGTTACTATACACTATATCTATAGGTTAATTAGAACTTTAAGATGCAACAAATAAAACACTTTATTGACTTTTAAATGTTCAATCAAATAAATATTTACAGCTGCAATTTGCCAAAATTATTTACCTTTCAATAACGGATCAGAAAGAGAATATGCACTGCAGACTCAAGTGAATGCCTTGGCTGTCAGCAAACAAATTACAAACAGAAGAAAAAATAAGTGTTCCGGCTATCATTACAGTCTATAAATAGCTGATGTGGTTCTCCTTTAAAGATGTGCGATCTTCTACATTAGTAGGCTTTTTCAATGCATAATTGACCTTGAGATGGAGAATAACCTCGTAGCAGAGTGGCTTTTCTTTTAGGGAACAATGAGTATAGATATTAGAGGATGTGCCTGTTGTCAATGATCATTGCTGAAGTCTGCCTATACCACACTGGGACAATCAATTTTGTAAATGATTGCAATAATCAAGGAAATTGCCTAATTTATAAATCCTGGCATACAGCATTTTAATGGATTCCTACATTTTAATGCTGATGCTTTCAAAGCCAAATGAATTGTTGTCCAAGCTGTCACTACACAAAATGATAAAAACATTCAGTCTTGTGGGTAACTACATCTCATGGATATTCAGACCATCAGGTACATAATCACTCATTAGTGAATTCTGTGATAGTTTCCACTTACAAGCCAATGGCAAAAAGCGACAGTTTCCTTATGAAAATGCCTTCTCTGGAACCAAGGACTAAAAACAGGGGAGTATTACTGAACAGATAAATTAAAAAAATTCCTAGCCTTTTTGTCCAGGTAAGGTACCATGCTGTATTACCTTTCCTCTTTCTTTTTTTTTTTTTTTTTCCCTTAGGTAAAAGAAGAAGAATCTTATTTCTAGGACTTAGAGGCAGGTCCAACAACTTTTTGACTGTGAATCACATCGGTACAGGCAGCATTTGCAGGGAAGGGGGACAAATGCAGGGCTTGGTGCCGTGGCTGCTGCCGGTGGGTAATTCTGCCTAATCCATTCTCCAACTTGCTCTCCACACTTAAGTCGGTTCTGCAGACATAGTTATACACGGATTGCTATTCTCAGTTAAACCTTAAGCAATTGATTTCAGCCAATAGTGGGCTGCCAGTACTTTACTTACTGCTCAATCTCACTAACCTGACATTTATGGTGTACTGATTGGCCTCTGTCAGTGGTGGTGGTTGTAAATTCACTTTGAAAAGCTTTGTGTTAACAGCCTTCAACCAGGCTCTGAGACGAGTACGAGCAGGCAAGCTGACAATTGCTCGACCTCCTGCCCTTATTACAGTGAGTAAATCAGGCTTTGAGCCATTAGGCTGGAGCCCGAGGCCTACACAAAAAGGATTGACATGACTAAAGGTCAACCTCTGTCACACATGTGTAACAATTTGGATAATGGAATTCTGTAACTTATCCGAAAAAGGTGCCAAATGCGTGGAAGGGAAGTATACCCTGGGCTGAATTTTCCAGCTTTCATGTTAAGCAGTTACTTAAAAGTCTGCATTTTAAAGTCCACGCGTGTTTGACGCCATGAAACCTGGGGGACCAAAACGTACAAAGCAGTGATTGAGACATATTGAATGTCACCACCACCCTGAAAAGTATATGCTGCAGTTTCGGCTTATCAAATCTACAACCAATATATTATTGGCATCAGGTACGCAACACATTTTAGATAACCATATATCTCATTAAAATACTGCCTTTATTCACTGACTTTGAATCAAAAGTCAATAGAAATAATTCATTGTTAATGGTATCATAAATTAAGAGTAATTTCAAGCTTTACAAACTAGACTTCATCCAACGATGGAAATTGCTTTTACTAACTCATAAAAAAAAAAAAAAAAAAAAAAAAAGGAAGGGTGAAGTGTTTCCATAATATTGGTGATTGGATCGCTTTGAGCAGTACTGAAAGGTAGTGGTCAAATAAGGACAGAAATAAGCTTTTACATTTATTTGTGTTCCATTTCAGTATTTTTGCATATTACATAATAAAATCTCCAAGGTGAGGTTATGTGCCATGGAAAAACAGACAGTCCCTGCATGATCTGGCAATTTAGAAAATATTTTTTTTCTGAGAATAGTGTGTATTCAGACACGTGCATGTTCCATGCAGCCCATGGAATTATTGTTTTCAGTAACACTGGTGAGATTCTGGGGATGTATCCAACTCGCCACGAAAGTTTTTTCCAAACTTCAGTTCATTGAATAGGAAGAAAATCTGTTTCCGTGACAAATTACACTTATTCTGTTGCACGAGTGCTTAGGTTTATTTAG
Organism: Calidris pugnax; assembly: GCF_001431845.1. NCBI lineage: Eukaryota > Metazoa > Chordata > Aves > Charadriiformes > Scolopacidae > Calidris > Calidris pugnax. Next base: position 1,001,949 of record NW_015090978.1, read on the forward strand.
CTGCTCAGGTATTCCAGGTACCTTGTCTGCACGGAATAAGCATACCAAGGACATGGAGATACACGGAGATAAGGCATGAAAAAGTCTTATAAAAATCACAGGGTTTCTAAAAGAAACATTGAGGTTTAGTTCAACTTTTCTAAGCATGAGAATTATCAAACACAAAGTAGCTTTTACATTTGGGATCAAGCTTAACTTTGTATTGACCCTAAGTTATCTATAACTTTAAAAAGTTATCTAGAAAAATGTGATACCAAGCAATGCAGAAATACTGATGTTAGTAAGCTGCTTTATAGCAGCTTAGCGCAATTTTCTTCTAAGGTACCTAAATTAAAGAAGCTGTGCTGCTAAGGAACTTTCAGCTTAGCAAGACACTGAGCACAACACCAGGGATATTTCCAGTAGGCAGCATGTGAACTTAAAATCCATGTAAAAGTAAAAATTATTGTGCTTTTTTAATAGAAAATAAACGCAAAAGTGGTACACCACACAAAATCCTCAGAAAGGGCAAAACAAAACAAGAACAGAATGGCACCAGCTGTTACTCTGCATAATTTAAGATATAATAGTAATATAACTAAGGGTCTTTTTCAAGACAAAATTATTTGAATTTCATGAACATGACATATTTGAAACAGGGCTGACAAGCAGTGTAGAATACTAGATGATGGATTGCTGAGAAACATAATTTTCACTTTAATAGAACTACGGCATGCACATAATTCTATCCCCCAGTGCTTTGCTGTAGCAGCAAATTTAGTCCACAACTACAGCCTTGAGAATCTGAATACAAATCTATCGCCATAACTGGAATGAGTGCTTCATTTGAAAGGTAAGGATTCTCTCTGCATGTTAATTTGTACAGAAATGTACAGTACCGCTGCATGGACTCTGGCCAGCATGCGTCCAGCAAAGCGGTTGTTCCTGGTCCAGATGAAGTCAAAGGCAGTGTTTCCTTTGACTTCACTTGAGGCACAAAAAGGCCAATAAGTACCCAAATAGTACTTTATTAAAATGACAAGCACGCTTTCTAGTAGTGCCAGTTATTCCTGTCCATTTAAGGGGAAAATTAGTAACACGGGTTTAGCACCTTGTAATTACTAATGAACGCTCTGCTATGTGTGTATTTTGCTCTTCCCTGTAAAAATGCTAACACATGAAAAAGTATTTCTTCCAGGAAAGCGAAACTTAAATTAAGTCGAGTTAAAATAAAGTGAAATAAGATACTGGACTTTCTTGGGCTATTCCAAAGAAAAAAACTATTTGAGCTCTGACAAAAAAAAAAAAAAAAAAAAAATTTTTGGGGCTGAAAAAAAAAAAAAAATTTTTGGGGCTGAAAAAAAAAAAAAAATTTTTGGGGCTGAAAAAAAAAAAAAAATTTTTGGGGCTGAAAAAAAAAAAAAAATTTTTGGGGCTGAAAAAAAAAAAAAAATTTTTGGGGCTGAAAAAAAAAAAAAAACAAACCCACAAACCCAAAAAACAAACAAACAAACAAAAAAAATCCCCAAGCCAACAAGATAGAGAGCAAACCCTTTATCAGGCAAATGAAGGAAAGGAAACTGTAAGAGTCTATCCTTTGATACATCTGTCAGTAAAAGCTTTTTCATTTAAATTGCATTTGCAGGAGAAAAGACCATTTAAGTTTTAGCTGTTTCCAGGATTCACAATTTAAAGTTGGAGCCTGAAAAACTTTGACTACTAAAATGTATAAGCCTTTTAAACTTCTGTATTTTAATCTAATAGAATTTAAGTGTATATCGTACACATTCCTTAAGTCTACTCTTATTAAATTTTGATGTTAAACAGAAAGGGGAAACCATGTGCAACTAGATTAATTTATCTCCAGGGAGTAAGGACACATTAATAATTGAGATAATGTTTTCATATATGTTGGAATCAAGTGTGTCTTTTCACTTCTTTATTAGAAAACACATTAGGGGAAAATTATCTCATTCTCATCGGTAAGACCTAATTGCTGAGAAAGTCTCTGTTTTCTTTGCAATAACAAAAGGTTTATTCTCATTACTTCAAAACGAAAAAGAAAAAAAAAGGAAAAAAGGGAAAAAAAAGATCAGAAATATTATCAAGCAGTGCTGGAATAAATGCCTGTATTACCAAAGAGAGTGTTTATTTAATACACCCAGTCCTGTTTTTGTTTTAAACAAATCAGAGTTTATTGTATTTTTATAAAATACAAGCAAACTCTGGATTGGATAGAAGTGGGCCAAAGGGGAAAAAAAAAAAAAAAAAAAACTGCAACTAAAATGACTAATATTTTTGGCTTTCTGAAGGGCTGATCTTTCTGAAAGTTATAAAAAATTATCTTGGCTGATTGTGAGAGAACTCTATAATTTCCCATGAACACCCATAGGTGTCAAGGCCTGTTGTGAGGTAATGGAATAGTATGTAATTTGCTCTGAATCACTGTATGTTATGCTGTATGGATTACATACAAAGCAAACACTGAGTGCATGGTGGGAACACTTGTGCAGACAGACTAAAGCATATTTCCATAGCGTTGAACTATACATCAAATGCAGTGCTTCTGATGTTTCCCACAACAAAGAGAAAAAGAAAAAAAGCCACCAAATCAGTAACTATGCTTAAAAGTCTTTGCAATAGCCCTTTCTATTTATCTGGTCTACACTGCAAACAAAGAACTGCAAGCAAAAACAAATATCTATCAACTTTACTTTGCAGCGCTGAGAGAGAAAAAAAAATAACGTGCTATTTACAGTACTAAGAAAGAGAAGTTCTCTCTGTAAGGTCCATCAAGACCTAACGCTGAATAGCTGACCTGTGGACATACTTGTATTTGCGACTATCTTGAAAAGATTGGTGGAAGAGAATTGACTAAAGCCATGACTCTATAAAGAGAAAATGCTGAGACATTCCTTTAAAGTTTACAGTGACTTAATCCACACTCCTATACCATATATACTAAAAGAATACAGACTATTCAGATACATACTTTCAATTGCTTTTATTTATTTTCATAGATCAGCTTTTTAAAATCACACACGCTTTCTGATTGCTTTGCTTTGCTGTATTTTTCTTTATTAAACATTAGTTCTCTGATAGGTAAAATATACCAAATTGAAAGTCAAAACAAATGAGAAACAGCCAAAACTTTTAGCTAGAATGTAAAGTGATTCTTTGCGAACAACTTTTGCCATTAGAAGAAATAAACCAAGTCCGTGAGCAGCCCACAATACCTTCCAAAAAACCCTAAATTTAATTATTATTTTAGAGATAATTCACTTAAAACACACACACTCATTTTGCTAGCCAACAGGAAATCTGTGTTGTGTGTTAAGACCAGAAGAGCAAACAGACACAAAAACTCAGCTTACACTCATTGATTGCCTGAATCTGGCAGATACAGCACTACTATTCCTTATTTTTACTTAACATCTTTTTCTTCTTTGCTTTTGGCTTTCCCCCCAACAACCTTCCTTCTTTCATTGCTTTAAAACAATTTTTAAGTTCATCTGAAATCAGACTCAAACATCTTGCCTAGTTAGAATTGATGTTATCAATATTTGCAACTTAACTTGTATAGAATTGATACATAATAAAAAAAATTAAATTTAACATGTAAATATTGAAGAATAATGTAAAATTCTCTAATTCCATTTATTTTAGCTAAATTTCAATGTTTTATGTAACTTGATGATCTGGCGAGCTAATTTTATTATTTTTTATTTTATATTCTGTTAACAAGCATAGTCTAAACCACAAAGCGTCTCTTAACAATGAAAATAAAGATGCCAACATCATTATAGAGTGTTCCATAAAAAATTAAAAAAAAAAATTTGATTAATAACATATCCCAAAATGCTCTCATTGTAATCACTGGGCTTTGGTAGGAACTTAATATCTGCTATACCAGAGAAATTTCATCCCCACCGAAGGCATCAACAAAACTCCCAATGATTGCAAGTCATCCAGTTTCACCAGGTACATTTAGGTGTGTTCGGAGACTGGTCTTTTACTTTTTAATGTGAAAATCTCCCTCTTGCCACAATAACTCTTTTGGGTAAATATTTTGAGCCAAAGACCCTGGTGTGTTATTTACTATTTGTTTGCATTCAGGAAATGTATAGGAGCTCCTGCTCATAAAGGGAAGTCACACATACTAGATAGCATGCAAAGATAGAACATAATGGTTAAAAGAGACAATCACCAGTCCAAAAGAGCTGACAACTTAAGGTTCACAGGTTTTCTGTGAGCAAGTGCCATAAACAACATGCTGGCTCCTTGACATCGAATATCTTTTAAAAATCCCTGCACTTTTACTGTATACCCACTGAAGACAGCAAAGCCACTCTTTGCATCTTCATGGGCTCCTTGTCGGGTTTCTAACCAGCAAGCCTGTCCCCTTAATATTGTGACGATTCAGATTTGGTCTGAGTGAGTAAATATCACCTGCAGATCCACGGGCACGTTTCTGCTGACCCCCTGCAGCAGTTTGCCCCGAGGTGAGCGGAAGCTGCAGCTACAGAGGACTAAGCAGAACTAAGAAATGACACCTTCCAGCCCAGAGCAAAGAAGAAATGAATGGCAAAAGACTAGGTAGACACTAGGTTGGCTTCTGTAAATAAGAAGTGCTGACACACACAGGGATTATATGTGTTCCCTATTAATTATTAGACCTGTGTATAAAATGAGCATATACTGTCTTTTCTTTCTAAATTAACTTACCCCACGATGCTGTTGCTAGCACCTGCACAGAAGCTATACCTAAGCACAAAACACCAGTGCTTCACTGGAGAGAATGCACATGGTCACAAACAGTAACAGCCATGGACGTCCCTGGACGGCCAAAGGAGTACAATGGCGGGTTTGTGATCTGTCCTGGCAAACCACAATCAGTGTGCATTGCAAAATAAACCAAACTGTCACACCCTGCATGTTTGCATATCGATTACCACTGTTACCCTCTCTTAAGATGGTGACAAATACAAAGGAAAAAAAAAAAAAAGGGCACTTTTCAGAGAGCTGAGAGTGCCTTTCACACATGAAGCACCGGAAGCATCATTAGGGGGATGCACGGTCGGTGCGGGACTGAGCTGTGAACGAGCACTAACACCTTCAGTGTGCAAAACAGCAGGGCTGTAGAACAGGCTCCTGCACTCAGGACTGTCAGGAGGCCACAGCGATGGTGCAATACGCCATCTCAACCCACACGTGCTACTCAGGCTAAGGCACCTGAGAGCTTCAGCAGCTCTTGTTCCTCAGGTCAAAACCTAAAGAGCACCGTGGCTTGTAACCTTCAGCCTTCTCTGGCCCCGTCTCTCTGCTCTGCAATGCAGCACTTGCAACAGCCTGCTCTTCCTAAGGACACCAGCTGGAGCTCTGAGGCATCCACTGGTCTTTCTGGCTACCTCTAGCACAGCAAGGGTTTTGCTCACACTGTCTATGTTCTCAAATCCACTGGGTGGGCTCCCTTAAATTGTGTTGGTTTATTTTCGATGGCTAGTGAAGAGTGCTCGTACTACATAGAGTTACACTCAATGTCCGCTTCAAAACAGTCAAATTTGACAAGGAAGGAAAGATGGCAACTTACTTCCCAAAGATGCTGCGTGTTCCTGGTGGCTCCCGCTTGAACCTTCTCCGGCAGGAGCAGGACTCCCTGGAAGGGCCCGATCCAGGTGCCCTGCTGGATCCGCTGGGCTGCACAAATGCCGTAGGCCAGGCCAGGCACCGTGCTGGTGCACAGGCACACTTCCCGGGGCAGGTCCCGAAGCCACTCTGGGATCTCGGGTGGAGGGGCCGCGGCGGCGGCGCTGCTGGTGCCCACCAGCCGGCGCAGGGAGTGGAGGGGCCCGTGCATGGGGCACTCGCCGTTGCGGTTATCGGCACACATGTCGCATCCTGTGGGGCAAAGAGTGGGGAAGCACTATCAATATGGTGCTGCTGGCCGCCAGGCAAGGTCACACAGAGCCCCTCTGCTTCGCTCCGTCACCTCCCGGCAGCTCAGGGCTCACACAGGCCGTGCCCTGCTCTTTGCTGCTTGGGACGGCCTTCCTGAGCTCCCCAAAGCCCTTAATAAGAAATCCCAAAGGCTGAGCAGAAGTCCCGCAGACATTTTGCAAGCCTGGGGTGTTCACAGACTTGCTGAGACTCATTTATTTTAACACCGCTTTCTAAGATGTGTTTTTTGACTGATATAAATAGCCCACGTAAACCACCCCGGTGTGTCTTGGGGATACATTTTAAAACACGGTCATAATACCTTACAAGGTCCCCCCCCACAGTAAAGCCTGAGAGTTTAATTGGAACAGGATTTAATTTCATTCTTATTTTAAATGCACATTCACTCTACTTTTTAAATTAACATGTGTGTGCATGCCTGTCTATTTAGAAAATAAAATAAATAAAGCAGAACTTCATGAACTACAAATTAGACCACTGCATGGACATTTACTTTCTTATAGCCAAAAATCATCTTTAAATTGAAATTATATAATGGCAAATAGTACTGATTCCTAGCACGCATTGGCAATTTTTTATTGAACAGGAATGCGTGTTCTTTGCCCACTACATGTAGCTGAGGCTAGGAACAAAACCAACATGCCTAGTTTCATGAGCAGCTCCCATGAAAAAGACCCGTTCGTAAAAATGTTGATTTCCCTAACTGTTCTTAATAATGGATGATGTTTCTCTATTTTGGGAAGATCCTACTGTGATTTTTCTTTTTTTGAGCAAATAAAATTATGGTTAAATGTTTCCACTGCACAGCATTGCACATGCCGTGAATGTACAACTTCCAGGAAAACGCTTCATGCTCAGGAAATCCATTTCTCTGGAGGTATGCTGAGTTAACATAAGAATAAATCTATTGAAATAGGTTACTGTCCTCTGCACATTTCACTTCTGTAGCACAGTTTTCATACAAATTTACTCCAGAAATACAAAGGAAAAACAATAACTATGCCACAGTACTCACGTAGCAAGTCCTAGATCTTTCCCCCAATAATTTTACACAACTTACACCCATTCTCAAAAAATTAAAGCACAGTATTCACTATAGAAGCTGCAGCTTCTTGGTCTAAGCCACAGACTTAGACTTGCTAGATTGCCTGTAACCACAGTTTCAGTTCTCAGGGGGACTGACTCAGCTGTTCTTCTTTCCGAGGTGGATATGCTATGTATTATGTAGGCCTCTTTCCTACAGAGCCTTCAAAGGAAAACCTTCCTTTCTATAGCAAAAGCTGCTAAAGGATAATAAAAGCTGTGTTTTCAAAATACGGCCTCCATTTGCATTCTATAATTTTAGACACGCTTTCTAAGCACTATTTCCTGTCATCCTCTTTTAAATTCTACCATACAAAACCGATGCATTCAGCAATCCTGAAACGTACACAGGGAAGATAATTTCCCTCAAAACCATTCCACCTTCGAGCCTTGCAGGTAGTGCCTGTGTCCTTACTCGCTGCTCATCCGCTCAGGTTCCCTACCCGTGACATCCATCACAGACCTTAGCAGGGAGCAAAGGAGGGTGCCCCGAGCTGTGCATTACTCTGGTGGGTGCCCCTGCAGAAGGCAGCCTGCGTGTGAAACTCGCCCTGTGCCATCTCATACAGCAAAAGGGCAGGAAAGGCAGGAGGGATGAAGAGCCCTTGCCGGCACCGCAGTGCACCGGAGCAGCTGTAGGACAAAGCCCCCTGGTGGGGGACCGTGCTTAGATTGGCCAAAAAAAAAACCCAAAAAGGCCTTTTGGCTGGAGGGTTAAAGCCTTTCCTTAACAATATAATCCCTGTCGCAAAATGACTCTTTTGTTGGGTTAAACCACAACTGCAGAGGGGGTTTGCTCGCTCGGCCACGTCAGTTAGAGGAGGCGGGAGGATGAGATTTGCGGGACCCCAGGGAAGAAGTTTCTGGCTAGTCCCAAGAGAAGATTATTATGCAGCAAATATTCCTACAGCCATTCCCAGGACTGATGAATAAAAGGCAGCATGGGTGGGTGTATTTTGTTGTTGTTGTTGTTTTTGTTTCCACAGCTAGTTCGGAAAGTGAGGTACCACTACAACATCTTTTCTTTCCTCTTCGAAACCAGTCATCAAGAAACCCTGTGCTGTCAGTATATCCAAAGATCTCAGGGGCTGCATTGGAGTTTGGCACTGGAGATCATACAGGAAAGGATCTCAAACAGGAAAAAAAGAGAAAAAAAACAACCTCAAACAGGTTTGTATGTGAGTATGTTTTAAACAAATCCGGCATCTGCCATGCAAGTTAGAAAGAAAACATCTGACAGGAAAACTCAGGACATTAGGAGAGGATGTCTAACCATGACGTCAATTAGCACCCAGTGCAGGTCCTTGGATCAGACCTGTTTGCACTGTTTGACCATCTTCTAGATGCATACCTCTCCTCCCAACCACCCGACTATGAATGGTTTTATTGAAGACACCATGTCTCCACAGCAACTTACATTAAACATGCTAAGGCATCTTCATGACTCCACTCAGGCCATTTCAGTGTCAATTTCCTGCATCCTGCCGCCCTCCAGATACACGTAACTTTTCATGCACACTACTCCTAATACCTGCCTAGAACAAGGATTTCTTCAATTCATCCTGGCAATATATGTGCATGAATGCGGAGAAAACATTTTATTTCTACCTTTTCAAGGAAAATAAATTTTAAAAATTGACAGGGAGTATAAATGAAACCTGTGTCAATGTCGTTTAGCCTTACAGAAAGTCACACAGAGTGATATTTATTTTCCACTATCCAAAACCACTGGTAATGTCTTAATGCTTGGCAGCGGCAGTATCTGATCTCCTGCTGTGTTCCTTTCCCTTTGTCCTGCCAAAGCCGAAAATTTGGAAAGTGGGACATCTTCTGAAACTGTTTTGGCTTATGGCTTGTTGATGAGAGGGAAGGAGTCTGTCTTTAATACTAAGCAGCACTGAAATTCTTCTTAGTTGCATGCTTTATACATCTCTTTAGTTTTTATGCAATTGTACAAATAAAATTAAAAAAAAAAAAACAATACCCCATAGGAGTGGAAGCCCTACTAGACATATTTTACCATGCCTTGAGTACAGTTTACCATGCATTTTTCCTCTTCCATGACTAACTTTTGTGTAATGGTATCCGGAAGACTTTGACCCAAGCACACTTTCAATAATGTTACACCACCCATTTAAAGGCTGTCACTGTAAAGAGTTGATTCCTCCTTGTCTCAGAGGACAAGGGAACTTCAAGTTTTGCATGCTATCCTGCCTCACAGAAAGGATCAACAGCATCATCTTCATGGGTACTGCACAGTAAGATGTGACACAGTGCACCAAATTGCTTAATAAGACATGGAAAAGAAGGGTTTTTTCGACAGGGAGAGTGTTGTGGTCCACTGACATCATGAGGTTCTCCAACCTCAATGGCAACCAGTAGGACCCACGTGGGTGTGGAAAGTTCACGTAAAAGGGACATGGTGGGACAAGTGTCACCTTTCCAGAGGGCTGCCACACAGGGAAACAAGGAGAATTGTATTGTGTCCTTCCTCCTATTTTGGCCTCAGAGAGCAGCTGTGTGAGTAAGGCCTCCTCCAAGGACTGCTGAAATTAAAACTTCCACTGGCTGTAACAGCATCACTCAAGACGCAAATTAAGACAAGAAGCAGCAAGAAATGTGAGAAAATGGAGGGAGTTGCTGAGAATGAGAAAAGTAAGGAGGACTACAGCCTGAACAGAGTGTCTCCTGACAAAATCAGGAGATGTAGAAGGTAAGGGTGGTGGTAATGCTCTATTGCAGGCCCAGATGCAGCCAGAATTCTTGGAAGGAAATCAGTTCCTCATGTTGTACCTTCACACTCTATAGACAGGAGGATTAAGGCAAGGAAGAAGCAAGAAAAAAGATTAAACTATTTCCTAGTGGAGCTGTTTGGTATGGCTCTTTTGGGAGGAGTGTAATTTGTTATCATTTACTTGTCTCCATAAAAATGAACACAGTGTAATGCCAGTGCTATAACTCCATGGGAGTACACTTAAAAGTACTAAACCTAAGCAAAAGGGAAAGGACACATCATTGCCCCCAAAATACAACTCTAAACACTCTCCAACCTAAATATCACTACTACTGCATATTTTAAAGGAAATCTGAGAGGAGAAAGCTTTTGTCAGTGAAAGGTAGAGTCCAACATAGTGCTTTAACCAGCAAACCAGCTGTAACAATAAATGAAAGAAATACATTTTTGTCCCGGCAATAATATGCTTCAAAGGTGCAGTTACACTGGATACCTGCAGTTTGCGGGTATTAAAGAAGGGTGGCCTCTGACCCTTTGCTTCATAACTCACTGCAAGCACGCAGGTATCCGGTGTGAGTGGCCATCATTTCACACGGAATTACTCACTCGCCGGTATAAATCACGGCGCCGCATCCCTGGCTGGGCCTGGGTACCGAGCTAGGAGGGAGGGTGGGCTGGGTGAGACAGGACCCTTTCCTTTCCCGAGGGCCGGTGCTTTCCCAGGGATGGCGGCTTCCTGGTGCCTCAGTTTCCTCACCGACGAGCTGGCACCCACCTCCTTTTGCCAAACAACCCACCGCTCCCCGCAGACTGCCTGACTTGGCAGCCTTTCGAGGGGACGG
>NW_015090978.1:1013134-1015332 GCF_001431845.1 Calidris pugnax
GGGTGGGGGGCGGGTTGGGGGAGGTGGGTTTGATTTTCACCGTCTTCGATTGAAGGTATGAATGAATTAAATTTCCGTGTCAAGGTATGAGAAGGGTAGGAGAATATTGTGTGTAGATAAACCTTGCCGCCCCCTGCCCCTGAGAGACCCCCATATACAATGTAGAGATGATGAATAGGCTCTGGGAGAGGAGATCGAAGTTCAGTCCGCACCGGCTCCACTCTCTCCTACAAAACTATAGGGCAATTAATTGTGGCTTGTCCCCTCATCCTTCATCTCCTGGTGGCACATATCGATGGAGATTACTGCTGATGGACCATTTTATCACCCTAAATAAACAGGGCAGCGGCAGTATCTGATCTCCTGCTGTGTTCCTTTCCCTTTGTCCTGCCAAAGCCGAAAATTTGGAAAGTGGGACATCTTCTGAAACTGTTTTGGCTTATGGCTTGTTGATGAGAGGGAAGGAGTCTGTCTTTAATACTAAGCAGCACTGAAATTCTTCTTAGTTGCATGCTTTATACATCTCTTTAGTTTTTATGCAATTGTACAAATAAAATTAAAAAAAAAAAAACAATACCCCATAGGAGTGGAAGCCCTACTAGACATATTTTACCATGCCTTGAGTACAGTTTACCATGCATTTTTCCTCTTCCATGACTAACTTTTGTGTAATGGTATCCGGAAGACTTTGACCCAAGCACACTTTCAATAATGTTACACCACCCATTTAAAGGCTGTCACTGTAAAGAGTTGATTCCTCCTTGTCTCAGAGGACAAGGGAACTTCAAGTTTTGCATGCTATCCTGCCTCACAGAAAGGATCAACAGCATCATCTTCATGGGTACTGCACAGTAAGATGTGACACAGTGCACCAAATTGCTTAATAAGACATGGAAAAGAAGGGTTTTTTCGACAGGGAGAGTGTTGTGGTCCACTGACATCATGAGGTTCTCCAACCTCAATGGCAACCAGTAGGACCCACGTGGGTGTGGAAAGTTCACGTAAAAGGGACATGGTGGGACAAGTGTCACCTTTCCAGAGGGCTGCCACACAGGGAAACAAGGAGAATTGTATTGTGTCCTTCCTCCTATTTTGGCCTCAGAGAGCAGCTGTGTGAGTAAGGCCTCCTCCAAGGACTGCTGAAATTAAAACTTCCACTGGCTGTAACAGCATCACTCAAGACGCAAATTAAGACAAGAAGCAGCAAGAAATGTGAGAAAATGGAGGGAGTTGCTGAGAATGAGAAAAGTAAGGAGGACTACAGCCTGAACAGAGTGTCTCCTGACAAAATCAGGAGATGTAGAAGGTAAGGGTGGTGGTAATGCTCTATTGCAGGCCCAGATGCAGCCAGAATTCTTGGAAGGAAATCAGTTCCTCATGTTGTACCTTCACACTCTATAGACAGGAGGATTAAGGCAAGGAAGAAGCAAGAAAAAAGATTAAACTATTTCCTAGTGGAGCTGTTTGGTATGGCTCTTTTGGGAGGAGTGTAATTTGTTATCATTTACTTGTCTCCATAAAAATGAACACAGTGTAATGCCAGTGCTATAACTCCATGGGAGTACACTTAAAAGTACTAAACCTAAGCAAAAGGGAAAGGACACATCATTGCCCCCAAAATACAACTCTAAACACTCTCCAACCTAAATATCACTACTACTGCATATTTTAAAGGAAATCTGAGAGGAGAAAGCTTTTGTCAGTGAAAGGTAGAGTCCAACATAGTGCTTTAACCAGCAAACCAGCTGTAACAATAAATGAAAGAAATACATTTTTGTCCCGGCAATAATATGCTTCAAAGGTGCAGTTACACTGGATACCTGCAGTTTGCGGGTATTAAAGAAGGGTGGCCTCTGACCCTTTGCTTCATAACTCACTGCAAGCACGCAGGTATCCGGTGTGAGTGGCCATCATTTCACACGGAATTACTCACTCGCCGGTATAAATCACGGCGCCGCATCCCTGGCTGGGCCTGGGTACCGAGCTAGGAGGGAGGGTGGGCTGGGTGAGACAGGACCCTTTCCTTTCCCGAGGGCCGGTGCTTTCCCAGGGATGGCGGCTTCCTGGTGCCTCAGTTTCCTCACCGACGAGCTGGCACCCACCTCCTTTTGCCAAACAACCCACCGCTCCCCGCAGACTGCCTGACTTGGCAGCCTTTCGAGGGGACGGTGCCCAAATGCGCTTCCCCCCACCTCCTC
>NW_015090978.1:1016496-1019763 GCF_001431845.1 Calidris pugnax
ACACGCGGTTTGTCCCGGCGCAGAAGGGGATGCAGGGGGAAGGGTGGCGTTTGAAAAAGAAGGGGAAACGAGGCACCCGGTTGGCGAAGGGGACCCCGTCTAAGGTTAAAGCCCGAGCGGCGGGCAGGGCCCTGCCGCCCGTCCCAAACGGGAGGGCTCTGGCCGGCAAGGCCGAGGCGGCGGCGGGAAGGGATGGGACCCCGCGTGTCTCTGTCCCCGCCCGGCTGGGGAAAGGCACCCCCACCCCTCCACACACACACACACACACCCCACACACATACACACACCCCGCAAGGCGCCCCGCTTGCCCACCTCCGAGTTTCGGTGGGGCTGGAAGTGTAGAAAGCAACTATAACTCAAACCGAAGTCGGTCGCGCCTCACCTCAGCCGTAACCCCGACATCCTTTCCCTCCAACGGGAACCTCCCGCCTGCCCACGGACTCCTTGCGTGACCCCCGAGGCACTGGGGACCGGTAGCCAGGCCGGTGCCCTGCCACTTTACGTCGTTGCGCCTCTGGTCGGGCGAGAGATCGGAGCGTGTGGCACGGCACGGACTGCAGTTCCCGTGCTCCTGCCTCCCTTACAGCGCCCTGCTTTCTCTTTTTATTTTATTTTTTAATTTTATTTTATTTTTAAGAACGAGTTGCCCAATGCAAACGCACCTGGTCCCAGCAGGCTGAAACACTAGGGTTAAAAGTTTTGCTCAGAGACAGCTAATAACCTCTGGAGGGAAAGTCCCCCTGTAAACGAGTTCAGTGATGAGATTTTTTTAGATCTCGCTGCACAAAAAAAAAAAAAAAAAATATAATAATAATAAATAAGGAAAGAGGTTGCTGGCAGCCCCCTGCCCCGTCCTTCAGACGGCGAGCCCTGCCCCGTCCCAGCCGGACGCGATTCACAAGCGTCCTTTCTGCCACCGAGCCCTTTGCTCTCTCTCTCGAATCCACCTTTAATACCGCCTTTGGGAAGAAACTAGGCAGGCTTCGCCTGCGACCCTGCGGCATGCTGTTATTCCCCTCCCTCCTTAAAAGTGCTCCCCCCAAATCGCTTTTTATCTTCCTTTCTCTTTTTAAAACCTTTATCTTGCAGATTTACAGAGCTGCTCCGAGAAGTAAAACATGTATTGTCTGAACGGTTCGGTTGGCGATTAAAAGTGCATTTCAGATTCCATTAAGTGCATGTAATTTATGAGATCACGTTTTCTACACTCGAGAATAGAAAATACGCTAACACGTTTCACTACAAAGTAAAACTAAGCAGGAGGAAGTCGCTCAAAACAAAGTCGGTATCTAATAAAGAGAGATTTGCAATGTTAAGAAAGGGGGGGGGGGGGGGGGGGGGGTGCCCACCAAACTCAGAGTCAACTTTCCTCTCGCTCTTCGAGACATATGCGCTACGATTAACACTATTCTAGTATTCACGCAGCTTTATTAATACACATCAGAGTTTCACGGAAACTTTCAAAACAAACTCCGCATCTGAAATGAAATTAAACGAATTTGCCTTTTGCTTGGACATGTGCTTACGGATCGCTGCTTTGGGGTATCGTTTGTCTGTTCAACAGCCTTCCTTAAATAGACATTTCGGGGTCGGGGGTGGGGGGGATGACCACAACATAAATAATTTTAAGATACCCTAGGATAAGAGGGGGTATTTGAAGCAATGGGGAGAAGTGCTGAAGCCATATTCCAGTGTTTTAACAGGGGCTGATCAGTGTGCTCTGAATGTTAGTAATAAATCTGATCTATTAATATAGTTCGCCTACTTATTTTCACCCCGTGAATTTCCTCAGTTGCGTGGCATCGACAGATACAGGAACAAAAGACAGGCAGAATCAGTTTCTAAAATCACAAATCTCTAGTCGATACGGATGTTTAATAACAGGGGCGCCCACCTCCCAAAGGAAAAATAAAAACAAAAACAAAAACAAAACAAAAACTAAAAACCAAACACCAACTCTATAGCTGGCAACAGCAGTATTAAACGCTTTCTAACCGCCAAGTCCTAAATGAATTCTGACATTCAGGCAGACGACCTTTTTTCGTCTAGAAAACGAGCTTTTCCTATTAAATGATGGTGTCATGCTTTTCCGTGGGGGTGAAAACTAAAACCAGCGAGGTGTTAACGAGGTCTGAAAGGAAAATGATACTCAGAGATAAGAGGGAGGAAAACTTTGCCCTAGTCCATCTGATGAAAACTGCAACTTTTCCCCTGCCCAGCTCGGAGAAGTAATTGGTTTCTGGGTATTCAGCGAAGCCCGGGCTTCCCAGGCAGGAACGGAGGCAGAGGAGCAAGGCGAGAGAGGACCAGTTTCATAGCGAGTTGCTCTGAAACGTTTCTGAATCCATTTTCCTAAGCAGCCCTCCGAGAGAAACCGACCCCCACCGCAGCCTTCCCGGGGAAGCGTGCCTTCCAGGGAAGGACCTCCACCTCGGACAGGAGAAGGGGTCACCCGGCTACCGGGGGGGTTACCGCCCGCCTCCCAAAAGCACTAGGAACAACGCAGAAGCAGCTGAAGGGAGGGAAGGGCAGAACGGAGGATGCTCTCGTCCAGCAAGAGGTGCGGGCGCTGGCTGCGGTCCCCGACTCGGGGCGTCCCCAGGCTGTCCCGGTGCGGGGAGCGGCGGAGGGTGGGGAAGGGGGTGGGAGACTGCGGGAAAGGGGCACGATACGTACGGTTGTTGGGGTCACTGGTGTGCTGGTTCAAGGGGATGATCTCCATGCGCTGCTGGCCGTACAGGTAGTAGTCCAGCTCCTCGGCCGTGCAGCGGAACCGGGCGGCAGCGCGCTCCCCGCATTTGCTGCCACCGCCGCCGGCCCCGCACAAGTCCTTGCCCTGCGGGGGAGCGGGTGCTCCCCCGGCCGGGGGCTCGGGGGTCTGCAGCGGCCCGAAGACCGGGAGCTGGGTCACCGGCAGGGAGGTCAGGCCGGCCAGGGAAGCGGCCGCCGCGGCCACGCAGGAGGAGGTGGAGGAGGACGACGGAGTGGAGGAGGAAGAGGAGGAGGAGGCGGAGGAGAGGGAGGCCGGCCGCTGGCGGAGGCTGTCGGCCGGGGGCTCGGCTCTGTCGGGCGGCTGGAGCTGGGCGAGGGCCCCGCTGCTCTTGAGCTGGCCGCTCTGCGGGAAGAGCTGCTGCCAGTGCTGCAGATAGGCGGGATCCACCTTCAGGAACGCGGATCCGCCGGGGTCGCCGGGCTTCAGCATCGCGCCGTCTGCGGAGCGGAAAGGAAGGGGGACAGCAGCCGTGAGACCCCCGCCCCGCCCCGGCC
>NW_015090978.1:1020698-1024142 GCF_001431845.1 Calidris pugnax
CTCTTCCCCCCCCACCCCCCAACCTCCTCCCCAGCCCCAGAGGAGCCGGGCTCTGGCCCGGTGCACCCCCCGGGCGGGAGCCGCGTCGCTGCCCGGTCGCCAGAGCCGGGTCGGTGGCCGGAGGCAGCGAGCGCCTCGCACCCTGCCAGGCTTCCGGCAGCCACCGCCTTGCCTCACTCGCCTTTTGACCCTCGGGGGTGGATTTTAGAGACCTTCCCGGCCCTTTTCACTCTCCTGATACTCTACTTCACGTGTCTCTGCTGGGATGACCTGCCTCCCGGTCCCCTTGGCTACCTGAGACCTGCCCCAGGAGGTCCACACACACCGATGAGAGGTCCACACACCTCCCCAGAACTTCTCCCTCCCCCAGACCTTGTCCCTTCCAGCGCCAACACGTCTCTCTCCTGCTCTCTGTGCTCGGTTACAGCACAGAGCAAGAGCTGTGCAGATGGAGATGCAACCTGTGGCGAAAAACTTCCCACCTCTGGCGACTTTCTCTCCCCACTTTGCTTAAAAGACGGCTTTTTCTGCCCCGCTACTCAGTTGTCGGGCTCACATATCAGTGAGTATTTTAACAGGTTTCTTCGGTTTCTTTCCTACACCGCGTGAAACACCAGAGGAGAACTATAATCTCTTACGTATAGCGCATGTACGTAGTATCCCATACATTTAAGACAAAACACTTACACCAAGTGTTTGTGCCACCGAAACATCTCCCTAGTGCCAGAAAAGCCCCCCATTGTCAGGTGTCGCGCTGCCACTCAACGCACGCTTGCTGACAAACATAACGTGTCCGTGTGTAAACTGTTTTTGCCATCCCCCCCGACCCCGTTTCTAGTTTATTTCTTTCCCACCCTTCATTCTCGCAGACCCTGGGAAAGCTGCTGCTGTTTAGACTTTGTCTGCGTCTAAGGCAGGACATTTTAACACAAATTTGAACAGGGCTGGGGCAAAAAAATGTTTTGACTGGCGTAATTTTGACAAGGTCATCCGTCATGTGCTGTATAGATTGATAACACCTAAGTTAAAGGCAAACACGAGTAGGAAAAAAACCCCGATTTTTATGGGTTGTAAAGTTGGCTATAAAAATCTTCTTTATGTCTTTGATCAATTCCATTGTGCAACACGCAATGAATTTTCAGCCCTCTCGCTCTGCTCATCCACTTTCTGAAGTTCTGAAGCGCTGCCGCTCAGCGGAGGGTCGGAGGTGCGGGGCGTGCGGGAGCCTGTCCGCACACCAGCCGTGGGGCGCACCGCACCGCACCGCGCCTCGGTGGGTACAGTCATCGGCGAGCGGGCGAGCTTGCTTTCTTCTGTTTTCACTGCATTCACACAGTGTGTCGTCCCCGGTCACGATTTTACATCGCCCTTTCCGACTCTTCTTTTTTTTTTTTTTTTTTTTTTTTTCTGCCTTATTGTTGTTTACCTTACCGGACATCTTTTAAAAATACCGAATCGCTGTTAGAGGCAGCAATCTCTAAAAATTCGTTTCACGCTACAGAACCGTGATGAAGTGGGGAAAAGCTCCTTGCTAATGGGCTTAAGTACATTGTCAATATCTGCACTTGCCTCGAGTTGTTAACAGAAATATTCCATGCGGGTTCATATTAGGAGGGCTTTAATCTGCTACTGTGGGATTTTATTTTATTATATTTTATTTTTTACAGCCGTGAGGGTGTCGGAATGAAATTTATTGACGCACACTCCCCTCGCCCGGGCACTTTTGGGGCTCAGCCCAACCGGAGGAGAGGAGCACAAGGCTGGGCGCCCTCGGCCGTCCTCAGGGCCGGGCGGGCAGGGGGAGACGGCGAGGCGGGCGGCGGGGGGGGGGTCCTCGCAGGCAGCTCTGCCCGCAGGACCGGGGGTCTGCGGCCCGGCAGCACCGGCCGGCGCCACCCGTCACCCCGGCGGGGGTCCGGCCGACCCCAGGAGCCTCGTCCTGTGCCTTTCTGCTTGTTTTTTGGGTTTTTTGTTGTTGTTGTTTCTTATTATTTTATTTTATTTTATTTTCTCTTTAAAGACAAGCACCCCCGCTGCGCCGGGTTCACCCGCCCAGCGCCGGGGAAGGCGGAGAGGGGCGGCGGGGCAGCGCAGCGAGCGGCGGGGCGGCTGCGGTGCCGAGCGGGGAGTGCGGGGCTCCCCGGACGGCGGGGGGGAGGGAGCCAGCCGCGTCCCCCGTCGGGAGAGAAAAGGGCTCCGGTCCCAGCCTCCCCAAAACACCACGGCTTCCCGGCCCCTTCCCCTCGCGGGGAAGAGGAGGATGAGCAGATCTGCCAGGGGGCTGCCCCCCCCGGGGTGGCGGTGGCCAACCCTGACCTCTGCTCCCGCTTCCCCGGGCACAGCCGTGTCTGCGCCTCCCTTTTGTCTCCCCCGAGTTTGTCCGCCCTCTGTTTATTACCAGATCTTGCTCGTCGGTTTGGTGTGGTTTGGTGGTTTTTTGTTTGGTTGTTGGTTTTGGTTTGGGTGGTGGTTTTTTTTTTTTTTTTTTCCTTTCGGGGAAAAAAAAAAAAAAGCAAAGCAAAAGAAAAAAAAAAAAAAAAAAAAAAAAAAAAAAAAAAAAAAAGGGAGTTTTTAACTACTGCCTCCTCCTTCCTCTTCTCTCAGGCTTTTTCATTATTTAGAGGACGAGCCCTGAAAGAAATCACATTGACCGTTTAGAAAGCGATCAAACCTTTATAAAAATCCATCGCCTACGAATCGATTGGTGAATATTTGCTAGGAATTTGTTCAAAAGAAATAAATAAGGAGGGTAAGTGTATTAAATGCAAAGGGGGAACACGGTGGTGTTTTTCTTCATTGATTAATGACCTCTAAAATAAAACAAGCGGGAAGAGGAGCCAAGATCGATAAATTAACTACCCAAATTCATCATTTTCCCTGGGATTTTTTTCCCTTTTATTTTCTTTGTTTGGTTTTTGTTTGTTTGTTTGTTTTGTAAATAACCCTTAGGAAGGATGCCCTTCTCTTTGGGAACTCGAAGGTTTTATTTTAGACTGGGGCTAGAAAAGGGAGCTGAACCCCTCTTAGGAAGGGATTGAATCGGGGACACCCTATCTGATTTCGTTTGACACACAATTAAAAAGTTTGCCTTTCGTATTAATTAATTCTCCTGATCTGGGGAAGACAAATGGTCGGTTAGCTCTGACAGGAGTCCGATAAAGGATTCAGCAGCTTTCCTTCTTGCCCTAGGCGTCTCCTCATTCCAGTTTTAAGGTCATGAGCGGCTGAGTTAATAATTCATTAATATAGACATTTATTCAGATGGGATTCACGGGGATTCGCGCTTCTCCTACATCTCACCGCTTGGATTTAGTTCCCCTCGAAGAGGGGGGAGGAGGAGGAGGAGGGATGGAGGAAGGCTCTACACAATGCACGGACCTATTTCTACACACGTGGTGGTACCAAATGAGAACCCGCCTGGGGCAGGGTCTGCTTACCCCCCTC
>NW_015090978.1:1024498-1025011 GCF_001431845.1 Calidris pugnax
CCCCCGCGGCCGCAGCCGCCAAGAGGGGCCGCAGGGGGCGCCCGCGGGGCGGGGGGAGGCGCGGAGGGGCCGGTGGTCGCCCCTGGCGCCGTGGCTACGAGCCCTCCCCTCTCCCTCCCCCCTCCCTACCGCCGAGGGATGTCAATGCGGAGGGGGCGACAGAAGCAGCCCCCCTCCTGCCTCAGGGTGCGTGTCGGGGGGCGCCGGTGTGCGGCAGACCCTGGGGTGCCCGGAGGGTGGGGGGGGGTCCCTCAAAAGAAGGGGATGGGGGTCCCTCCTCGGGAGCAGGTAGCGAGAGACCCGGGCGAGGAGGCTGCTGCTTTGGAGAGAACGGAAAGCACCTGGCCGCATGGAATTGGGCTGAGATTATTAAACGATTTGGCAATGGCCACCAAGCAGATGCCAACCAGATGCATAATGACTTTCTGCCACTATTGACCTGATACGGATGTGAACTAGTGACCTTTGAGGTGAAACGCTCTATAGTCTATTACCAATTCCCTCAGCCGCCGA
>NW_015090978.1:1025021-1117068 GCF_001431845.1 Calidris pugnax
CCCCACCCTCACAGACAGATTCAAATATTTATGTCCATCAGCAAAACAAACTCTGCTCCAAGCGAGGCACACCGCAGATGGGGTGAGAAAAGGAATTACTCAGTTGTGAAGATCAAGTGAAAATAAATCAAGTCAGGGTTACAAATAAAGTTGAACTGAAACATGCCAAATTTGGGTTAATTTCATCCCTACTTTCATGCACAGCCCATCTGATGGTATTCTCAATTATTTGCGAACTAAATTAACTATTCAAATATACGTTTTGTCTTTGGGCTTTTTTTTTTTTTTTTTTAAGGAAAGACAGTTTATAATACAGTATATTAAGGCGGTTTTCCAGATAGGATTATACAGTTTAAGATCCATTCTCTGGGTGACAACAAGATTAATAGGCAGAATACTTTAGAATACTTTAAGCGCATCTGACATCTTTAAGCACAGGTTTTGTGATTTTTTTTGACTCCTGCATGGCTGAGTGTACACTTATATGTATTTAATTCACTATAGCTTCAGCAATGGTGTGAGGGAGCACTCCTTTATAGTCCCTGATGTCAAGCTTTCCCAAACTAAGCAACTCAGCATTGTGAATGCTTAAGCAAGACTGGGTGGCTACTTCAAACAGCAAAACAGTCCAGAGAGTTTTCCTGTACTTCGTCTAAAAATAGCTCTCATAAATACGGAATCGATTAAATATGATTATTTGCATGTGACAGGAGAATGATAAGGTCTGGACAAAACTCAAGAATAGTAGCGTTTCAATGGTTAGTATTGTCATGAGAATGCCGTGGTTTTACCATAATGCTTGCAGAAATAAATGGAAATTATGGGGTTCTTTTTCAATTTTGGCTTAGCATCACAATCATGACTCAATGTCAGAAAAAACCAGAAAACCCTCACACTTGATGTTTTCCACTTAACTGCTTTTTTACAACAACATATACTTTTCTAAAAGATTTTTCAAGGCTTGCACTCTGGTAGTTTTCCCTTTTCTTTTTTTTTTTTTCCTTCATAAATCACCAGTGAATCTATTGATGGGGAAAGGAAAAGACTGACAGCCCCAGGGAACAAAATTCAAAGCAGCGACCGTGTCTTCCTTTGCCTTGTGTACCATGTGGTAAAAGGCTGCAAGAACATGCCTGAAATACCCGCCCTGACAACGTTCTTTGGTTTTTGCTGGACTATGTCGTGGTAGATGATTTTTTGCTTAAAATTAGCCTGTACGTGGGACTCACTTCAGTAAGGCCAATTCTGGAATACAAGTGTTCATTCTGATATCATTATTCAGGAATAGCTGTTCTGGTAAACTTTCATGTGTAGAGAAAGCCCTGGGGACAGGGAACTTGGGGACAGCTCTTCTGGAAGGGATGTGTGCTGTGTACCGTGCATCCTGTGAAAAACTTTAGGTCACAGCTTTAGCATCAAATAGAAAACTTTGGGCTGCTACAGTAGTACTAATGAATAGCACCTTATGACCAATGGATTTTACTTTGTAAACAAATAAACTGAAGAGTATATGAAAATGAACTCTCAGGGAAGAACACCTAAATCAACTATTGAAATAACTAACTAGAGTAGAGTTCTTGCCACTCCACAATAGTTGCTTTAGTTCAATTTCTGATGCTTTAGCAGACAAACATTTGTTTCAATTCTTCATGTGGTTAAGTACTTCACATAACGATATCTAGAACTATGGGTTCATGGCAACTGAAGTCCAGAACTGAATCCAGAAATACAGCTTCTCAAAGAATAAATGCCATAGATAAAACAACTGGCTTTTCAACAGAGAGTAATCATACTGCAGCCAGCAATTTTCTGCAGCAAGGCTTACTTGCTAACATCCTCCAGTGTGAATTATTCATGGCAAGGGAGCCAAAACCAAACCAGCTGATGTATGGAAATACATGGAACAACCACACACCTTAGGTTAGAAACCTGCCTAAGAACCCCATTGTGAAATCCTGCATTCTTCCCTTCTGACTAAGAAGAAGCAGTTTTTCTAGTTTCCTGCTCGACTTCTGACAACCAGACTGGCCTTATTATTTCACCCTGTGCATCTGTGCTAAATCTATACTGGGAGCTAACTGCCTTGTTTGGAGAAAACAAGTAGGCTCTCTGTATCCTGTCACAGGTACTTAGCCTCCAGCCAGCTGAGCAGACATTAAAAAAAGACAACCCGAAAACCCAAAGCTGTTAGAGATACAGGATTTTGTGAGCTATTCCACATTTTGGCTGGAACAGGTTAGGTTTTCTGCTACACTGGTAATGCAAGTACTGATTCTTGGCTTTAGAAAGAAGAGATAGAAAGTGTAGACTGGAACAAATGCTTCGGTCAGTGAGTTCAAGTCCACTACCATAGCACGCAGCTATGGAACAGCTATTAAATTCAAAAAAGTTAAAAAATAAATCCTTTCTTTCTACTGTATGCTGTAAGCGCCCTACCCTCTCCTGGTTCCCCTCAAAATACCTGATAACAAACTTGAGACTTTTAGTAGAAAAAAACCTAAATGTTTGAGACTTTAAGTAGAAAGGAAAAAAAATATGTTTGAGGCTTTTAGTAGAAAAGAGAAAAAAATATGTCTCCAGAATACAATGTGCCATAGGCAAAGAAAAGGAATGACAAAGGATGCTATAGGCCTCTGCACTGGGAAAGGAACTGGTCAAGTGAAAATTGAAGGGAACCTTTGAAAGTGAATACCTCACATGGAACAGAGGAAATCAAAATTTTTCCATCAGCTGCTGATAACCACAGTAAAAGGTTCCATGAGACCAAAATATAATGGTCTATTTTATCTCATAAACCTAAGAAAATCTTGACTAGATAAAAATGAGAACCCTCCATGATGTTAAGCACATCAGTGCGTTCGTAGAGATTCCTGATGCTTGAAAGAAAGACAAACACAGATAATTTATCAGAACACAACTATGCACTAAGAAAAAGTAGGAAAACTGAGGCAAACTACCCCATTATGGTATATATAGATATGATGGAAGTGGGAGCCAGTCTATAGCACAGGTAATGCCTGTGCTGGCAGTTTGGAATAACCATTGAGGAAAATGAAGGGTTTAGAATCAGACAACAAGCTATCAAACTCCATCTAACTTCTTGACAACAAACTATGCACGAAAGCAGCAGAGACTTAGGCACTGGCTATCCGCACCCCGCTGTGCAAACTGTCTACAGAACAGCTACAGACCCCTAGGAGACAAGGGGTAGAAGGAACTTGACCAGAACGTAAGGACTCCAAAGGCATTCACTGCTGTTCCATGTGGATGACTGGGTGAAACACAGGAAGGGAAGTTTAAGCTTCTGCCCGACAACCACTGTAGACAAATCTCACATTTCAGAGCCACTGGCTAAACCACGTTCACCCGCAAGAGTGTCAAATCTATACACATGACTCATCCCTTGCAGCCACTGCTGTGATCACAAGACTCTGGTTCTTCCCCAAAGCCAAGAGCAAACCTTGGAATGCTGTTGCTCTAACACTCCACTTGTGGTATGCAAACAGTTCCTCTAGCAACATGTATGGGATACCTCCTTCCACTTAATCTCAAAAGGATTACCATTGCTGCTTTAGCCTCAGTGACTGAAGCCCACTACAGAGATCTTAAGACATATTGTTCAGACCTTCAAAACAGCATAGACTGAAGGTCTTGGAGTTTGCAAACTGCAGAATTTGATTTTCTGGTGTTCTTGTATGTTGGTTATTTAATTTGCAGTGTAAGAAAGTGCACTTCAAGAGACATTCAACAGTTTATACAGCACAATTATAGGACAACATGTAGATAGTAAGGTACAGGTTTTTCCTATTTTGGTAAGCTAACCACAGTATTATTTTTTCACTTTGGAATTTGTTCTTAAAGCATAAGATGCTATTGTCCTAAAATAACTTATCACACCTCTTCTGAAGCTTACAATTCTCAGACAGAAGGAAGAAAACGAATCATGTCCTTCTTCAGTCTGTATAAGCCAGACTAATGAAAAATACCCTGAGAGGCAGGTTAATTTAAATCTTGTGCTGAATGGAAGGAGCCTCCCACGCTATTGTTGCACTGGCTGAACATGTTGTAATTTTAGCTGTCAGGTGATAAAAATAAACCATAGTTGGTCATTTCCTCACACATATGGATACATTGATAATAAATTCTCTGTGTATACTTTTTGTGTGACACTGGAGGATATGATATACGCAGCCTGTGTCACTTAAAGAAGATGGGTACTGGAGGAACTTGCAAAATGACCTACACCACTCTACCAGAATGGCATTTGGGATAACTTTAAGATTTGTTTCACTAACAAAAGATCTAATAAACAGAATGTGCTTAGTGCTGAATTCAAACATTTGTTTATTGATGCCCTGTTTTAGGCTAATATCACATAAATGCATTTATTCTGTTATTGTAAAGCTCCTGGTAAGGCCTACTGTTTCCACTAGAGCTTTTATGATTCTGAATTTTCCAAAAGTTAGTATTTTCAACCTACTACATTAATATTTCCAGGAAATATAAAAAAAAAATAAAAACCACGTTGCCAATGCAAAGCATGATCAGGAACTTATCTGACAAGCAGTATATGCAGTTCAGGAGAGTTTTTTCAAAAGTCAAACTAATCATTACTTGTGTTGCTTCTTTTCAGACATACAAACCCAAATTACACTTCATAAATATGGTTGGATTACTGTGCTATTTATCTGAAATGGATTCATAAGATTATTAATCCATTCACTTTGGATATTACACTACTTTTGATATTAAACCACCCATTTCTCTCTTAGAACACACTTTTAATGCATGCCAGGCAAGTCAATTAACCTAGGACCCTCTGACATCCAAAATCTTCTACATTTCAGAATGACTTCCTGCCTATTCTGCACCTACATGGATTATTAAAACATGCCACACACTTCAAAAGAATGGTGCTACTTAAGACAAAATGCCCTAAAAACCGCTGATAACATAAAAACTTTAACAGTGACTTAGCTTTTACTATTTAATCACTTCGGGTACAAGTGAGCTTCATCATAGAGGTGAAACGAAAGGGCTCATCACACAAATCCAACCCAATCGAAATCATGACCTGTCCTAGCCATCACAATTCAACCTGCAATATTTTTAAAGTTCAAACTGATTCGAGGAAGAAATGAAGTTTACTTTCTCTGTTGCCAAGTTGCTGTCCTTTCTGTGCCTGAACAGCAGACTCCAGTTACATCTCAAGGAGTTGAAGCAGGTACACTCCTGATCTTACTCTTCTGCTCTGTTGAACTTCTCTTTCCCTGAGTAACCCTGGCAAACATATTCTTCCTGCCATTTGGACTGTTAATTTGGTTGTCCACCATGCAGTCTTACTCTTTGTGGAACTTCCTGAGAGTTCTTCAGGTTTGCAAAAAAATCACAGAAGAGTAGAGGCAGAAGAGCTGAGTACCTAGCAACAGAGCCCGGAGACACTTCTTTCAGAGATGAGCATTAGGAAACGTGAAGATATAGAAGTAGTGTACACAAGAAAAAAAAAATAAAATTACAGATGATAGTTTTTATGAGCATCTCCTTCAGGCTTTCAGGACCTCTAGACAAAGACATTACAGATTTAACATAGAATTGCAACATTAGGCTTCCTTCAGTGTATGCAGAACGATGTAAGTAGTGCAGACCATAAAGAAATGTTATATTAAAGCATATGTTTTATTATTATATAAATAGTTCCAAAGTGAAAATAATATGGCTGGAGGGAAGAAAATATGTTAAGCAAAGACAAAACATGCACTTTGAGAAGCTCCCTTACTACACAATTTCTTCTTTATTATTTAGTTTTTTGGTAAGCAAGAGTAAAAAATAATTACAATAAGAATGGGACATTAGCACTTCCTAAGTCACACTGATTTCAGCAGGACAAGTGCTATAAGAAACACTATAGGGCATTCAGAGTACAAAGTTTCCATTTTTTAATCAAGCACTTATTGTTCATCTTACCATTGCTGGAAAATACTGAAAATTTGCATGCTTTCATCAGATATTTTAGACAAAAGCAGTAACAATAATTTTAATATATATTTATGACATGGCTAAAGATTACAGTAATTCTCTCGAATAGTGATTTGGAGGAAAAATGATTCCTCAGCTAAAACCACATGACCTGAAGAAATGACAGAATCATTACTACTTCTTTTTAACTTTGCCTAATCATATACAAAGGGTGATAATATTCATGGACTGAATTCTGAATAACCTGAGAACCTCCTTCAGGTTCACTTTTTCCACAAAGCCTTTTCAGGCTTTGAACAAGACAACATTCAAAGACACAATTTTCAGAGTGTATCTTCCATTGAGTACACTCAATGGGTATTTTCTGCAGTATTTTTAATAAAAGAGAGTTTTCCAGAATGGGAAACAGTACACTGATGTCTGTGTGTAGACAAGAGAGCATTTCCTGAATACAATTTGAACTTGAGTCACAAAACACTTATCTCCATTCATTTCTGTTAAATCTGCACATATGGACAGATACAGAATTCTAGAAATTAATCTGACCGCTACATTATATGTTACCTTTGTACCCTAAGAAGTAGATTGGAAATCAATAGGGGTTCAGTCAGAAGGAATAGACTCTGCATAAAACAGAGTAAGATACAGGATTTATGAGATTTGGTTTAGTATTGACTAGAATTTTGGAACACATTTTCACTTGACAAATGGCCAAGATATATTCCTGAGAAAAAGACTAGTTAGCTAAATGTAGTCACCTACTAGCTTGAATAAGTGTGTGGAAGTTACCATTTCAAAAAAGTTAATTATTGTTAAGTGTACTTAATTTCAGCTTATTCAATGGGGTGTTTACACTGCACTGAAAACAGTTCTTAAGACTTTCACACCTAGATTGGAACAATTGTGTCTGTTTAAAATCAAGTGTGACTGTGGTGAGCAAAGTGACTATACAAAAATGGCACCTTCCAACAGCCTTACTCCTGGTCTGCGTTGAGTCACAGCTGCTTCTCCTTCTTCTGTTTTTCTGTGATTAAAATATAATTTTTACCACTTTTAATTCCTGGTAGTTGTGTAGAATCAACACAGCTGTGGGAGAATGAGCTAGATACTTTTCCTTTTATATAAGACAAGCAGATTTATTAGCTAACCTCTCATTCTTTAATCTTTATTATCTGCAATAGGGTGTGATCAGGAAAAAAAGCAGCTTTACTTTTAGAACATAGGTTAGGTTTTCAGGATTGGCTACACTGATGCCCCTCAGAAGAACAAATGTGATATAGAAAATCTAAGAGACAATGAAAAACACAACCTTCATTGCACTACAGTTATAGCCACTTAAAAAGCCATATTTTAAAGGGTTTTCCCACATAAAATCTGTTGAAAAAAAATCACTAGTGTTTGGTACCTTGAGTGTTTGATTACTGGACTCATCTAAAATGCATGTTTGATTAAATAAAGCAGTAATATTTCATCTATTCTTTTAAATCTCTGAAACAATGACCCAAGAAGAATAGAATTAAGATTTCATGTTTCTATCCTTTTAAGATTTCACTTTCTACTTGAGGAAAGTCAGATCACTTACTGAAATATCCCAGATAATTTCAACACATTCTGGAAAATAGATGTTGACATAAAGAAGACTTGACTATATATAACATTTAAAATAATATCACCTACAAAGAAGAATGAACCAGTATTTTGACTGTCTTTTCAAGAAACACAACAGATACCAAATGTAACTAAAAAAGGATGAGAATAATGACTATTAGTTGCATATAAGATAAGAGCTAGTAAAAAAGGGCATTTGATTTACAAGGTAGGGATACCTTGAGCATTGATAAAGAATGCAAACAAGGAAACTAGGTCCTATTCCTTTCTGAAACCAATGACCAGTGACTTAGCTTGACGTGTCTTGGTTTTACATTTCAAGAAAAGCCAAGCTAAAGACCAGTGCTAATAGACACTGCGCTGCAAAATGGAGTGATCTAACACCTGAATACCTAAGCAGACCTGCCAGATTGAATAGCATTAAATTGCATCTGGGCAAATGAATACCCAATTGTCACAGTGCTGTACACATAAAATGGACTGGAAACAAACATTTTGCAAACGACATGCAAGATTTGGGCTGAGACAGACAGAGACTAAAAGAAACAGGACCTAAGCCTGTTTGTATCCTGAACAGTGTGCACAAAACTATGTCATACAAATAGGTTGAGACAGGATGGCTGAAAAAGCCGTGAGACCTCACTAATGACACCCCATTCTTCATGATGCTATATGCTGATAGCTTGGTTTCTGCTCCCAGACTAGCTATGCTCCCAAGTAATATAACAGGCAAACTTTCCTGTCTGCAGGAGGTGTCTTTACAGAGGTACTAGTCCAGTCCCTATGCATTTTTGTAAAAAGATTTCATACCTTCTGATGAAAAATGGTATACGTGGTAGGTATTAACTGCATTACAATATAGGAACCCACACACTGGCCAGGAGAACTGGTTATTATCCCTCAGACCAACTCTGCTGCACTGCTTTGTCCTCTGGTATGTACAAGACACTCTTGAGTGTGTGTGCCTGTGAATATATGCGTGAGAGAGAGAGGAACAGAAAGAGAAAGGCAGAATGACTATGCGCATAATAGATCTCAATGAAAACAAGAACTAAATCAATCTGGGTTGCCAAGAGAGCTAATATTCTATTGTGATCAAAATAATGCCAAAGGAAATAGAGAGGTCAAGCAGCAGCAGCAAAAAATTCATCATCAGTCAGGGTATGAAGATCAAAAATAAACTCTTAAGAATATTGTTTCACAGTGCAGAAGACAGGGTCCAGCCTGAGCGGAAGCCAAGAGAACTTCTTTGAAAGATATTGCCACATTTGCAATGTGTTACAATCACTAAAATAAAAAAAAAAAAGAATGATGATTGAATATTAGATGGCAACATGCTGGATCTGCTATTGGTAACAGATTTTTTTCTTAAAATCTGGACTGTTAATTGTTTTACTTTGCGGCATTATTAAGAAGTTCTCTACCATCAAAGAAAGATTAACAATGTGAGAACCCAAAGGGATTAGAGAATCAAGAAAAACTGTAACTGTTTAGACCAAAGATTTGGCAAGACTTAATAGTGCCTTGAGGTGTTGGAGCATTAAATGCTCAAAGTATTTGTAGCTTGAGAGTTGTGACAGGCTCAAGATTTGGAATTACAGAATTGTTAGTGTTGGCAGCTTCGTTAGAGGGCAGCTGACTCACAATGATCTTAATTTTGTTCTCAAAGTGGGATGTGAACAGTTCACAAAGTTCTGTTGATGAAGGAAGAGCCAGATTAGACAGCTTCCCTGCAATAAAAAGTTACAAGAGAGTAGGGCAGTCTGCCCGTTCAGCAATTAAGTTGGAATAATAAGCAGATCTGGCTTGTTTCAAAACATCTCTGTTCACATTTATATGGTCCAAACTTGTAATTGTACATGCAGTCAAGAAGTCCTCAAACAGCATTTAACTTGCAGCCCAGAACATTCACTTTTGAGTACGTCTGCCAAAAGAAGTCTACTGAAGTGGTATGGCCTTTAGGACATTATGAGGGTGCTGCAGCTATTATATATTTAGGAGAAGATCTGGAACTTCCTGAAGCAACCGGTAGTGTAACAGGAAGGTGGCAAACAATTATGCTTAGTTAAAAATGAACACAAAGGTAAGATATTACAAACTTTATTTAAGTTTCACTCAGACCTTATTCCATTAAGATTTTTTTTTTAATTTGGCCAAGAATAAATGGTAGGAAGAAATAAAAATAAATAATGGCAATTAACACCTCCTTCACATTTTTTATGTACAAAACCTCTTATCAATATCACTAACACAGTAGATGGCTATCCTCCGGCTGAAGAAACCAAGCCAGTGAAAAAAATAGGTCTTGATCCTACATGGACTAAGTACGGGTTTAGACTTCATACTTGAAAATATGTTCTTTGAAATCAATGGAACAACCGTCATGTGAACAACTAAACACATGTGCTGTGTTTGGGGGGCTTTTGTTATTTGTCCCAGGACACAAACAAAATTGTTATGAGACAGAATTAGGACACTGGAATCTCCCACTCTCGCTGCCTCTGCCTCTTACAGCCACCCGCAAATAGAGATTGCACTGTCACATTTCATTCCCAGCAGCTGAAGAACAGATGACTTTATAAAGCACTGTCCACACCTCTGGCATTTCTGAGGTGACAACCTGTGTCAGAACAGCTTTATTTTTATTATTTTCCTTCAAGTGGGCTGTCTCAAAAGTTGCGTAACTGATGTTAGCAGATTGTTAAACTTTAAAGATAGAAGGGATGAGAATTATGAAGTATGAGGGGAAAATCAGACATGCTGGAAGCTTATCTGCAATGAGCTCAATAATAAGGTGGGGGCAGTGATGGAATTAAAAAAAAGAAAAAGTTAACCTGCCCTACAGAAGGCACAGAGAGAAGATTCCTGCACCATATGAGAAGCAGGCTAGTGCCTAGACAAGAAACATGAGTGGGAAGAAAAACTTGGTGCAATGTTGTAAAATGTTACCATTGCTGGGAGTGTAGGATGGAGGCAGACTGACAACACAGGAAAATTGATTTACTTTATTCCGTGGCTGCACCTTCTATGGCATGTCTGTCCCAAGCAGCTCGTGATCTCAACTGGTCTTTCAGGAAGTCCCACAAAGACACACGAGTTGATTCAGACTATGGCAAGCCTTGGAGGCATGTTCTGTAGAGGAATTCTGTGCTGCCAGAGGACACTGTACAACCTGTAACTGTAACATTCACAGAGATTCTTGACTCTATGCTTCAACTATAGCCCTCTTTCTATCACGGTATTGAAATAACTGGAAAGTTTAAACCTGGAAAACAAATTCAAACAGCAATCCACACCATCATAAAACATCAAAAATTGTTCCAACGCAGCAGGAGTGCTTCTCTATCACAAGGGGCATGACTCTGGGAGGCAAGATCCAGGAGTCCTAGATATTTTTCAGCTATCCCCTGAATGAAGTATGTGGTGTGTACATGCAATAACAGTTCACCATGAACTGGTGACATTCATCTAGAGAGGATGGAGCACAAAGACCACAGCTTCATCTAAAAGCCTGTGAAAAACTGTGCAGTGGTCTTACCCAATTGCAACTGGGAGTAGCCACAGTCCTGCATCATTCAGACTATTTATTTTATGAATTTCACAGTGGAAAGTCATTCAGGGGAGTGTGGTCCAGAAGCGAACTGATTTCCTTTGCCTGTGCCCTTAAATTTGATGAATAGAGCCTTTGGTAAAGCTACTGAAAGTCCTTTTCGTGGCAGCTAGATCAAGGAGTACAATGTTGTTCTTGGAGCTAACTCTGAGAACGGGATATTTGAGGGGTTAACTACATATTGCAAGGTCTTTCCTAAATTGACTCCACATTCATATAGGTTTTGCCTCGTTTCTCTTGTGCTTTTTCCATATTAATTACTAGCAGAGAATTCTTCAGTTACTTCTGTATGATGAAGAAGAGGATAACGTTGCTGTTTGTTCTATTTTAGGAAACAGAGCAATTCGCTTCATCCTCGATGGCTTCAGTGTTTATTTTTGTAAGATTAAAGACAGAGTGCATATGGCAGTAATTCTGGTATTTCTTCTTGTGGATGAATCACACAGAACAGTTGGGCACACTGGGAAATCATATTACTGCGTATTTTATCGTCAGAAAGCGTTGTAAGCAGTAAGTGATAGAAGTACAAACTCTCAATAAAAACAGGAAGTTAATAGAATCATGGAACATTTGAGGTTGGAAGAGACAGCTGGAGGTCATCTTGTCCAACCCCCTGCTCAAGCAGGGACACCTACAGTAGGTTGCCCAGGACCATGGTCAAGCAGCTTTTACATATCTCATAGGAGGGAGACTCCACCACCTCCCCTAAGCAACCTGTGCCAGCCCTTGGTCACCCTCATAGTGAAAAAATATTTTCTGATGTTCAGAGGAAGCTTCCTGTGTTTTAGTTTGTGCCTGTTGCTTCTGGTCCTGCCACTGGGCACCACTGAAAAGAGCCTGGCTCCATCTTCTTTGCAGTCTCTCTTTAGGTATTTACATACATTGGTGATCCCCCTGAGCCTTCTTTTCTCTAGGCTGAGCAGCCACAGCCTTTCTTCACAGAAGAGATGCTCCAGTCCCTTCATCCCTTTGTGGCCCATTGCTGGACTCTCTCTGGTATGTTCATGTCTCGTGTACGGGGAAGTCCTGAACTGGGGCCCCATCATCCACTCCGGCATTAAAACTACATTAATTAAAACTCTAAAAAATAAAATTATGCCAAACTGTAGCTGGTTTTCCTGATTCTATGTGTCAATTAACAATCAGAAATTAATAATGTAACCTTCAGTGATGTTTCAGGGAAGAGTTCTAAGGAAAAAAATGGAGCTGCAAGAAAGCTGTTAGCAAGAATTGTGCATGTATGGGCATGGCTGTATGCTCCACCTGAATGTTTTGACCAAAACAAAACCAATAGCATCATTTAACACCTAGATAACTCTTAACCTTTTTCTCTCAGTTGTGTGAGGAAGAGGAATTCACTCCTATTCTGTTCAAAAAGCCCATTGCAGTCAACCCTGCTCCGTAGGCCTAACACGGCACCAGAAGCAGTAGAAAAGCAGGCAAAAGGAAGCTGGCAACTGCACGGGAGTGCAAGGTGGGCAAGTCATCACCAGAATCTGCAACAAACCTGTGTTGTTGAATTAATCAATTGTCATTGCAATACAAAAGCATTTACATACCTGTTGAGTGGAAAGGAAATAGGCACAAAGAGGTCCAATAGACCATGAGATCCTAGAATTGAGTCCGTCTTAGATGGCTACCTGCTATTTTTTAGCGTGCGTCTTCATGTTCTGTTTAATATTACATAACAGTAGGCATCTCTCACTGTCTCACTTTTCTATTCTCTGTCTTTCCTTCATCAATGTAAAACTGGATCTATTATGTCCCATCTATTAATCATATGCCTTATCCCTTGAAACATTCAAGGTCATGTTGGACAGGCCTCTCAGCAACATGATCTAGTTGAAAATGTCCCTGCTCATTGCAATGGGGTTGGACTAGATGACCTTTAATAGTCCCTTCCAACCCAAACCATTCTATGATTCTATGATTATGAGGCTTTAGAGTGAGCTGTTCTCGTTCACTGATCCACCAGATAACTAGTCTACAAAAATGAAGGGTATGTTCTCTATCAGATCACCAGGTTTATCTGACTCACTGCATAGCTGTATGACTATTTCATATGACACAGAAGACTGGATAGAGCTTGCTAATTGCAATGCACAGGAAGAGAGAAGAAAGAACCAGATCATCTCCTTTTGGCAATAGCCTGCAATTAACTCAGATCAGGTGCAACACAAAAGGGCATTGTCACAGTGCAGTAAATAAAGTTTCTGAATCTGGCTCATCCTGTTGTACCTGTAAGGACTGCCATCAGTTTGTTTTTTTATACCACATCACAGGTACTTCTCCCCACAGTCAGACTTCTTGCTGGTGGTAGCATCTCATGGGCTATGTGCTAGGCCCTGTACCACCTCCTGTTCTCACACACATAGCAGTTCCCCTTTTCTAGGACTGGAGAAAATGCCCTGAAGAAAAGAAGATTAGGGAGTGTAGACTATGAAACAATGAAAATAACATGTAGCTCCAGTTACAGAGAAAGAGGATAATCTTCTCATCAATGTTATTCATTGCCTGACCCTTAATAACATACAGTAACAAGCAGGGGCCAAGTGTAAAATGGACAGCTAGTATTATCATTAGTGAGTCAGACTTGTTACCTTTTCCTCCCCAATTCTATCCACTGCAGAGGCCTTCTGTTTAAAAAATTTCTGAGTAACTATGAGTAAACACAAAAGGTCTCGATCCAATGGCCCTTCTGCTTCCCCTGCAATTTAATGGGAAATGCTCCTTTGATGACCTTTGGATGTGATGTTAAAATGGCAGTCTCATAACTGCAGATATGTTAAAGCTACACGTTAGGCTGATGAAACTACGAGAAATTTTGGGAACTCTCATCCCTGCTGAATAATCATGGTTCTTGGCCCCTAGATATCACATTTGGGAAAGGAAAAGGGGTCAGCCAAAGCAGCTGAATTCCAAAACCAGCTCCCTATCTACAGTACTCATCTCTCAGGCTGCTGTTCTGCCATGCTGAGATAAAAGCACGATAGCTCTGTTATTAGTTTTCAGGTGCCTCTTGACTAGCAACTTCTGAAACATCTACTTCAGTCCTGCAGAAAAAAAAATCCTTTGGTCTCCAAAACCAATTCCAGTCTAATTGAAGCCATTTCTCCTCATTTCTCTGTATTTTTCTCAAAGTTAAGATTGCTACTCCTGTTTCCTATGGGGTTGAACCAAGGCAGGAAAACTGAATCAAATAAAAATTAAAATAATGGAAATACACAATCTATAACTCCATTCACAAAAAAAAAAAAAAAAGGTTATGTCTACATGATTCATACCAGTAGTTCTTGAAAATAAAAAGTATATTAATCCTGGGAGCTTATTGAACCTGTTTCTTCCTAAAAAAAAAAGTACCTCAGCTACATCTTGCCAACTAGAATTTGAGTAAACACTGCTTTTAAGTCATTCCTCCTGATCCTGACGCCTTTCAGAGTCAATGGTAGTAGCCACTAGCACTATGTGTTGTCACTGGGAAACTTTTCTTTTGCCTTCAAGTGAAAAAGGAATCACAAGGCAAGACTGAATATACATATTTCTGAGTGTAATCCAGCCTTGTTCTCATTGCTTTCTTCAGTCTTTTTCTTTTTGCACTGCTGGGATTTCTTGGAAAAAAGGCATACAAAATAAACATGAACTGCTTCTCTTTTCACTGATTCTTCTCCTCATAATTACACCCTGCTTTCCATCTTTTCTTCATAATTACATCCTTATTTCCAGGATAGATCAGATTAAGTCTGTTCTCCAAGTCCTACTGAATTTACCCCACTGACCATGAGATGGGGTTAAAAGTGATATGTAGTCTCTAAGTACACAAGAATTGATGTAGTTGAAACTAGTCTTTCCTGGTGTTGTGGTGATATAGTAGTCTATACTAAGTTGCCACACAGGTCTTGACATCAGACTTTTACTCCTGATTTAAGGCTTCCTGAAGTTAATGGCAGCTTTGATGACACCTGAAGTCAGGCCAGGCACTCACCACTTCCATTAGCCCACTCACTTTACCCCCATGTGCACTTTTTAAAGACAATTTCTTTGAGAGTTTCTTGCAGCACTTTCCAGGCTGGAACATAAAATTCTGAGGCTGTTTTGAAAGCCAAACCCTCAAAATACTAAACTCTCTCTTCAACTGCCAATATTTTTATGAGAGAAATGGAACTGCCACTGCGGCTACTGAGCTTTTGTAAGTAGTTGGGTCTGGTCAGAGATGGCTGTGACAGAACACGAAGCCTTTTTCCCGTTCCTCAGTCACAGAGTCCTCTTACATGGATTTATATTAATTACATGGATTATATTAATTTTTCCTTCTTCAGGACTGGCAGCTGCCAACAACTAGGGTCTGTTACCTTTTAATGTTTGTAGGGATAATGTTCCTAATAATACATCCCACACCTCATAAACTATAGCTATCTATAATCATATATGATCATTTCTCATTTCCCTTAGAAGGGAGCTGTAGCCACATTATCTGGAAAGACATTGCAGTATCTAAAAGGCCTCTTCTTCCTGCCCCAAGCCAGTTCTGAAAAACACTTCCTCTGGAAGCCCAGGGTTCTGTTAAAAAACAATTCTATTATTCTGAAACATGATGCCTTCCAAACACATCTGTTATTTAGAAAACAAAATACAGATAATGTGCAACTGGTTAGTGGACTACAATTTTAGAATCAAGCATGTAATTTAACTATTTCAACCATTTATCCAGAATCCCGAGGATGTGTTCAGTCTTACAGCCATTACCTGCATGATATTACCAATAGCACATGATATTACTGACAGTGGCTGGGATTACCCATAGCCAAAACTCTTTTGTTTTTTTGTTTTTTTTTCCCCTCCAAGGCATCATTTTAGCTTCTGTAGCTTTGAATGGCTGGCACAATCCTTTGAAAATATACTTTCTATTAAATTTTATTGTTTTGCTGACATTACTGCTAGGTAGATACAGAAAGGAAACATTAATAAGGTGGCAAAAGAGCAGATTTAGGGAAGGACAACTCCTTTCTACTTCATTCAACTCACTCAGACAGTTCATGACTTTGAAGATGATCCTGTTGGAAAAGCAGATGCGAAGCTGGGTATTAGCTCAGTGACTGATGGGCTTCCAATAGCCTCAGCCAACCAGCTTCAACTGAAGCAGCTGAGATTTGTTTAAGATCTTAACAAAATTCACTGTTCGCTTTATCAGGTCCTTGCCCAGCAGGGACAGACAAAGTTCCCAGGCAAGATAAATGTTAAATAAGGCATTTGTGGATAGTGACACTAGCTGGTTATCCAATTTCAGACAGGATGCCAAGTGACACAGAGGTCTGTATGCTGCTGGAAACAGTATTTCAGACAGGTATTCAGAGCATCATCTCATAGCACAATTTTGACCTTGCTGTGATTCAGGATGAGCCAGTTCCACTTGATTTCTTGTCAGCATCCTGATATCTTAATAGCAGAGGCAATAGCATCCACTGGAAGATAGAGACACAGTTGTCATTGTACTGCTGGGAGCTGCTCCAGTGAGGACTTGTCATTTACTACCCCAAAGATAACTTCTGAAGAATACAGATGGGGCCTGCAACTGATCTCTGTGTATCAGTGAGGTAGTGATACAAGTCACTGTGCAGGCAGACAAGCTAGAATTTTTTGTGAATCTCTGAAAAAGTCTGTGGGAAGGGAAGAGAAGGGAAGAAAATGGAAAAACAGGAAATCTGAAGCCTTAACTTCATGTTCATCCCAGCTTGCCACAGGATGAACTTGTGCCTGTCTTTTTAGCTGTCTTTCACAGATGACCTGCTCCTGTCCCAGCTTTCACAGGTGTTGTGGTTTGGGCCGGATCAGCCAATGATGAGACAACAGATGCTCTCCCTCTCCTCCAAGAGGAGGAGGAGAGACAAAGAGATGTACGAGTTTAGAAGGAACTAAGCTACTTTAATAAAATATTAATAAATATAATAAATATAATAAATAAATATAAAGGAAATAATGAAATAGATACAATATATACAAAACTGTATCAGGCTCTCAGGATGACGCTGCTGGCAGGCACTGGGGAAGTCCTAGACTGGACTCAGCACCAGATGGAAACTGGATTATGGATCTGGACTCAGGAACACACGGATCAGGATCACAGGCAGAAGAACAGACAGGGCCCTCCTCGGATGTCCGCCATTGAAGAAAGATGGTTGACTCTTTGTTCCCTCAGCTTTTATACTGAGCATGGGGCAGATGGGATGGAGTACCCTGTTGGTCAGTTTGGGGTCACCTGTCCTGTCCAATCCTCCACACAGGTGTGACCCCTCTACTCTTTTCTGTTTCTGACCCTTCAGCAGGGCAAATAACAACATTTGATGACTTTGGTTGTTATAGCAACAGGTGTAAGCAAGAGCCTCTCTGCATACTAATCCTTAGCATTAACTATAAACAGAGGTCTTACCACTCTGCGAAGGGTTTTCTCCACAATATGCTGTTAATTTCAGAAAGTTAGAAGGGGCTTAGCTAAGAAGTACAATTACTGAACAAAAAGTTGGTTCTGTTTTACCTCAAACCGGGACAATAGAGGAATTCTATCTAATGAATTCATATGAAAGTCATGGTCATCTTATTTTCCTCTAGAAATCAGGATTGGGACACCTGACAATTTTGCTCATTGAGGTTACGGCTGAAATGCGACTTGTGATAGTATCTGTAGTTCTGGAGACCTATTCTAGGTCTGAGGGAAGAAGCATGAATCAAGTCTCTGTATTTAAATTGGTAAGAGGTTCAGACACAACTATGGATAAGCTTCATTTAATCAGATCATAGCTCTGAAATGTCTCTTCTACCATTCATACATTCTGGCAGAAAAGACCACATGTGGACGCTCTTAGTCTCACTAGAAAAAACATCCTTAGCCAAGTTGATCCTTACAGGCTGCCAAATGTCCAAATCCCACACTACCAAAAGTAAAAATCTTACTCAGACAGAAAATGCAATTAATGGGGAAGCATCACAGACAGAAGACAGACAGAAGAGGAGGTCAGCCAACAAGGACACCCCTGCTGGAAGGCTTCACCAACGCGCTGTTCATGTGCTCTTGAGTATCCTGCTTTGACAGAGGCAAACACCAATTTGTAAGAACTGAGTTTACACTGATACTAAAGAGGCATAAAAAAAAGATCCAAGTTCTAATTTACATTTCAAACACTCATTTTGCCTTTCTAAATGGTTTGAATCTAATTTCCTAATGACATTATAATTTATGAACCATGTCATTAAAAGACAACACTTTAACTGTGGATGACATTGTTTATCCTCCAGGGGAACATTTGCTGCATTAGACATAATATACATAGCCAATGTGTTTATGAAATGAGTACCAATTTTGTCTTCACATTCAAGAAGATTTACTGGTTCAAATTTACAGATTGGTGTCCTAAGTGTGAAAACAGTAGTTTGTATGTCACATGATATATCAGTCTGCTTTTATAGCAATGTATGAGCACAACAGTTGTGAATAAACTTCAGATTTACAACACTACTGAGGTCTCCTACAAAGGGATACATATAAAGCTGTCACTTCTCTGGCTATGCTCTCTGAAGTTAGAGAATTTTGACACAGAACATTGCTAAATCTAAGAAAGTGCTGGCTTTTCTGTCAACTGGGAGAGAGACAGGGCATAGCCCCAAAAAGGAAAAAGCTTTCCTGGAACTGAATTTTAAGTATTCACTGTAATCCCTTGCCTTCAGCAGCAGCCACAACTGGCAGTCTTACGGGTGACTTTTTTCTCACTTGTCAGGTTGATGGAAGGAAAGATGTGAAGGATGAGGTCTGTAAAAAGTGAGTTCCCTAGAAGCCTGCAGTGCCAATGAAATCATAAGAATGCTAATGTTTAAAGAAGCCTGAACGTTTTGGAACAGAATAGTACATGGACTTTATCAATCTGATGTTTTAATGAGGAGAAAAATGCCACCACTAGTTTGCCAAGCCAAAATTTCTCTATTTCTAAGAATACCATTGACATATCCCTAGATACAATCAGAGAAACATCTGCTCTGTTTCTACTCTGCTGCTGCTTCTGCTAGAAACCAGGGCCATATTTTAAGATACATAAAAGCTGACATAAAAATAAATCAGCTTCCAGGTAGTATTTGTGGGATTTGATTTAAACCCACAGAAGTATATCCTGAACTTAAAAACAATAATCAATGTAAGGCTTTTGGGCCTCTAATGAGGATTATCTAGGATTTAATGGGTTAAATAATATAAATGGGATTCTGTGATCTGTTTGACCCTCCAAATTATTACTTTGTTAACCAAAACTCCCCGAGATGTGCCATCCAAAACATTATGTAATTAAGGTATGCTTTCAGACAGAGAAAATATGGCACCCAGCAAAGTATAAGCAACTTAAAGACTGAAGAAATAACAAACTTTTCAATGGTGTTACAATTACACTAAGCATTTCAGCTTATAAAATACCACATGAAGTCGTATTTCTGAAAGCATTTCCCAGTAAAACGATATTAACACATCTGATCCTTGAGCTCTTTATCACAGGTTCCTTTGCTTGCACTCACAAATTTAATTCCTTCCTGTAGAATTCTAGAATGGCTTGGGACAGAAGAGGTCTTTAAAGATCATCTAGTCCAACCCTCCTGCAATGAGCGGGGACATCTTCAACTAGATCACGTTGATCAGACACCTGCTCTATTTATTCACCCCATTTTAAATTCCCCAGACTGTTTCCACTTTTTCTGACACTTTGCAATGCTTTGTATCAATAGGTGATAAAACTGAAAATCGGTAAAACACTTAATGGCACGGTACTAAGAACAAGAACTTACAGTTAGTGCTTAGCAGTCTTGCTTCACAGGAAACACACAGAACAGAAATGGCAAGCAGAAAACATGTAATCAGCATCAGTTTCTGATGAATTAAATATTGAGATGTGACAGCAGTATGAACAAATTGTCATTCCAGACAATTGCATTTCCATGCATTATGTATATTCTATGTATTTTGTAAGATGTTCTTGTTTTAAATTGCTTTGCGTAGTCTTCAGGGCTTAGGGGGGTTGCTGACACTTTTAAAAAATCTTTGAAACACTACTCTTTCCACTACTTTAACCCTGTAAAGTCTAAAAACAATACTGAAAAGCTCCCCAGTGGCTGAAAGCTCCTTTCCCAAAAGTGAACAAGGTGTTTAAAATCCCCAGCTTTTCATGCCAGACGTCTTGGTTCTTCTTCTTTTGATAATGGGAACTAAACGTTAAGGTCCTTCAGGCACCTATGAATACCTGACTTGTAAATATTAAGGGTCCTACTGCCTCAGTGCAGCTCTCCAAAACTGAGAATCAGCATTGTTTCCAAATTATCTAGAATCGCTTTCTCAGAAACAACACACATTACCATACATTAACAGCAGTACGAAAAAACCTATGATGAAATATATTGGCCACTGCTGTTAACAACTTACTGGGCAAAAAATGTAGAATTTACAAAGCACTATAGAGTAGGATTTTTATACAGTAAATCACTTAGAATAGGGAGAATCAACTCAGAATAGATTATGGAGAAGGGAAGAAAGAATAGCTTCAAAGGCATTCATGTGAATGTTGCAAAACCCGCACAATACCACTAAAATATCAATACATGCCAAGTTATTCTATCATGCTAGTCAGGATACTGTTGGGTTTTTTCAAGTGTGAGAAACCATCATACTTTCCCCGATGCTGTGACACAGAAACTCTTAATGAGGATCACTGTACAGAAGTCTACACATAACTGACTGTAACACTGTTCAAATAAACAATATTAAGAAAAAACACCAACTCTATAGTACTTGCCTACAGCTGAGCACCTACTGCTCATCTGGTAAGCAGGACTAGAGGCGCAGCCTTTCCTAGATCCTTACTTAAACCTGGCAGAGTTCCTTTACCTGCTGCACACATTTAACATACAAAAATTTATACAAAATGATTTCATAAAGGCAAAGGATCATGGTATGTATTTCTCAGAAATCTGATCTCTCATTGGCAACATCTCCAGGAAGAATATTACAGCTCTAATAAAATATTTTCTTTACTTTAGTGTGTATTTTCACAGTGACCCGAAACATGCAACAAATAGGGTGGTACTTAAGTCAAATGCACGCAGGCAACTGTATATACGCAAGTATGAAATCTCTTTCAAAGTTAAAAGGAAATATGCAGGTGAAGAACTGCCCCAGATCCTTGTAGGTAGGTTAGAAGATCTTTCTTACGTAGTTTATTCTGTGAGATAGTAAATTGATTCATCTTTTCAGTAACACTGCATCTTAGTGATTAGAAACCTACTAGATAGATGCAGTCCTTGATGAGACACTACTTTTAGCACAGTAATAACAATGCTGAACTTCAGGGACACTGAAAATACACGTATCTGTTTTCTCTGTATCCTTCTAGGCCATATTTCCTGTACTAATAAGCTAACGTTGTACTTCTGTCAGCACAGTGGGCTCCAGAGCGAGTTGAAGAGAGAGATATCATTTATCCTCCCCTTTCACTCATCTTGAAACAAACCACCAACATATTTTTGTCCATTTAAAACCATCCTCAAAGCAGCCTTCTCCCTCATTCTAGATACTCAGGTCTTTTTTAACATTATCACTTTCATATAAAAGCTCTCTAAACATCTGACCACTTTCTTTACGACTCATAAAGGAAAAACTCTCGTTCATTGGCACTTTCTTCTTGAACAGCTGTAAACTCTGCTTTTCCTCTTGACTACTACAACCTTCTCTGGTACTTGGAAGGTGGGGAACAAATCCATTTGCATGCCTTCTCAATGCTGAGTATGTTAGTCATCTTCTGAGTCTTATTTCTATTCTACTACTGTTTACCTCCTAAACAATTAATGAGCTTTCTCTGTTTCTCTCCTCCCATTTCCTTCTTCCCCTACCTCCCCCTTCCTTGCTCAAAAAACCCCCCAACAACCAGATTAATAATAATTAAAAATCTCCCATGGAAAGAGCAAAGCTGGAGCAATTCTTCACCATAGCCATGTGGTGGTATGGTGCTTCACAACTTTTTCAACTTCCCAGTGGCGCTTTTAAGGAAGGAGTTCTCTCCTCTTTTCTTTTGAGAGCCCAGAGACACAGGTTGTATATCCTGATTTGCACCTTTGGGCATTATCAGGCTAGAAGTATTGATTACTGAAACTTATAAAGTTATTGACAAAAGCTCACTTTTCAAATACCTAAGTACTTAGTGTGAATAGTTCCATGGAAGAGAGACCACAGCCAGAGTTAAGGGATGTGCAAGAGAGTTCGGAGAACTACAATCTTCATTCTCAGTAGTAATAATTAAAAAAAAGCACAAAATTTTAAGGTGCTACGAAAAGCTTTGAAATTTTTTGCCTTGAAAACAAAGACTGACTATGTGCTTCCTTACTGTTAGGCCTCTACTATTAGGTTTTTTAATTTTCCCCTAAGGAATCTTATGCAACTGCAGACAGTATGAAAAACAGAATTCAAATGAATGACTATGTGCTAAATGCTCACTGCAGTGAGATGTGCAATTACAGATAGCTCTGATATCCTGTAAACAAATGTGCTCAAAGCAAAAATGGTTCTGGCTCCAGCTGCACTATTTTGAAAACACATTGCTGGTATCACCTAAATAACTGCTTTGACCATTAGAGTGGAAAGGGTGACACTTCAAATTGTGTTTGGATACAAAATTTAAAAAGCTTAAGAACTATTCACCAAAAGGAAGACACTTATCCGGAGCACAGGGCACATTTATTTTGCATAAGTGCACCAGATGACAGGAGAAGTCTAAGCCATTTTACAAGTGATTTAATAGAAGAGACAGCACGTATGATACACTCCATCTTTCTGAAGTCACATAAAGGAAAAGATAAAAAAACACAAACAAAACTCCCCATAAACGTCTTTCTTCATTATTCATTAAGGCCATATATAGTGACTTACAATTTGTGGACCTTAAGTTGTTTTTTTAAACTGTTGTCTCTTAGAATTATATGCAGTCACAATGGCC
Source organism: Calidris pugnax (assembly GCF_001431845.1). NCBI lineage: Eukaryota > Metazoa > Chordata > Aves > Charadriiformes > Scolopacidae > Calidris > Calidris pugnax. The sequence continues at coordinate 1,048,224 of NW_015090978.1, forward strand.
CTGATATTTTATAGCTTTTAACCATTTTATAATACAGACAATCCATAAGACGAAGCGGTGTCACGTCTTAGTCTTTATGGGATTAAAGTTTGGCTTTAAACATATGACTTTACTCTGTCAGTGACACATTAAAAACCTAAGACAAGCAACATGATGGCATTGTGAAACAATATGGACAAAGATCAAGCATGAGAAAGATGACACACATTCAGTGATCCAGGTTTGGAATCAAAAACCCAAGTGAGGAAATAAAAACAAAAGCCCAGTTACAGCAGCCGTACAGAACACAGCACTTATTCCAAGTTTTATCCTGGCAGCTGTCACGCAGTTAACATTGATGAAAGTGTCTACAGAACCATAAAGCATTATTATTACCTATGTCATGCCCAGAATTCTTTTTACCTGTATAACATGATATACTAGAGCAGTTTGGATATGAAATATTTCTCTATCACTACAATAAATCATAGCTCACTAAAATGCCGTAGTGCTGAAAGGAAGTGCTAGAATTACTGCCAATGCTAGTACTACTAGAAATCAAAATCTGTCAGATGCTATATGCTTAATATATCTCTCTTCTCTACCCATTTTAAATTATAAAGAGCCCATCAGAAGCAATGAAACACCTCATTACAGATACTATTACTTAAATTGAGGGCTGTCAAACAGTAGCAAATTATTCTTTTAAAGGCTTGATTACTTCAGAAGACAACAAGCACCAAAATAACGCATGTCTGCTGGCTCCAAAATGCAAAATGTCCTGTGCGCCATATTACAAACACAAGATAGTTAAAACACATTCTTTTAATGAGCTATGTAATTTTTGTCACAATAGCCTCACGTCACTTGATCAGTTTTAGAAAACAAAAAAAAAGGTAAGGAATTACAAAATGCGCTTATCTGTATCTCCCCACATTTAAGGATAAAGGTAACATTTCAACTAAAAACTACACAGCCAGATGACGCCTGCTCTAATATTTGACCCACATGGAAAGATTGAAGGAATTGGGGTTGTTTAGTCTACAGAAGAGAAAACTGAGGGAAGAAATGATAACAGTCTTCAAATCCGCTGCACCGAAGAGGTGAACACATTGTTCATGGCTAGGAAAGAAGGAACAGGAAAGAATGGTCTTCTGTTGTAGCCTACCTCCTGATTTTCCACTTATTTTTTTAAATATAGATAAACTGTCCCGGTGCAAAGCCACAGTTGAGTTCAGTGTAGTTCTCAACAGACTGTACGCAGTCAGAGTAAAGTTTGCGGAGACCTCCAAAATCTTCAAGATAGTTATGAATAATTAAGGCAGGAAAATAAAGATGTCATAACAGATTTTTAAACCTTATTCTCTAGTTTTATTTTAAGTATTTATTTCTTTTCATAGTTAGTACAAAGTCTACTGTTTGTCTGGATTCTGTGGACTTTCAGTTTGATAGTCATGACACCAAATTCCTACAAAAAGAACATGTACTTCTTTCAGCGTAAGGAAGAGATTTTCCATGTAAAATTGAGTTTTCACTGAACATATTTAGTTTCTGCCTCTTTTTGAGATTTCATCTTTAACCTTGTTTTAACTCCTTCCAAAAAAATTATTTAGCAGCATCACCAGTGTGCATAAACTTCCCAAGATAATGTAAACCAGATCCTGTCTCATCGTGCTGTTTTTAAATCTCTTCAGCACTATTAACCACTCTTTTCATTCTTCCTGCCTCATACTACCATTTCATACATGGATGAAACATATTTACACTTCAATAGACAGAGAAGCCATCCTTGTAAACATGAACATTTTTTATTGAGAGAAAGGGAACTCTGGAGAGTACTGTGGATAGTTTTGTTTAGCACACCTGCACTGAATAGGCTCTTCCATAATAAGGAGTATTAAATGAAGGAGCTGCCCAGCCAGACCATCTTTTCTTGTCTTTCCAGCTCATTGCTTGCTCCTCTGCACCTCACGATTTGAACACAAACCTAAATATATAACCTTCAGACTGCTGAAGAATTTTAACATCCCCTCATATATGATCCAAGAGGAACATTTTTCCATTTGCATCATGTTCCTCTGAACATCCAACAGTCTGTAACATTTCTTGTTTAGTGTAAGCATAATTGCTACAACTTCAGAGCACAGAAATACTGAATAGTTAACTGTAATAAAGGTAGACTCTAGTGATAGAGATGGAAACGGTGAGTTTTCACCTTCTGGAGTCTAACTACTGAGATTTATGTGATTATGCCGCAAAAGGTTTCTGTATTTAGTTAAAATCCCTAATTATTTTTTAACATATTTATACAATAACACAGTCCTTTTAAAGTTTATACCCAACTACTGCAACAAATCAGCATATCTTTGGATTTTGTTATAACTCCAGAGCTAATCAAACACTATTATTACATGGTGATGCAATGCAAGGAAGGCAGAGGAATCATAATTTTAAATTCTCAGTACCTTATCAAATCCGCAGAGGAAATAAACACATATTCAGTTTACCCTGAGTAAACTTTCATACTCACATATTCTCTGAAAGTGTAGTGACATATCAAAGAATATAGCAGAAGAGACAGTAAAATTTGGGCATGATTTTATATTTAAAGGAGAATGTGAGTGTGAAATATAGCAACCACTGATAGTGGGATCAAAGAAGTACTTTAATCACCTATACACACACAAACTAGTTTGTTTCAGAGACAAACAGATCTAATCAGCTACAGGGAAATTGGTTAAATACCTTGAATGTGCACTGAAGCCCCATAGTTTCCAGTGCTGACAGTGAATCCCCATAGGCAGGGGGGTAAAGCTTTGGTTTAAAGCCCTGCTTCAGGTAAAGCCCTCAGTTTTACAAAATTCCAGCAGACAGGTTAGGTGCTAAAGTTAAGCCCTAGATTAGTCCAGGTGGTTCCTTGACCTAGGAACTACAACTGCAGATATGTCACATGTCTTGAGGAAAAACGGATCTATTTGTGTCAGTCATCAATTCAGCAAGACGATAATTTGGTGTTTCTGCTCATGTGCTATGTAACATGGAAGCAGTAACCACCACTCTCTGCTGTGCCTGGGAAATGCATTTTTACTACAGTCATCTGATGAGAAATCTCATTGCACTCAGCTGCACTAGTGTAGGCAGCACATGAGGCAGAATGGAAAACAGCAGAAAAGTGACATTCCCCTGCAAAAAATAGTCTATGACCAATCTACAGTCAAAGGTGGGCATTAGTTATGTCCCTGGTATCTCTTTTTTTGGATCAGGAGAGCATTTTTGAAGTAGATCTTTCCAACACCCCCACTGACAGAGTAAAGTCATATGTTTAAAGCCAGACTTTAATCCCATAAAGACTAAGACGTGACACCACTTCGTCTTATGCATTGTCTGTATTATAAACACCCCCACTTACTGTGCTTGGGTCCTCAATGCAGAGAGGCCTCACCACACACAAACCCTGACTCCCATCAGAAGAAACTAAACCAGAAGATGTGTTCCAGGAGCATGCCCAGCACTTTTCAGCTGCTAGTGGGCATTTGGTCATGCGGAGAGACTACCTGAAAAGCACACAGTGCAGACATCAACTTTTCAGCACCTATTCAGCACCAGCTATTGTGTCTACTGCTCCGCCAAGGTGCTGTGCCATATACCCCCAGACGCACTCTTCCTGCTCCATCTAATCCTGAGTGTGTTTTACACAAGCCGCTGTCAGTCTCCTGCTTGCAGTGGATCAGTGTCTACTAATTATTTTTATTATTATTATTTCATTTCCTGGCACTCGGAAAGCCACAAATTTCACTGTTACAATTTGCAAATATTTTAGGGGCCGTAGCAGCAACACCTTTCGGAACAGGCCCTGAATGCAAGCAAATTTTTTGAGCAGAGAGGGTTGTAATTAATTGAGGGTTGTAATAAATGGAGCAGGGTCAAGTTGGAGGCCTGTGACCAGTGGTGTCCCCCAGGGACAATACTTGGCCCAGTCCTGTTCAACTTATTCATCAATGACCTGGATGAGGGGACAGACTGTATCCTCAGCAAGCTTGCTGATGATACCAAACTGGGAGGGCTGGCCAACACTCCAGAGAGCTGTGCCGCCATCCAGTGTGACCTGGACAGCCTGGAGAGCTGGGCAGGGAAGAACCTAATGGGGTTCAACAAGGGCAAATGTAAGGTCCTGCACCTGGGGAGGAAGAACCCCAGGCACCAATATAGGTTAGGGGTGGATCTTCTGGGAAGTACTACTGAGGAGGATCTGGAGAGAGTCCAGCGTAGGGCAACAAAGATGATTAAGGGATTGGAGCACCTCCCTTATGAGGCAAGGCTCAAGGAGCTGGGGCTCTTTAGCCTGGAGAAGGCTGAGGGGAGACCTTATCTATGTTTACAAGTACTTAAAGGGTGGGTTGAAGGATGATGGAGCCGGACTCTTTTCAGTGGTTTCCAGCGATAGGACAAGGGGCGACGGGTACAAGCTGGAACATAGGAAGTTCCATTCAAATATGAGAAAAAACTTCTTTAGGGTGAGGGTGACGGAGCACTGGAACAGGCTGCCCAGGGAGGTCATGGAGTCCCCTTCTCCAGAGACCTTCAAGACCCGCCTGGATGCAGTCTGAGTGATGTGCTCTGGGCAATCCTGCTTTGGCAGGGGAGTTGGACCAGATGATCTCTAGAGGTCCCTTCCAACTCCAACAATTCCGTGATTCTGTGATTCCGTGAGAAGGTAAGATGTAAAGGAATTTGCCAGGCAGGGAAGCGGGCGGGCAGTGGCTCGGGAAGGGGGTTTGCGTTTGATGGGCTCGTTGGGTGCAGCTCCCGACTGCCCAAGGCCGGGGCGTGGGGCTGGGTGCCCAGCAGCGGCCCACTCGTGCCAACACAAACCAAACTGGAAATGTTACAAGGGCCTCGCGGGCTCCCGTCTCTCCTCAGCACCCTGCAGACCCCATGGATGAAAGACCAACCATCCACTTTCAAAACCCCCCGACCATCTGCTATTTTGGCTACTTCGCCCACTCATGGGACCATCAAGGCACCCTCCTGCGCAGACAGACTGGCTGAAGTCGCAGCGGGGCTACTCGTCCCCCTGGCAGGTACCTCCAGCTCCTGTTTGGCCAGCCTGAGCCCCCCCGAAGAGGCCACACTGCTTCCCACACCCCCTCAAGGAACAGGCACCACGACCACCCCTACCCCACCCCCCGGCCATTTGTAACCACCTCAAACCCAGCCAGGGGCCCGGGGCTCACCCTGGCAGCCCCCCCCCGTACCCAAGATGTAGAAGAGCCCCTCGGAGGAGAGCCGCGGGGTCTGCAGACACCGCACCTCGCCCACCGCCCACCTCATCCCGGACTGGCTCCCTAGCGCCAGCGCTTCCCCAGGCTCTGCGGGCCTCGCCCCTCCCATCCCCCCTCCGAAGCTAAGCAGGGCCAGCCCCGGCCGCCGCTGGGATGGGTGACCGCCCCGCCGCTCTCCCCTCCGCCAGCCCCCCCCCGCCCCGCCACATGGCGCGGGAGGAGCCGCCCGGCGGGCGCAGGCGCCGCAGCCGTTCGCCTCAGCGCCATGGCCGGCGGGGGGCCGGCGGCGTTCCTCGGCGCTGTCGCTTGCCTGTGCTTCCTGGCCCCGGGGGCTGAGGGCTTCAAGAAGAGAGGACCCAGCGTGACAGCCAAGGTGACTCTCGGGCGGGGCGGCTCCGCCGAACGGGAAACCCCCGGCCGCCGGCCTGAGGCGAGTCGGGGTCGGGGAGCCGTGAGGGGGCTGCGGCGTCTCCTCCGCAGGCTCCCGAAGGGGTAGATTTTCCTGCCGGCTCCGTGCCCGCTGTCGGGGGCTACCGAGGGGGTGGAGGCCGCCGTTCACCCCGGTTTTATAATGTAAAAGCGGCCCCTTGCCGGCTCCCTCCTTCCCGGGCCGGATCCCGGGCCCCAGGCGGGGGTCGGGTTTGGACAAATGCCTTAACTTTGCCGTTTTATAAGTGTTCTGGTTGGGTTTGGGTTGGGTTTTTTTTTGGTGGTTTTTACTTTTTTTTCTTACCCCCTTTCGGGCACGGCCCCTGTCAGTGGGCGCTGGCACGCCTCAGGCTTCCCGGTGGGCCCCGCCCGCCTCTGGCGCACGGGAACAGTAGCTTTAAAATCCCTAATTACACCTTTGGTGTGGCCGGGGGTGGTTTGGGGCTGCAGCCTGGATGTGTGTCCTCGCTGGCTGCAGCCCCTGGGGGGGTGCTCCGCCGTGCTGGGCTTAGTTCTTGTGTGTCCCCCCTCCATCTCTGCTGGAGCTCTCGGTGTCCCGAGCTGTCACCCCTGAGCTGTCACCGTACTGACCTCTTCTTTCTTGTTCCCTGGTCGTTCCTGCGACAGGCCCGGGCACCTGGTGTGGGTTAAAATGTGACCTGAACCCCGTGGTGACTCAGAGAGGGCTGCCATGGGGACCCGGCATGTGGGGTGGCTCGGTGTGGCCCGTCTCCTCCCAGGGCAGGGTGGTACCTGGGGCGATGGCAGGTGGCACTGCCCCAGGGATGGGATTGCTGGCCCTGCCGCCTGGCAGCAGGATGGGGATGGACCCAGTAATGGCAGCACGCCGGCACTGCTTTCCAATTTCCAAAACGCTGCTGCTGTCACAGGAACGCAATCTGCTCCAGCTTTGGGTAGAGTAGGGATGAGGTCTTTCCACCTCTCCACCCGCGCTCAGGAGTGCTGTGCTCCTGGTGAGAGACACGTCCACTTGTGAAAGCCTTACAGACCAGGGGCAGAGCTGCTTCCTCAGCCACAGGCTGTGCCTTTGACTCTGGACTTCATTGCCACCATTGCCTACCGTCATCATCGTAGACATCACCATGATTGCCATCATGAATTTGACCTTTTTGGGTGGGTATGTGTGTAAATCTCCTATGTTTCAGCCTCCAAATTGTCTTCTGGCAATATATTCCAGTTTAATTATGCGTAAAGTACTTTGCTTCTTCAGACCTGCTTGGGAATCCATTTTTATGCCATTTTTTGATTCTTACATTGTGGGACAGAGTATTTCAGCTGCCCATTTTCCTTGTCCAAGCTGCTTATCAAATCACACCAGTTTTCTCTCTTCCAGCTTGCATAGTTTTATTTAATCTTTCTTCATGTGAAAGGTATTCCAGGTCTTTGAGTATCTGTGCTTCCCTTTTCTCTACCTTTTTAAGGTTGATTTTACCATTCTGCAATAGAGAAGCCAGAATTACATGCAGCACTCAGGGTATGAACACACAGTAGCATAATTATTCCCATCTCTTGTCCTTAGCCATTTTTAATTATTTCTAACATTCATTTGCCTTCTCTGACCTTCACAAGCCCAGAGCCAAACTTTTCATCAGACTGCACAGGGTGACTCCAGATATCTTTTCTGAGTGGTAGCTGATTTGGGACCCCTTGTTGCGGCTCTATAGTCCTCTTCTGCATGCAGTATTTTGCCTTTATCAGGAGTTTGTTTGTCATTATGTTACCTGGTCTCTAGGAATCCTGAGATCTTTCTTTCACAGTCAGTTCCCCCTCTCCTCCCCCCACCCCTGCCTTCCCCAAATAGTTGAATACTTTTGGATGTTTTTTGGTTTTTTTATTTTGATATACACCATCTTGTGTAAATTATATATGAATATGTTCATGAGAACCAACCACTTTTACAGGTGGACTCTTTCAGTCTTGAAATACTTAAGCAAATTGTAAGTAGGATTAAATATATATATGAATCTAAATATATAAATATTAGTAAGACTGAAAATTTATAATATTTATTTTCTTTAAGAGGTTTTGGTGAAGAATCTGGCCAGATGTTTTTTGAGATTTGAGACTTCTGTGTTGACCAGCTCACTAGAGTCTCTGTGCTTACTGACCTTCTAGAGAACTTCGGGAGATATGCTTAAGAGGACATGGCTCCTCTTTGCAAAAGTTGCATCTAGAACTACCAAGTATTTCCATATTTGATTTCCTGGCCAGAAATACGCACAGACACCTTATGTGGTGCATAGTTAGGAAGCGCAGAGCTTTCCAAATCACCCAAGTGTGTAGCACAGGTATGTGGAGTTCCAACAAGAAGCCAGGAACTTACTGTTTGTTCACAAACACAGAATAAGTTGAAGCAACGCTTTTTGAAAATACTGGGCTTGCTGCTTGAGTGAGCAGCTCTGCCATGAGTGAAGCCTTCTGCTTGGGTTAGGTTTACCATATATGATGGGTTTGTCTCCATGTGCTCTATGGAAATGTTTGATGTTACTGCTACCTGGGGTCATTGTTTGGTAGCCGCCCTTGTGTTACTCATAGATATGATTGTTTGTTTCAGGCAGTCCTTCTACTAGGACACCATTCCCAGGCAAAATAAGGTGCATTTAGAAAATGCGGGTAGGCTATAACCCTTACCTAGATAACCCAGGGAGCAAAATTCAGAGAAATGTGTCTAAAAAAAGGTTATGAAGTTAGTGAAAGTGTGCTGTTAATACTTTGGGAGCCACACATCTAAGAAGTATGTTGTTTAGTGCCAAGTGCCAGGGAAATGAATGAGGTGTATCAAAAGGAATTTTATTTTCTTTACGGAGCTTTTATAGCGTTAGCCAAAAGTTCAACAGTCAAAACCACATGGAAGATCAAGAAACAGTAGAAATGTTTAGCAGGAGAGCGTGAAAGAGGCATTCACATTGGAGAGACTGTGGTCATTTATTATCATCCTTGGACTAATTTCTTAGCGTTGCAGACAAGTAATATTTGGTCGAGTGCCACAAGGAACAGCATATACCACATCATAGGAATACACATTGCTGTTTCCTAGAAGTTGTAATAGTCTTTATGTAACTTTTTCAGAACTTCAAAATGCCTCATTTCCTGACAGCTGTTCCTATTTTCAGTAATTGTTGGAACATTTTTGCACGTTCAAATATGCATTCATATATTCTGAACTATATTAAAATACTTTATAAATCATTTGCCTTTTTGAAGTTGTTTTTTAGCAACATCTATGTTGAAACTTTTAGGCAATCAGCTGAATAATTTAGCCCGGTTATTTCTTTTCCAGGTTTGAATTCATATTTAGGAAAGTGACTCCTTGCCTGAGCCATAGGACTTTCTTCCCACTGTTTGTCAATTCAATGAAATTTAGGCTTTCACCTATACTTAATCACATGCGTGCTAATGCCTTGAACAGTGAAGACTGTGAGTGGATAGCAAACTATTGATTGCGGGGAGTGTTAGTGCTATAGTTCCTTGTTATTGTTCACCACACTGGAACAGCATCATTGCTTTTCCTTAGTTTCAGGTTGGATCTATTCTGTACAGCATTAAAGACATGCTTGTATGGGAAAAATCTTTGAACACTACCTTCAAACTTGTGAGGCAGCAGTCTCGCTGAGCCCTTAAAAGCAATAACAATCAAATAACAATCAAAACTATGCATTTTGATAGTCTCAAACTATAGTTCTCAAACAGTTTTCTGCATAATCTAATTTTGGTAGCTCTGGTAGCTCTGAAAGCATTTTTCTTAAATAGCACCTTCAGGAACGGAGGCATTCTATTAGATGAGCCATAAGCAGTTTGCTAATGCCTTGGCTTTCAAAAGCTTGGCCTTTTTGTTGCGCTCATGTTTGTATCACTTTTGTTCTCTTCACCAAAACGTTCAGGTGTTCTTTGATGTGAAGATTGGAGACAAAGATGTTGGCAGAATTGTAATTGGATTGTTTGGAAAAGTTGTGCCAAAGACTGTGGAGAACTTCATTGCGCTGGCAACTGGAGAAGTATGTTTGCAGTTTTCTTCCACTGTGTACTCAAGTTTGGATTGGGAAGTAAATATTTGTTTAATGCTGTTTCAGTTGTGAACTGATGATCTTAATTCATTGGAGCCTGTGCAAGAGTGCCATCCCCCAGGCTGTACTCTGCCGTGTGTCTTCTCAGGACCTTGGGGCTTGTTTCACAAGATGTAATTGTGAGGTGTTGCATACCACCACCTCAGTCTGTCCCTGCAGGTCTAGCATGCAGAGGTGCTCTGTTCAGATACCAGTCAAATCAAGACAATGGTGTTGATCTCCCAAACAGCACCTGCTTTGTGGCAGTGCAGCTTCGCTGCATTCACCGGCGTCTCAGGTTGATTTGTTTCTTGGCAGTATTTGTCTCCGGTGGTGGTCTGTGCTGTGAAATCTGGCCATTCACCACATCTGTATTTCCATATGACTGTATAGAACTGGATGTTGTGTTCATTTAAAGAATTATTTCATTTTCTTAGAGAGGATATGGATACAAAGGAAGTAAATTTCATCGTGTGATCAAAGACTTCATGATTCAAGGAGGAGACTTTACAGCTGGAGATGGATCAGGAGGTAACATGCTTGGTATCTTCTAGGTTCCCTTTCCTTTCTTTGAATGTCTGTGGAAAAGATGGGCAAATTAGCAGATTGTCTTGGTCTTTCAGCTCACATAAATTAAAAAAAATCCAACAAACCAACAACCACCATTTGTTTTAGAGCATCTAGTACTTTTCCAAGCATCTTGGAACATAAGCTGCAGTCATTTTGATAACCTGATTATAAGTATGTGTAGAGCTTCCTTTATCCTAAATTTTTGCAGATCTTTTCTGTTTGTGGCTTGTCTCTGTTGAAGAAGCATGGCTTTGTGTGGTGGGCTGGCCCACCAGCTGAGCTGCTCCTGCAACATACTGTCTCCAAAAGATGGATGTCTCCACCCTTCCTCTGCTCTGGCTTTTCGACAGCATGTTCCTTCCCTGAGGCACTCACTGATGGCATGTAGACCTGAACCAATTCAAGTCATCTGGCAGAAAACTACTCTGAGAGGAAATGGTGAAAGTATGTAGAGGGAAGGCAGGTGGGGAAGGAGTAGGCTGTCCTCTCTGCCCTCGGCTCAGCCAGTTCTGTGGAACCTCCTTAAAATGTGTGATGGGAAGGAATTTTAAAAAGGAGTAGAGAAATTAAAAAATGAGGGTCATGCCCTCTCCTCTTTTTTCCTCTTAATGAGTTTAAAACCGTGAATTTACTGGTGGTGCGAGTTCTGGTGTGTGCATCACTTCTCCCCTCCTGAGCCTCCAGAAGACCAGTTGAGTCCACACAGAAGAGCGATCCCAGGGCAGCATCTCTTGTTGCGTGCACTCTGGCTTCTGATTTCTTGTCTTCCTTTACACACACATTCTTTATGTGCTACAATTTGAACTGTCTGCATAAAGCGTTAGTGATTTCCCCGCTGGGACAGAATGGGAAACACGCTTTTCCTTGCAGCAAACAATGGGGAAGGCTAAAATACCAAAGATAGGGTTTTAGCATTAAAGGTAGGCAGTGTTTGTTTGCCTGCTAATACTGTTTATTGGGATAGCATCTGCAGGTTTTGGGAGCAGCATCATGCTAGGCGCTGTACAAATAAAGAATGGGATGGTCAGCCTTTTCAAAGTGATGGTGGTTTAAACATGACTCAAATGTTTTCTCTTCTGAACTGTCTTAGAAACATCAAAATCCTTATGTAATGATTGTACAAATCCACTCCGAGTCCTTTAGGCTAATTTCCATTTGGTCTTCGTATATTTCTAAACATGTCTAAAGCAATTTCATATTAGGAGGAAAAGTTGTAAAAGTAAAGACTAAAATTGTCACAAAATGTGGCAACCTTACTTTCAGCATATTTTACGTAATTTAAATTTGTTGTTCAGTGCCATATGGAAAGAGGACGTTTGAAGATGCTCAGCTTGCCTGTTAAATTCAAAGGATAAAACATCATCAGCTTTAAATATTCTCTCCTTATATGTGGTGTTTAGCTTATCTTTAGGCACAAAATGCTCCAACTCTAAAAAAACTCAGTGAAATTCAGTGAAATCATCTATGGCAATGAAACAGTGATGTTGCTGTACTTACTCGACCAATGAATCTTCAAGTCCTGAATTTATGCTTTGTTTTTCCCATTTTTGAACAAAAAGGTTTTGTTTTGTTTTTTTGTTGGATGTCTTTTTAAGTGTGCTTTCTTGTTTTATGTCATAGGAAGAAGCATCCCACCTCAAACCCAGCCAGGGGCCCGGGGCTCACCCTGGCAGCCCCCCCCCGTACCCAAGATGTAGAAGAGCCCCTCGGAGGAGAGCCGCGGGGTCTGCAGACACCGCACCTCGCCCACCGCCCACCTCATCCCGGACTGGCTCCCTAGCGCCAGCGCTTCCCCAGGCTCTGCGGGCCTCGCCCCTCCCATCCCCCCTCCGAAGCTAAGCAGGGCCAGCCCCGGCCGCCGCTGGGATGGGTGACCGCCCCGCCGCTCTCCCCTCCGCCAGCCCCCCCCCGCCCCGCCACATGGCGCGGGAGGAGCCGCCCGGCGGGCGCAGGCGCCGCAGCCGTTCGCCTCAGCGCCATGGCCGGCGGGGGGCCGGCGGCGTTCCTCGGCGCTGTCGCTTGCCTGTGCTTCCTGGCCCCGGGGGCTGAGGGCTTCAAGAAGAGAGGACCCAGCGTGACAGCCAAGGTGACTCTCGGGCGGGGCGGCTCCGCCGAACGGGAAACCCCCGGCCGCCGGCCTGAGGCGAGTCGGGGTCGGGGAGCCGTGAGGGGGCTGCGGCGTCTCCTCCGCAGGCTCCCGAAGGGGTAGATTTTCCTGCCGGCTCCGTGCCCGCTGTCGGGGGCTACCGAGGGGGTGGAGGCCGCCGTTCACCCCGGTTTTATAATGTAAAAGCGGCCCCTTGCCGGCTCCCTCCTTCCCGGGCCGGATCCCGGGCCCCAGGCGGGGGTCGGGTTTGGACAAATGCCTTAACTTTGCCGTTTTATAAGTGTTCTGGTTGGGTTTGGGTTGGGTTTTTTTTTGGTGGTTTTTACTTTTTTTTCTTACCCCCTTTCGGGCACGGCCCCTGTCAGTGGGCGCTGGCACGCCTCAGGCTTCCCGGTGGGCCCCGCCCGCCTCTGGCGCACGGGAACAGTAGCTTTAAAATCCCTAATTACACCTTTGGTGTGGCCGGGGGTGGTTTGGGGCTGCAGCCTGGATGTGTGTCCTCGCTGGCTGCAGCCCCTGGGGGGGTGCTCCGCCGTGCTGGGCTTAGTTCTTGTGTGTCCCCCCTCCATCTCTGCTGGAGCTCTCGGTGTCCCGAGCTGTCACCCCTGAGCTGTCACCGTACTGACCTCTTCTTTCTTGTTCCCTGGTCGTTCCTGCGACAGGCCCGGGCACCTGGTGTGGGTTAAAATGTGACCTGAACCCCGTGGTGACTCAGAGAGGGCTGCCATGGGGACCCGGCATGTGGGGTGGCTCGGTGTGGCCCGTCTCCTCCCAGGGCAGGGTGGTACCTGGGGCGATGGCAGGTGGCACTGCCCCAGGGATGGGATTGCTGGCCCTGCCGCCTGGCAGCAGGATGGGGATGGACCCAGTAATGGCAGCACGCCGGCACTGCTTTCCAATTTCCAAAACGCTGCTGCTGTCACAGGAACGCAATCTGCTCCAGCTTTGGGTAGAGTAGGGATGAGGTCTTTCCACCTCTCCACCCGCGCTCAGGAGTGCTGTGCTCCTGGTGAGAGACACGTCCACTTGTGAAAGCCTTACAGACCAGGGGCAGAGCTGCTTCCTCAGCCACAGGCTGTGCCTTTGACTCTGGACTTCATTGCCACCATTGCCTACCGTCATCATCGTAGACATCACCATGATTGCCATCATGAATTTGACCTTTTTGGGTGGGTATGTGTGTAAATCTCCTATGTTTCAGCCTCCAAATTGTCTTCTGGCAATATATTCCAGTTTAATTATGCGTAAAGTACTTTGCTTCTTCAGACCTGCTTGGGAATCCATTTTTATGCCATTTTTTGATTCTTACATTGTGGGACAGAGTATTTCAGCTGCCCATTTTCCTTGTCCAAGCTGCTTATCAAATCACACCAGTTTTCTCTCTTCCAGCTTGCATAGTTTTATTTAATCTTTCTTCATGTGAAAGGTATTCCAGGTCTTTGAGTATCTGTGCTTCCCTTTTCTCTACCTTTTTAAGGTTGATTTTACCATTCTGCAATAGAGAAGCCAGAATTACATGCAGCACTCAGGGTATGAACACACAGTAGCATAATTATTCCCATCTCTTGTCCTTAGCCATTTTTAATTATTTCTAACATTCATTTGCCTTCTCTGACCTTCACAAGCCCAGAGCCAAACTTTTCATCAGACTGCACAGGGTGACTCCAGATATCTTTTCTGAGTGGTAGCTGATTTGGGACCCCTTGTTGCGGCTCTATAGTCCTCTTCTGCATGCAGTATTTTGCCTTTATCAGGAGTTTGTTTGTCATTATGTTACCTGGTCTCTAGGAATCCTGAGATCTTTCTTTCACAGTCAGTTCCCCCTCTCCTCCCCCCACCCCTGCCTTCCCCAAATAGTTGAATACTTTTGGATGTTTTTTGGTTTTTTTATTTTGATATACACCATCTTGTGTAAATTATATATGAATATGTTCATGAGAACCAACCACTTTTACAGGTGGACTCTTTCAGTCTTGAAATACTTAAGCAAATTGTAAGTAGGATTAAATATATATATGAATCTAAATATATAAATATTAGTAAGACTGAAAATTTATAATATTTATTTTCTTTAAGAGGTTTTGGTGAAGAATCTGGCCAGATGTTTTTTGAGATTTGAGACTTCTGTGTTGACCAGCTCACTAGAGTCTCTGTGCTTACTGACCTTCTAGAGAACTTCGGGAGATATGCTTAAGAGGACATGGCTCCTCTTTGCAAAAGTTGCATCTAGAACTACCAAGTATTTCCATATTTGATTTCCTGGCCAGAAATACGCACAGACACCTTATGTGGTGCATAGTTAGGAAGCGCAGAGCTTTCCAAATCACCCAAGTGTGTAGCACAGGTATGTGGAGTTCCAACAAGAAGCCAGGAACTTACTGTTTGTTCACAAACACAGAATAAGTTGAAGCAACGCTTTTTGAAAATACTGGGCTTGCTGCTTGAGTGAGCAGCTCTGCCATGAGTGAAGCCTTCTGCTTGGGTTAGGTTTACCATATATGATGGGTTTGTCTCCATGTGCTCTATGGAAATGTTTGATGTTACTGCTACCTGGGGTCATTGTTTGGTAGCCGCCCTTGTGTTACTCATAGATATGATTGTTTGTTTCAGGCAGTCCTTCTACTAGGACACCATTCCCAGGCAAAATAAGGTGCATTTAGAAAATGCGGGTAGGCTATAACCCTTACCTAGATAACCCAGGGAGCAAAATTCAGAGAAATGTGTCTAAAAAAAGGTTATGAAGTTAGTGAAAGTGTGCTGTTAATACTTTGGGAGCCACACATCTAAGAAGTATGTTGTTTAGTGCCAAGTGCCAGGGAAATGAATGAGGTGTATCAAAAGGAATTTTATTTTCTTTACGGAGCTTTTATAGCGTTAGCCAAAAGTTCAACAGTCAAAACCACATGGAAGATCAAGAAACAGTAGAAATGTTTAGCAGGAGAGCGTGAAAGAGGCATTCACATTGGAGAGACTGTGGTCATTTATTATCATCCTTGGACTAATTTCTTAGCGTTGCAGACAAGTAATATTTGGTCGAGTGCCACAAGGAACAGCATATACCACATCATAGGAATACACATTGCTGTTTCCTAGAAGTTGTAATAGTCTTTATGTAACTTTTTCAGAACTTCAAAATGCCTCATTTCCTGACAGCTGTTCCTATTTTCAGTAATTGTTGGAACATTTTTGCACGTTCAAATATGCATTCATATATTCTGAACTATATTAAAATACTTTATAAATCATTTGCCTTTTTGAAGTTGTTTTTTAGCAACATCTATGTTGAAACTTTTAGGCAATCAGCTGAATAATTTAGCCCGGTTATTTCTTTTCCAGGTTTGAATTCATATTTAGGAAAGTGACTCCTTGCCTGAGCCATAGGACTTTCTTCCCACTGTTTGTCAATTCAATGAAATTTAGGCTTTCACCTATACTTAATCACATGCGTGCTAATGCCTTGAACAGTGAAGACTGTGAGTGGATAGCAAACTATTGATTGCGGGGAGTGTTAGTGCTATAGTTCCTTGTTATTGTTCACCACACTGGAACAGCATCATTGCTTTTCCTTAGTTTCAGGTTGGATCTATTCTGTACAGCATTAAAGACATGCTTGTATGGGAAAAATCTTTGAACACTACCTTCAAACTTGTGAGGCAGCAGTCTCGCTGAGCCCTTAAAAGCAATAACAATCAAATAACAATCAAAACTATGCATTTTGATAGTCTCAAACTATAGTTCTCAAACAGTTTTCTGCATAATCTAATTTTGGTAGCTCTGGTAGCTCTGAAAGCATTTTTCTTAAATAGCACCTTCAGGAACGGAGGCATTCTATTAGATGAGCCATAAGCAGTTTGCTAATGCCTTGGCTTTCAAAAGCTTGGCCTTTTTGTTGCGCTCATGTTTGTATCACTTTTGTTCTCTTCACCAAAACGTTCAGGTGTTCTTTGATGTGAAGATTGGAGACAAAGATGTTGGCAGAATTGTAATTGGATTGTTTGGAAAAGTTGTGCCAAAGACTGTGGAGAACTTCATTGCGCTGGCAACTGGAGAAGTATGTTTGCAGTTTTCTTCCACTGTGTACTCAAGTTTGGATTGGGAAGTAAATATTTGTTTAATGCTGTTTCAGTTGTGAACTGATGATCTTAATTCATTGGAGCCTGTGCAAGAGTGCCATCCCCCAGGCTGTACTCTGCCGTGTGTCTTCTCAGGACCTTGGGGCTTGTTTCACAAGATGTAATTGTGAGGTGTTGCATACCACCACCTCAGTCTGTCCCTGCAGGTCTAGCATGCAGAGGTGCTCTGTTCAGATACCAGTCAAATCAAGACAATGGTGTTGATCTCCCAAACAGCACCTGCTTTGTGGCAGTGCAGCTTCGCTGCATTCACCGGCGTCTCAGGTTGATTTGTTTCTTGGCAGTATTTGTCTCCGGTGGTGGTCTGTGCTGTGAAATCTGGCCATTCACCACATCTGTATTTCCATATGACTGTATAGAACTGGATGTTGTGTTCATTTAAAGAATTATTTCATTTTCTTAGAGAGGATATGGATACAAAGGAAGTAAATTTCATCGTGTGATCAAAGACTTCATGATTCAAGGAGGAGACTTTACAGCTGGAGATGGATCAGGAGGTAACATGCTTGGTATCTTCTAGGTTCCCTTTCCTTTCTTTGAATGTCTGTGGAAAAGATGGGCAAATTAGCAGATTGTCTTGGTCTTTCAGCTCACATAAATTAAAAAAAATCCAACAAACCAACAACCACCATTTGTTTTAGAGCATCTAGTACTTTTCCAAGCATCTTGGAACATAAGCTGCAGTCATTTTGATAACCTGATTATAAGTATGTGTAGAGCTTCCTTTATCCTAAATTTTTGCAGATCTTTTCTGTTTGTGGCTTGTCTCTGTTGAAGAAGCATGGCTTTGTGTGGTGGGCTGGCCCACCAGCTGAGCTGCTCCTGCAACATACTGTCTCCAAAAGATGGATGTCTCCACCCTTCCTCTGCTCTGGCTTTTCGACAGCATGTTCCTTCCCTGAGGCACTCACTGATGGCATGTAGACCTGAACCAATTCAAGTCATCTGGCAGAAAACTACTCTGAGAGGAAATGGTGAAAGTATGTAGAGGGAAGGCAGGTGGGGAAGGAGTAGGCTGTCCTCTCTGCCCTCGGCTCAGCCAGTTCTGTGGAACCTCCTTAAAATGTGTGATGGGAAGGAATTTTAAAAAGGAGTAGAGAAATTAAAAAATGAGGGTCATGCCCTCTCCTCTTTTTTCCTCTTAATGAGTTTAAAACCGTGAATTTACTGGTGGTGCGAGTTCTGGTGTGTGCATCACTTCTCCCCTCCTGAGCCTCCAGAAGACCAGTTGAGTCCACACAGAAGAGCGATCCCAGGGCAGCATCTCTTGTTGCGTGCACTCTGGCTTCTGATTTCTTGTCTTCCTTTACACACACATTCTTTATGTGCTACAATTTGAACTGTCTGCATAAAGCGTTAGTGATTTCCCCGCTGGGACAGAATGGGAAACACGCTTTTCCTTGCAGCAAACAATGGGGAAGGCTAAAATACCAAAGATAGGGTTTTAGCATTAAAGGTAGGCAGTGTTTGTTTGCCTGCTAATACTGTTTATTGGGATAGCATCTGCAGGTTTTGGGAGCAGCATCATGCTAGGCGCTGTACAAATAAAGAATGGGATGGTCAGCCTTTTCAAAGTGATGGTGGTTTAAACATGACTCAAATGTTTTCTCTTCTGAACTGTCTTAGAAACATCAAAATCCTTATGTAATGATTGTACAAATCCACTCCGAGTCCTTTAGGCTAATTTCCATTTGGTCTTCGTATATTTCTAAACATGTCTAAAGCAATTTCATATTAGGAGGAAAAGTTGTAAAAGTAAAGACTAAAATTGTCACAAAATGTGGCAACCTTACTTTCAGCATATTTTACGTAATTTAAATTTGTTGTTCAGTGCCATATGGAAAGAGGACGTTTGAAGATGCTCAGCTTGCCTGTTAAATTCAAAGGATAAAACATCATCAGCTTTAAATATTCTCTCCTTATATGTGGTGTTTAGCTTATCTTTAGGCACAAAATGCTCCAACTCTAAAAAAACTCAGTGAAATTCAGTGAAATCATCTATGGCAATGAAACAGTGATGTTGCTGTACTTACTCGACCAATGAATCTTCAAGTCCTGAATTTATGCTTTGTTTTTCCCATTTTTGAACAAAAAGGTTTTGTTTTGTTTTTTTGTTGGATGTCTTTTTAAGTGTGCTTTCTTGTTTTATGTCATAGGAAGAAGCATCTATGGAGAAAGGTTTCCAGACGAGAACTTCAAACTCAAACACTATGGAATTGGATGGGTTAGCATGGCTAATTCTGGCCCAGACACCAATGGATCCCAGTTCTTCATCAGTGTGACAAAGCCTTCCTGGCTAGATGGAAAACATGTAGTATTTGGCAAAGTCCTTGATGGAATGGTAAGCTAAAAGTTGCGACAAGATGAATCCAATAAAATCTGGACAAATTCTGCCGCATGGTATATCTGTTAGTGTAACTTACACCATTGTGGTTCAAAACGATTGAGTGTTTATCTAATATGTGCATGGTAGAAAATGAGTGTGACGAGTCTGGAGCTGGACGATTTAGAATTGAAATAGCAAATGGTGACTGCAGAAATGGAAACTTAAATCGTGCCTTTGGCTTTCGCAGCTCTTGTTTCAGACCACTAACTACAGAAATCAACACTGACTCCTTTGCAGATTACAAATGGAATAAGTTCAGGTCCCCCATTCGCTAACGCTGTTAGCCATGAAATAATTGTATTTCTACAAGCTAAAATCTAATTTTGTAGCCTGTGCTAGTTATGGATAGCACTTTCACTGTTAGGGTTTTTAGAAGCCATGAGCGTAAAGTATGTAGACACATATTCAGATCTGTTTAAAAAGAAAAAATAATTTAGTTAATTCCTTCAAATTGTACACAGCTGCAGAACTGATCAAAGGCCAAATACAATGTAAGTTTAAAAACAGCACTTCCAACTGATTATAATTTTAGTAGTCTGGTTTTCCTTTTAAATTATTCCATTTATTCTCTATTTTGAAATGAGTGGGGAAAACACGAACTGCTGCATTGGCCAGTTCTTTGAGGAGCTTGAAGACCTCATCAGAACACTTGCCCCTCCCTCTCCCACATTCATATTGAATTCAACTCTCATGAGCTACAGTAGTCGCTGAAAATGTTTGAGGAGAGATTTAGACTAAGTTTCAGTTTAGTTAGGTTAGTGGACAAGTATCCAAAGTGAGGTTGTCAGTATTCCTAACTGAATTTTGTCTTTTAAAAATACTACTTTAATTAGGTGTCTAGCGGGAGGCCAGTACCTGTGCCTGTACCTGCCTGACTGGAGGGCATGGTACCGAACTTAAAATCAGTGTTTGTGTGTTATAATAAAGGTAAAAGCAGTCATCAAATTTATTGAAGCACAGTTACGCCTGTGTGATTAGAAAAGTAATTACTGCTCATCCTCTATGATCCCCTAATTCACTTTCTGCTCAGGGGCTACACATAGACCCTGTATGTGCTCGATTGATCAGCTGAAAGGATATTTTCAGTTGCCCCTTCATAATATTTTTGTTGGCTGAAAGTTTTTATAACAGGCAGACAGCCTCCCGTGTTCTTCTGCCAGCTGTGTGTGGGTTGCAGTGGCACAGCTGTTGATGTGGGAACTCCACAGGGTAAAGGTCTTTGTTCAGAAGTTGCTTAATAAATAATAATGCTGGGAGCACTTAGTTGTTTACTCGGTACCAGACTTGAGCCACTGGAGTTTCCTTGGCTAAACTGAACTTTTTTTCTTTTTTCATTTTACCAGTCTGTGGTGCACTCGATAGAACTCCAGCAGACAGATGAACACGACCGGCCCCTTCAAGACTGTGTGATTGTGAACAGTGGCAAAATAGCTGTAAAAGAACCATTTGTAGTTGAAGTAGGCGACTGGTGAGACCAACAGTCAGAAAATGCAAAGTAAAACTTAATCACTTTTCTTTAAGGCCTGTTTTTGACTTATCTTAACTATCCATGGAGTTTTCTCCTCAAAACATACGAGGCTATATTTAGACAATATCTATCATTGCCAAATATATAAAAGATACAACCATTTCTATAACAACTTGGTGGAGCTGTCACTCCTTGAAATTCAAGACATATCCCACTAAATCCTAGACCTTGCAAAAAAAGTCTTTGTGGAAAAATTTTAGAAGTACTTCTATTTTTTCAAGGTTTGAAATGTAGTAATTTTGTTATTTTTGGAAATTTTTGCAGTATTTTTTTTCCTCCTTTCAACTGAAAATATTATTTTCTGTAACAGTATCAGCATTTTTAAAAATAAAAAAAAGTAAAATACAGACGTGTTTTGGATAAATAAACTTTGATTTCAAATGAATACTTACTGAAGGCCTTTTTCTATTCCTGCCGCCAAAGGCCTTTTCTTCTCACTCCAGTTGATTCTGCAGAGCAGGCAGGGGTTGGTCGCCGCTCTCCAGGAAATGAGGTTGTAAGGCTGGAGTGGGGATGGCAAATTCCTCTGATCTTCACGTCCAAAGTCCCTGCTGTCTTTCAGAAAAAACCCCACGGTGTTCAGATACCATCCTGCAATCAGGAGCGAGCAGCTCTGTCTATTGTTAAGATAGATCATCCGTTAGTAACTGATTAAAGCAGAAGAGTCCTTGTCCTTAAGTCCTTAAAATACCTTTAAGCCGACAACACTACCTGGTGGCGTTTAAACGAGGTCAGCGTGAGGTACTGCTCAGAGACAGCCGTGTTTGTTAGGCTCCTGACAGGGTGCTCCACGGGACAGAGATGGACAGTTCCCAGTGTGGTGCATCTCCAGAGAGAAGAGCGGGTGCTGGGACGGGAGGAGGGATGGGTTCACCCACCCGCGCAGGAGGCAGCACGCCGCTTACCCGCGTGGGCTGCTGCAGGGGCTCCCGGGTCCCCCGCGAGGTCTCCAGGCTGGGAGCAGCGCAGGGAGCAGGGAGTAGGGTGGCAGAGACCCCGCAGGTCCCTGGGGACACCCCCTCTCCCACAGGGACGGGCAGGATGTACCTCTGCTCCTGACACATGGTTGGTAGTTCCAGGGTGCGTCTGCTGGTTCACCATCCACCCTCCTGGGGACCCTCCGGAGGGTAAATACTGACGCTTTTTATCAGAGTCCTCTTTGAAAGAGAGCTAGAGGAGGACTTGTCAAGGGCCTCTAAATTTGCCTAATACTAGCCCATTAGTCTTCCATTTTACCCCTGTTCATGTTTCTTTCCATTAACCGTCTGAAGTAGAACTCTCTGGGAAGCGGTGCCAGGCAGTAACAGTGAGAATGCCTCAGACTTCCTTGCCTAAAATAGCCTTCCGCTGGTAGCCAAAAGCTTTCCTAGAGGTTGATGCCACAGTCAGCAGAGAGGGTTCTGCTGCCTGACCAGATGCTTTTGTCAAAGTCCCAGCTTGTCACCGTCCCCAAGCAGCTTTAAAACGGATTTTCGTAGTCAGCGGGAGGCAGCGCCTGCGTCGGCGGGGTCAGGCTGCTGTCGGTGTCTAGCTTTGCCCGTCCTCTGATGACCCCAATGACTTACTGGCTGTTCAATTACACTGAATTCTCCCCCCACCTCCTCCACATCCTGCAAGACACACGCTTTTATTAAGCCCAGTGTGTTCAGAGAGCAGGGTGCTGAGAGTCTTAAACGAGCAGACGCACAGGTATTTTCTCCTGCTTCATGAGGAGGTATCTCCAAGACCCATCTCTGATGACACAAGCTCAGTGAAATGTCTTGGTTGAACAGAAATGCACAAAAAATACACTGAAGCAGTACATTCGTGTTCTAGTAATTTATTTTGTAACGTCCAGTAGCACACATACAAATTTCCAGTTAAACCTGAACACATATGAGTGTATATATATATGTATCAGTTTTATGATTTTCCTACTTAATCATATTCTTGCTTCTTGATTAGATCTTCTTGATTACCACAGAGTTGTATGCTCTATGACTAATAAAATGTTAAGATATGGAATACAGTCTGCAAGTTGATGTGAAGAGTAAGCATCCAAACAGATGAGATGCCGTAACTGAACGGAGGCGCATAAATGCCATGTAATATCCCCTAGTAGATAAAATCATTGCAGCTGAAATCTAGGACATTTCCTGAGAGAGCGCTACGTACTTCAGAATATGGAAGCATGCTTTCCAATAGAAGCTCTCCATACACCTGCATTGGTTCTTTTCCAACCTGGTATTAAACAGATTCAAAATAATTTCAGAAAAATGAATGAAGTACTTCTAATTTGCTTTCAATTTCTCCTTGCTTTAAATTTAAA
This sequence comes from Calidris pugnax, assembly GCF_001431845.1. Taxonomy (NCBI): domain Eukaryota; kingdom Metazoa; phylum Chordata; class Aves; order Charadriiformes; family Scolopacidae; genus Calidris; species Calidris pugnax. The sequence continues at coordinate 1,071,010 of NW_015090978.1, forward strand.
TTTTTTTTTTTTTTGGCAATTCCTCACACACTCTCTCCAGTGCCAGCACTTTTAATCCACCCACTGCCAGCAATGGGTAACGTGCTGGGAAAAATCCTGGTGCAAAAAGGTTTAGTGTAATTTATGATAGAAATTATAGAAATAATTAGTAAAGCTTTCAATTCTTTTCAAAGGTTAGTGTAATTCAGTGTATGACTTTCAGCTTTTAGTGTTAAATAGTTAGAGCATGTCAATATATAGAAGGTATAAATAACTTCAACACTGTTTTTCCCATATCTTTCTTTTTTAAAAAGCAGCAATTGTAGTGGCATTGATTTTATTTAAAAAGATATAATGCTTGAACTTAAACTGAGGTCGTGCCTCTTGCTTCTGAGCACATTTTTTCACATCACAGAATTTTATTCCTGTTAATTCCATTAAACATGACTCGGAGACTTGATTCAGCTTCTTCTAGCCACGCGTCACTTCTACCTGGGCAGTAAATGAGGATAAAATATTCCATGTAGAATGCCTTCTATAACCACGTTTGGAAAGTCATCTGGGGAAAAAAAAAAAAAAAAAAGGAAAAAAAAAAAGGTTTCTTATCTACATCAGTACAATATAAATGTTTTTGTGAAACTTAACTAGGTAAGGCCCCGTGTAATTTGGGTTACTGCATCACTCAACTGTTTATCCGTGCTGGGGATGTGCTATTAGTAATGCTGTTTCAGCACTAAAGCCACTTCAGTGTAGCACTGGGCATTGCATGAATGCGCTGCCAGATTTGTAGCTTATTGATTTAAAGGGATGTTCTAATACTTAATGCTGCTGGGCTCCAGCTCTTTATCTGAATCTTTTCTCACAAGGAAGATGGATTACACTGGCAATTCAATTTCTAACAAAATCTCAATATACTTGAAGGAATTCCAAGATTGCTACTGGGAATACTTCAAAGCTGTTTTTCCATTGTGGTTTACAGCAATGTTTAGACTGAGAAGACTCGAGGATGCCTATACAATCAGAGATGATTATTTGAGGCAGGGAAATTTCAGGCTGTCTAAGAATAAAATGTCATGTGCTACAAAAAGTCATCCCAGAATATCTGAAGGAAAAAAACCCCAAACACTATGTTCTTACCACAGATTTAGAGGAAACTGGCACTTAATTTTCATGTTGAATTTAGCATGAAAGAATTACCTGATAGATCCACACAGAGGAATGGCGGGGTGTACACTACTGAAGTGAAAATATTTTTCAGATGCACCAAATCCTGTGTTTTTAATGAAGGGTTTGCTTAAATCACTGGGCATTAAGAATTTCTGATCACATCTTACAATCTTAAAATTGCTAGTAAGCTAGGAGATGGGTTTACCTAGAAGAACGGACTATTTCTGATACAGAACTTTACACACTAATCAACCTTTCCTTCACCCGTCAGCCTCCAGGATATTCAAAAAGGGGAAATCAAACTTTTACAGAAGTCATTAGATGCTTGATAAATTACATCACCTAATGTGGGTGCGAAGTAGGTTTTGCCCCGAATTATTTTTCTAGAATCATTTTGGAGGTAAAAATATTGAGCAAAAAGTAGATTTGGACTCAGTGAGAAAAAAAAATAATACTTATTATCTTAAAGGTGTTATTTAATAAGGTGATTCCAGTACATTAAAAGATGTTACAAACAGATTTGTTTAGGATGCTTTAGGGTGTTTTAATGAACTGCAGCTTCCACTATAAACAATGCATGCGTGTTCTCCCCAACTTCTCATGGTAAATCATCATTATAAATTACTTGTTAATATTTTGAATCCAATAATGATTCCTCGAGTCCTGCAAGCTCAGCTAACCCAAATCACCCTGGTAGAATAACCCTGTGCTGTTGTCACTAATGTTATTAAAAATAAACTTGTAAGGGCAATCTGATGCTTTTCTTCTAAATCAAATGGTGCATTTTCAGAAACCACTTTTTACTGCTTCTTCTGTAACATGCAGAATATATAGGAAAATAACTATTGATTAAAAAAATGAGACAACTTTACAGCATCAGATTTACGGTGACGCTTTGTTGCTTAGAAAAATCAAGCATATTAATTTAAGTTAAATATATAAATACAGTGAAGCACAGTCTTGCAGATCTGTGATGCTTAGATGGCTTGAAGAATCCTCAAAACAATTTTCCAACAAGTGGCAGTAAATCTGGGATTCCATTTTTTAGTTTTTGATGTATCATTTTCAATTTGCAGCATTTTAGATTTGTCCTTCATTTTTCTTAAAAACAGTACATAATTTCCCCCACACACATCTTCAAAAAAAAACGTGTCCACCTTACACAAAAAGTGATGTGCTGATGCACTTAGGCTGTGCTAGATACATCACAAAAAAACACGTCTGACAGTCAGTGAGGTTTGTAACTATGAATCTTATTTTTGGAAAGTTGTCTTGCAACTCAACAATGCTTAAAGTCCAGTCAGTGCAATAAAGTGTGTGTGTGAGTGGGAAATAATGTTCCTTTGAGTGTTAATTCCAGAAGCAAAACCCCAAAATACACAATTTCCTGTTTTATGGGGAGGTGTTAACACAGGCATTCATTTATCCAGGAATAACTAACTCCAGTTCTGATCCAAACAACTGTCACAGTTTACCTATATCAAAGAGCACGTACAGTGAACAGTTATTTGTTAATGGACACTTACTTTTGGTCACAGTTTGAACCACCTTGGCTGCTTCTTACAAAGCAGAGTCTATCAAAGTAAGAACTGATCTGAGAGAGAAAATTTTAGGAAGTTCATCTGTATGTATTCTGTGCTGCAAACTAAAGACGAGGAAGAATTAAAGGCAATAGTAGTGGCATAAAAATTTTTTTTCTAACTAGACTTGAGTCAGCTACTGGAGCCTCTAGATGTATAACTCGGTTTTCTCCCTCCTTTAATAAACTACAACTCACATTCTAATTTGTGTTCTAATTCATTAAGCTAAAGAATAACTTGCAAATAAATCTGATTTTTTAGGGTCTTCAAATACAAAGAATGTTCACCTGCCATACGAAACTCTAAATGCTACGCGTCAAGGCCAAAAAATGCCTTGGCAAAAGCCTGAAAAGTTCTTTGTTTCAGATGTCATTAATGAGACCTACTTAACATTTAAACATGTCACGTATTAAAAGAGGCTTTTATCTTAATCCAAGTAAAGCACTACTTAAAAGAGTAGTTACAGAATTCATGATAAAGCTCCTAATGATTTCAAGAAAAGGAAGTGTAGCCTTACTCAGAGTGCACGTTAGGGAGGGAAGATAAATACCATCACAGAACTGCAAAATCTCGAATAGAAATCTTAGAGCAAAACCTTCCATGTGGGATGGAAACATTACGTACTGTCTTCATTTTTCAGGATAACTGTATATAAAATCCATTTTCTCTCTCAGGAATGGTATGGAATTAAATGGTGTTCGTAATTTACACCCTGCTCTTGAGGAATCCATGTTTGCAATTAAGGGGAGGGTTAAACAGTAAGATTAAGACATGCTAAGTGGCTCACTAAATATTTGTATAGGCAACATCTGGACCAACTTTTAGACAGAGGTAATCCTGTTGTCCCTTTGGTCAGAAGTGACCTTGTGAAGTGACCATCTGCCCTTCCTGTGCTTCATTGATGTTGTGATTTGCGCTCCAGCCTCAAATGGGCGTTCAGTCCACCTGACCACAGTAGGACACAGTCGAAGTGAAAACTAAACAACCCTGCAATGTGTTTCTAATGTGGAGCTCGGCCACATGGGACCTCTGCACTTGCTGTTTCAACTACAGCTTTAAGTTCAGTAGGACTCCACAGGGTCAATAGTGTTGGGTCACGCTACTAGCTAGGTTGGGCATTGCCTGCAAGAGAGACTATTTAACCCTCTCAAAATACATGAGCCCAGTCTCTATGGTTTTGAAAAACTGCTTGAAAAAACAATAGAATCGCAGAATGGTTACAGCTGGAAGAGATGACTGGTGGTCATCTGGTCTAAGGCCCTGCTCAAGCATGAACATCTAGAGCCAAGTGCCCAGGACTATGTCCAGGTGGCTTCTAAGTACCTCCAAGGATGGAGATATGCCACCACCACACTGGGAAACCTTTAACAGTGCTCAGTCACCCTCACAGTTGACAGATTGTTTCCTGATGTTCCCGATGTTCTTGTTTGCCACTCAAAAGAGCCTGTCTTTGTCTTCTTTACACCCTTCCTTCAGGTATTTATCTACATCTTGAGAAAATCTCAAGGAAGTACTCTTTGTTAGCTAAGAAACTACAAGCAAACAAAAATTCTTTCCCAAATTTACTCTTAAAAATTTCATGATTTTCAAGGCAGCTCAAGAACCTGACTCTTGATTTAAAAAAAAATAAAAAAAATCTTAATTTGCATCTGTGGGAGAAAATCCTCCCTTGAAAGTGTATTACACTTATAATACAAAACTTAGTGAACAAAACAGTTCAAACAAAATGAGAAACCCAGGAGGAACACACTACTAAAACTGGTATTTTTTTTCCCAAAAATTTTTTTTCACACATTTAATTTAAGACAGAGGATAAGTTCTCTGAATTAATAATGCAAAGAACGTCTTATAAAAAAAAAAAAAAAAGGGTTTATAACAAGCTCCTTCAAAAATTCTTTTGAATCTTGTATTAAGACATGAAGGCTAACGTAAATGTCTTGTGAAACACATCAATTATACTTAAAGTATACATTCTTCCCCCCCTGCCCCACCCTAAAGAGTTCTAGAGGTTATAAACTATAAGAAATAGTAACAATCCAAGTGGAAACACAAACATGCTTGCAGTAGATCGACTGGTGTTAAGGAAAAAAGCACTTACAAAGGACTGGGCCTCCAAGTTCAAATCCTTCAGGCAAAACAGCCCAAAGGGCGAACAAGAAGAAAGGCAACACAATGTTCTTCGTCTTTTGATTTGAATTCTCAGTAGATTTGTCTGAGAGAACAGCTCGGGGAGAAAATTCCACCCTTTTATAAATTGCCCACCCCATTTAGTGTTTTAATGGTATCTTACGCAAGAACTATCGTTTTATTGGTAGGTTATTAGATTTTGGACCAGTGTCATTTGACTAGGCCGGTATTAATAATAATGTGTTTTATGCGGTGCAGGGCCAGATCAGTGAAGAGCTGTTAACAGATGACAGGTTTGATTACCGTTGGCTTTAGGCAAGACATATGGATCCCTTAGGAACAGCAGCACAGGCTGGTGGGACAGTTTGCTGGAAAGGTCAAGAACAGGGATGTCAGTATCAAGGGACAGCAAGCAGAATATTCTACAAACTAGCTTTGATAAAGTGAGGTGGTCGAGCCCTGCAGGAGCCATGACGGTGCGTTTCTGCACACCAGTGCTGCCCAAAAAGGGCAGGCTCCATCTCCCGGGAGCAAACCTCGCTGCACCTCGGCCACACAGTGAAACCGTCAACCTGCAGGTGGAGGTGAAGGGGCTGCGTCCAGGAGGGACAGCTTGCAGCTGACACTGAGACCTCCTGATCCTTCTCTGCTCCCTGATACTTGGTGTAATGCAGGCTACGAAGTCACCTACAACCAGGCTCCATGGTCTACAGGCTCTTCGGGCCACCAAAGGGACTCCAAATTTCACCACCTTCTTCCAACCCCCAAAGTGGTTGCTGTACACCTCACCCATGAAGAGAAAGTCCTTGGAAGACCCTTACAGGGCTGTCTCCCATCCTGGACATCCTCCCCCAGCCAGTGCCAGCCCTCTCTGGTCTGCTCTGTATGTACATGTGCCAAGCAGAGCAAACAGATACATAAAAACCTCTAACAAACGCACAGGGGAGAAGCCAAGCCTCTAATTTCTTCTGCTAATTCTTCTTGCTATCAAAAATATACTTCAATGGGTAAAAAAACGTCCCCAGAAATATTTCAGAGCTAGCAGTATTCTATTAGGGTTTTGTAAAGAATTTTTCAATACAAGCGTAAGGATGCTCAATTCACACTGTGAATGGATGGATCTACAACAGCTGATGAAACTAGCCATAATATTTAACAAACAAATCTAATTTTAATGCTAAACTACTTCTGTTTTGTCCACTTCAAGGAACGTATACAGTAAACACCACTAATTTCAAGCAGTTTATTAATCTAGTGTCCTAGAAAGAGTAGGAATCAAGCTCACCTTGATTCTTCGGATTCTGTTTCATCAAAAGAGCTGCAAGTAAAGTAAGAGGAAACTTTGGTTACAACAAAATTAACTCTGCAATAAAAAATTCCCAGATCCTTTAAGACCCATCAAAGAGAGCAATTTTTTTCTGATCACTCGCTGCATAATGCAGTGCGATGGAATGAATGTGGGAGATCACATCATTTTACAACCGCCACTACTTGGAAATGACAGCATCCCTTTCACTCTTAACAGATTCATAATCATATCTATCTATCCATGAATCTATATATCTATCTATGACAGTGTACAGCCCCAATGAGGGTATTAGCTGATGTCATTATCTACAAGTGGAAATCACAAGTCTCTTAGCTTCCGAGTCATGCTTGAGACTTCCCTGGGCCATAGACACCTCTGAGTGCAAGAGGGCCTCAACATTATTTCCACCTTTTCCAACTGGCCTTCTCTCCAATGCAGATCCACACAGCCTCCCCCGAGGCGGAAAAGGGCCACCTTGCTTTCTGGGGAGCAAGTTCTCTTGGACTCTCTCTGCTGGACTTTCCAACTACGCCAGCTTGCACAGCACAAGCAATTATTCTCCCTGCAAACCTTACAGCTGCAGGTGGTAGCAGAGTTTCCAGTTACACTATTTTCTTTATTTCTGCAGTCATTATACTCATCATAATCATACTACGCTTCCGTTCTCCCACCCTGATCAAGAACCCTGCCCAGAGGAAGGGGGTTATTGGGGTAGATGCCATCAGAAAGGTGAAAGACCCCGTTTTCAAACACACACAGGAGATCATAAAATGATCACAGAATTAACATCTATTTTGTTCAGATACCAGGACCATAAAACACATGCAAAGGCTTCCTTCTATGCAACTTTAGTGAGTGTTTATGAATATTCTACAATATTCATTTCAGCAGATACTTCAAGATCTATGAGAAAATCATATTTTTCTCATCCAAACTCTCCTTTGCTTTCCAAGAATATTACATTAAACCTCACTTCTGCCTTTGAACAGGCTGGATTTATTTTACCACATTTTGGGGATGTATAAACATACTTAACATGAACCTAATGCCCATTTATTTTACGGTGTTACAGTTGGCAGCAAGACCATTTTAAGTCAATGGAATTGCATCAGCAGTGAGTGGATATGGGCCTTTTGGCCTCCATGTATTTTTCAGTAAATGAGAGCTTACCCGCAGCTTTCTGCTTTTGGCAAGGTAGGTACATGGCGAACATTCAGGAAATCAAGAAAAATTTTAGGGAGCTCTTCATTTTCTAAAATGACTGTCTGTAAAAAAAAGAAGGCACAATAGAAATCCAAGTTTTTTAAATATTGCACTTTTGTTCAAGCTACCAAAACATTTCCCACTTGCAACATTTTTCAAGTCTTCTCCATTTTTTGTTTCACCTATTTTGGAGAGCTTTATTTAAATAAGAAAACCACAGTTCTTAATGAATCACATATAAATACATTCAGCTTATGCTACTACATTCTGTTTCACCTGCCATCACTGGTGCCAAGCCAGATGCCTCTCAAGCAGAGGCGTCTGATTCTGGACCTAAATTATTGGCACGTTCATTTGTGACTAAAATTCTGTTTGTTTAAAACATGAAATAAAGCAGCTACAGCTCTCTGCTTTCATTTTCACCTCACAGAAGACTCCTGTCCAACACATCAGTGAAAATACAGTCTCCACTTTGTGCAATTTTATTAATGCGTGCCTTGGTAGATGCCAACAAGGGAAACTCTCTGCTTGCCTTGACAGACCAGCTTACGACGTATTCCTGGTATCTGGGCCGTGACTCCTAATGACTAAGCTCTGACCACAGAGCTGCTGGCTAGATCTGCCACAGTCTTCCACAGCAGTGACATAATGGCCGGACTCTATCTTCCTTTGTTCTTCCATTGATCAGATGATGATCAATTTTCAGTAAATTAATTACAAATATGCTTAAAGGCATGTAGCAGATAAATGACATGCTTAGGTGCATGTTCATCATGAAAGAATGACTTTTAAAGGAAACGACAGATCTCTGACAGCTTCAAAAAGGCAGACCAAAAATAATAGTTTATCTTTAATTTTCACACAAACAGTTCATAAATTCAACCAATGTCTCACCTGAAAGATCAAGCATCTATTTATTTACTAATTGTTCATACTGCCATACACTCCGTAACACACATACTTCACAGGCAAATGAAAGCCATAAGCTCTTCCCTAAAGAGTTTTACTTCATAAAGGCCTGGATCCAGAATGAACAGATGCATGGAAGAAACTTCACTACATCTGTAAATAAAACTACTTGTACAAGTAAAGCTATCCACGTTCATCCTGCTCATTGTCTCACTGATAGGAGAAACAAAAACTGGAGAAGAAACAAGACTGGTGATAGGAAGAAACAATACTCTGTTTACATTCAGGAGGTAACTTATTCCTGCCTGTGTATTCTTTTACATCACAGTATCACTAGGGAGATGCAATGATATGTAGAGGATAAAAGGATCTCGAAAAAAATTAAGTTGGAAGAGACATCTAGAGGTCATCTAGATTTTATAGCAGGTTTTTATAGCAAATGGTTTGTTTATTTGTGTAATGAAAACCCAGTTAGTGTAAAAATTACATAAGATGTACATAGACTTAAAGAAAAACACATTTGAAAAACAAAGATATTTGAGAAGATGTTCCTTTTTATGTTACATTTGCAAATGTAGACTCTCAATCCAGAGTGTGTATTTCTTCAACACCTGAGGCCATCACCAATGAGTTTGAGAAAAAAAGAACTGGGAAAAATGCAGCTTTTGAACTTTTTTTGTCCTAGATTTTAATGGGTGTAACAAACAGGGAGGTCTGAAACGTTGGCAAGTGTTAAGCCTTTCAGTTCACCTCTATAAGAAGATGCTGCATTAAAAAATGCCACTTGATTTGCATACTGCAAAATCAGCACTCTGCTGCTGCAAAATTTATCCTGTTCTGCATTCAGGTTATGCACAGAAGGAGGGGTGGAGGTGGATGCATATTCAGAGGGCGCGTGAACTGCATAGCAATGCATGTGACTTGCTCAAATAAAACCATCTTACTAATTATATGCAATGAAGAATGGCAAAAAGTTGTATAAAGATGTTTAAGGGCACCCAATGCTTACATGCAACTTCATGCCTACACCTCCTGACAGCTTTTTCTGAAAGTTGAGCTGCCTGCTGAGGCTGCTGAACAGAACAGTGACTGTCAAGGCAGAAGGGAAGGATACATCACTGTATAAAAGGAAATATCCCAACAGTTCTTACAAACCTATTTGTTTCTGCTTCGACTCACACCAGATAAATATCTCATTCTATTTCTTTTATTTTTTGTTCATGACATGCATCAAGTCGACCCAAGCCCTGCCAACCTTGCCCTGACCAAATATGTTCCACAAAAAGATGTAAGCAAATAGCATCTGTTTTAATGTGTTAATCCATATAGTTTGTTAACTGTCAGTAACTCTGCTTTGGTGATCAATAAACCTGAAAATGTAGCATCTGCAGAGAAGCAAAGGCAATTTTACACTGCACTGTAGTTTGGATGCTGCCTCTCCTGATTGGAAATTTTGTCATTTCCAGAATTTTATGATGGGAGGAATGACTGTATTGAACAAAGGAGGATTTTTCAACTGATGTAATGTAATGTGACATAAATTTTAAGGAATTAAAAAATAAATGAAGGCACAAGTTAATTATACTAATAAGGGTGCAAATTATCTTCTGGCTTGACTTCATTGGCTTCAATACAAAAAAGGGCCAGCACATAATCCAGCCATTTAATATGCATGGCACAAACCAAAGAAAAAGAGAAAAAAACCTGGGAACAACAAAAAAAAAAGCCAGCCACACTGGATTAGGTGTGTCTGTATAGCTGCATTTCTTGGTGGCTGCCCAAAGGGATGCCCAGAGAAAAATGCAAGCATTCTCAACTTCCTATTTAAGTTGTTCAAAAAACCACTCTTAATCAGAATTAAATGTTACCATAATTGGCTTAATTTACCTGGAACAACCCCTAGCACAACAGATTTTTGACTTCTGACTGAAATCTTGTAAGAAATACATATTTTGCAAACTTGATGATCTTTAAATAATAGCTGAGCAGAAAAGGAACCAGCAGGTAAAGTCTCTAAACCACTATCTATAATCTGTGATGTAACATGCTCAACCATAGCCTTTGTTCAAGTTAATATATGACATTGGCTTGTAAACAGGACTACTACCGTGTTTGCTCCACAATCAGAAACTTAAAGATATATATTTCCAAAGAAATAAAAACTCGTAATTAGCTTGTTAGCAATGTGAATTTCTCATACATCTGAATTCTACCAACATCACGGCCATGAGTTTCAAATATGGGCCCCAGAGTGCTAAATAGACTAATTTAAGAAAAAAACCAGCACGTGTATTTCCTTCCTGAAATAAATATAAAACCCCAGAACTAAAACACCTAACACAACCTCTGGCAAGTGATTTGGGAAGTGACTCCAGAAATACATTTTTCAAACTCATTGATTTCAGCTGAACTAAGAGTATAAGCGCCATATTTTCTTAGAAAATCGTAAAGGGTGTTTATCTGTTACTGTCACACTTTAATGAACTACTCCATGCTTCAGGAAAAAAAAACAAACCCACAAGGGAAAGCCTGATGTTTACATCAGCAGAAACGTCTTTTTCATCGAAAGGGTGCAATTATTATTATGTAACACAAATCACAAAAATCCCAATTTTTCTACCTTATCAGTTTCATAAAATCATGTTCCCTAAGGATGTCATTGATTAGTTGCACATGTTCTTTCACTGACATCTGAAATACTTAATTGTCGGTTATCTTTTCTACTTCAGCAAGTAAAATATAGTCACAAAATTGCAAAGGGACTTGTTCTGCCTTAACCTTAGCTAGATGCCATCATGCAGTGGAAAACAGTGCTAAAATATCACAGGATAATGCTCTCCAACAAGGGAGACATATAAACAGCATAATGATTTCCCACGAGTTTCCTTTTTAGAAAATTGTCACTAAAGCCAGGGTAAATGGTGACATATCTTCACAGAGGACACTGCAAAATCGAACACTGGCATTCTAGTTAGGTCCAAACCTACTCATCAGCCAATTATAACAGTAACTGAACATCTTGCTGAAAACCTGAACAAGACCACTGTGCTAACCTTAGGAGATCACGCCACAGGAATGCATCGTTTTCACAGATTTTTTTTTTTTTTTTAATGAAAAAGGATTTAAAAATTAATTTATTACAATCATCTATCATACTTTCTCAAGGTTGCTGGAACAGCTGTTGGTGGGGGAGAAATGAAAGTGGGGAGCTGAGTTACGAGGTTTTTAAGAGTCCTTACAGACTTTTCCATTCAATAGGGTTTAGTTTGAAATGCTGTACTGTTAGGGTGAAAAAGTTCATGACAGTTTTTCCTCTCTTCACAGGGAAAGATGCTTCACAATACCTAATTCAGTGGTGCAGCTAAAATGGGGGAGAAGAAAATCAATACATTCCAGCTACAGTAAGTAGGCTGGAGTGTCAGTCTCCACTGGGACCAAAACCCACATCTTTTAGAACACTTTAGAGTCTATATTCTTCTATTAACCTGCTTTTCCTGAACTGCTTTACACAGTCCCATGAAATGATAAAAAAGGTTACCAAAAGACCGCATTAACTAAAAAGCAAGTAGATGAAGGAACCAGACTTCTAAGAGCAAGCTTTCCTTTTTTTAAAGTAATAGCAGATACAATAATGTTTTATATTACCCATACTCATCTATGAAGAATCTCCTTTCTTCAGTGAGGATGTTGTTACAGGTTATCAACAAGAATTACTTCTAAATAAGCTGTCACTTAAGTTGTCATAGTAAGGACTCTCCTCTTTTCATTACCATCAGAAACATTCACTAATAGGCAGTTTTGTGAGAACAGGAGGAGGTTATAAGCCATGCTCAAAACTCTGTATAAAGATACAAGGAGCATGCAAACACACCTACAATGACACAGAAGTGATGGTCTGTATGAAGAACCAGGTAGTTAACACTCCCAGGCTATGCATCAAAGGGAAGTCAACAGTAAAAATGTCATCTACAGAGTGGAGCTTGAAAGTGAACAAGATACTGACGGCAGGTACTACATGCCAAAACACTACCAACAAAGATCCATAAGCTACTATCTGAAAGTTAATGTAAAGTCACAAAAGTAAAAAAAAAAAAAAACCCACAAAACAAAAAAACCCCAAAAAGCGCAGAGGGGAATTGCACCTCTGAACCTCAAGACTGGAAAATAGTAGAAAAATTCCTGCACCAACTTTCAGATCCATTTGTTATACTTCCAGCGAGCTTAAAACTCACCAGATACCTCCTGAGTGACAAATCCATCACAACATTCTCAAGCTACACAGAGGAAAAATGAGCTAGATGGAAGGGAATCCCAACAGGTTAAACGAATGAAAACAATCATCACTGAAAATATGTATGCAGAAATTAATGACAGTGTCTACAAGTGATTACTGTTTTTACTTAAGCCTCACCTACCCTTAGTTTAAAGAACTTTACTCATCTTGATTAAAAATACTACCACGTAAGTTTTAAGGTAGTGAGTACTTTAGATAGAAAGATAGTTAATTACACATTTACAGTTTCAGCTAATATTTAACTACTAAGTGTAGAGCAGATTCACTTGAGGCTAAGTGTAAAAATATAACCCGCTTGATGTGAAAAATACAATATTGAATTTTTTTTGGAAAACTGGGAACATAATGTAGGGAGAGAAACAGTGAATCTGTCTGCAGCAAAATAGGACACTAGCCCGTGAAAGATTAGAAGCAAAGTGCAACAGACTACAGTTCCTTTGAAAAGTAAAAATGAAAGGAAGCAGTCAATATCATTTCCTGAGACACTGCTCAAAGGACTGGAGGTTAAGACAAAGCTGGATGAGAAATGAAGAAATCAACAGAGCAAAAGGAAAAGAAGCAGAAGGGCAGGACAAGTTAATGATATTTAAAAAAGTTAGTAGCAACAAGAAAGGCTTTTAGAAATAAGTAACAGGAAAAAGTAGTACAAAGAGCAAGCAGATCCATTAATGAAAGACACCTAAATAAATGTTGATTTAAATATGGCTGAAGTGTTTTTTTAAAGTCAATGGACCACTAAGACAAGGGACAATTAACAAGTAATTAAGACCATGTCAATAATGTTGCTGATAACAAACAGGTACAGGAATACCTTAGACAATATATATATATCAATCAGTAGATCCAGAATATGTACATCTAGGATAGTAAAGAAATTAATTAGTTATGCTTGAAAAGTCTTCTCAAGTGTACAGGGGAAGAAGGTTTGGAAAAAAGCAACTGCATTTAGAGTCCACACTACAACAACAGGTAAAGCAGAAGACGTTTAAACTTGCAGGACTTCTGTTGTTTCTGAAAGCTTAAAGGAACTAAATATAAATATGCTGTAATGAAAAAAAACCCCAGCATTCAGTTTTCAAACTACGACACCTGACAAGTTTGGAAACCAGCAGGTTTTTTGGTTTCTTGCACAGTCAGAGGCTGCTCTCCTTCTATGCTGATTCTTGAGCACTGAGGAGGTCAGACAGGAAAAAGAAGCAAAATCGCCCAACAGTATCTGATAGGTAATTAAAGACTATCGTAAATACACACTCTAAGGCAAATAAAGCTCGTACTGAAAATATCAGTTCTAGATTTTCCAAATTCGCAAGTGTTTCTTCGGTCCTAAGACTGGTCCTCTAAATTCGGTGAATTTTCTTGTCTTCCTAGTATGTGACAACACTTTCTTAGAGACAGAACTATCTAAGTAGGAAACGATCCTTAAAATCATCCAGTCCAACTGTTAACCTAACACTGACCCCTCAGCACTTCATCTACGTGTCTTTAAAATACCTCCAGGGATAGTGACTTAACCACTTCCCTGAGCAGCCTGTTCCAAAAGCATGACAACCCTTTTGATGAAGAATTTTTTCCTAATATTCAATCTAAACCTCTTCTGATGCAACTTGAGGCTCTTTCTTCTTATCCTATCACTTGTTACTTTGGAGAAGACAATGACCCCAGCCTCGCCACAACCTCCTTTCAGGTAGTGGTAGAGGGTGATAAGGTCTCCCTTCAGCCTCCTTCTCTCCCAGGCTAAACAACCCCAGCTCCCTCAGCCTCTCCTCATAAGACTTGTGCTTGAGACCCCTCACCAGCTTCATTGCCCTTCTCTGGACCCGCTCCAGCACCTCAATGTCTTTCTTGTAGCAAAAGGCCGAAAACTTGGACACAGTATTTGAGGCAGGGCCTCACCAGTGCCGAGCACAAGGTGACGATCACTTCCCCAGTCCTGCTGGCCACACTGTTCCTGGTACAGGCCAGGATGCTGCTGGCTTTCTTGGCCACCTGGGCACACTGCTGGCTCATGTTCAGCCGACAGTCGACCAACACCCCCAGGTCCTTTTCTGCCAGGCAGCTCTCCAGCCATTCTTTCCCAAGCCTGTAGCACTGGAGGGGGTTGTTGTGACCCAAGTGCAGGACCTGGCACTAGGCCTTGTTGAACCTCATACCATTGGCCTCAGCCCATCCATCCAGTCTGTCCAGATCCCTCTGTAGAACCATCCTATCCTCCAGCAGACCAAAACTCCTGCCCAACTTGGTGTCAACTGCATACTTACTGAGGGTGCCCTCGTTCAGATCATTGATAAAGACATTAAAGAGAACTGGACCCAGTACCAAGCCCTGGGGAACACCACTTGTGACCAGTCACCAACTGGATTTAGCTCCATTCACCACAACTGTTTGGGCCTGGCCACTGAGCCAGGTTTTTGCCCAGTGAAGAGGACACCTCTCCAAGCCATAAGTACCATCATCAAGCCATCAGCATTCATCACTGCAAGAATTAAACTCTGAACCCTCAACATATACTTTTAGTTTTCCTTTTATTTTTTTTTTGGATACTCATCAAGGGATGGAAACGATCTTATGACTGAGGTAATAAAATCTACAGAAGAGTGTTTGCTTGTTACAGTAACAAGTCATCAGAATCACACTGTGTTCCTCCAAAGGGCGTAAGGGAACTTGCTGATGACTTTCTTGAATTAGCACTGGTGTATACTGTGTTGTTTATGGCTGCTTTAGAACTGGAGGACTACAAGAAAGGCAACCGTAATTAAAAAAAAAAGAAAAAAGTACTATGAGAGAACCGGGATTCATAAATTAGTATGCCTGTATCAGAGAAGTTGGTAACAACTACAATTAGGAGCAGAGTTAGTGGGCAAATGGGTAAACGTCTCTGGACGGAAAAGAAGCACTGAGCAGCTGTTAAGGGAGACCCTTTTTCAAAACTTGCTGCAAGCCCTGAAAGGATCAACAAGCACAGATAATGCGGCCCTGTTGGTAGAGCCTACTTTCATTTCCAAGAGGCTTTTGACAAAGACTCCGACCAAAGGCTTTAAGGCAAACCTAGCAGCCACAATCATTCCACAGATAATTTAGTTACAAGTCCTGAGAGAGAGGTTAGGAGAACGTGGCCCAGAGTGATGCATATCAGAAAAAAAACATAACTAACGATGATGGACTTCAGACTATCAGTGACCAGAGGAGTGAGACGCTGGGAGCTACAACATATACCTCAAAAGATAAGCTCCTTAACCAGCAGCAATTAAAAAAAAATCAAAAGTTTACCAGAAACTATTAGAAAAGGAATCAAAAAATCATTAGAAAATGTATCTTATATACGGAGGTGCTTTAGACAGAAGGAGGGACTTCATTGAACAAGCAGTTGAACCACAGGCCACAGCACAACTGCAGACGCTGAAAATGTGTATATGTTTAAGGGGAGACTGAATAGATGATGGAAGGGGAATTCATTGAACTGAAGATGCATGGAAATTGACAGTATATTAAGGAGGAATTATCACAGCATGTTCTCTCTGTTCTCCCTCATGTAGCTGCTTTTGAGTACTATCAGAGGCGAACTATTCTCCCAGAGGAACTGCTCCAACTATTATTTTATGCTATGCCAGCTGATTTACAGGGTTAATTGTACCAGTCCGCAGTACCAGATGGCTCTCCCAGAGAAAGAAGATGGAGCATGGCTGGGATATGGCCAACTCACTCTCTTCTCCCTCCAGTTCACTCATCCTTAGTGCCTTTCAGGTGGTTGGAAGAGGCTGTTCCCATTTGCCTGTCCTCACCAGCAAAACCCCACGGTGAAAGGTAATTTATTGGCTTTTGTGCACCCACAGTCCCTCTATGTCCTTCCTCTCCCAGCATTGGTGAGGGTGGAGATTTGCTGAGGGGACAGGGGAGGTCTCTTCTGCTTTGTGGAAAGCCTGCTGGCGACAGAGGACCGACCTGGAGGCTGACATCCCCATTTGCACGCAGTGAAGAAGAAGGGGTGATGCAGGGATAATAATTCAACACTTCTTTCTTGCTGTCAACTCTGAGAAGTTTTATTTTAGAAATGTGCACATTACTTAAAGATCTGTAAAGCCAAATAATATTAGAACAAAACAGATATAAAACAGAAAAGAGTTACTGGAACACAACAAATGCTTTAAGAAAACTTCAAACATGACTTGGAACCAAATATTGCTTGCCTTGTTTTACTGGTATTGAATACAAATTATCTGAGAGAAAATGCATTTCTCAATGTAACATAGAAGTGAAATTACTGTTATTTCAGTTCACTAGAAGTTTTATGTAGACAGATTGTGAGATATATTAAAGTAATTCACACTTCATTAAAAAAACCTGTTTGACAGAGAATACAGTTTTAGCTGCAGAAGGGCTGCAGTGTTTGTATGTACATATTTAATTTCTAGACCTACAAAAATATATAAAATATATTTTTTTCTCCTGTTACTGTGTTTCATTCCAAAGAGGAATTTGAAAAAAGTTGTCCGCTATTTCTACTATATTTACTATGCTTGTAAATAGTCCTTCATTATAAAGAGGAAAGTTATGAGCAAGCCTGAAGAAAAAGCATAGTTAAAGAAAACTAAGCTGTACTCCATTCTTCAGAGCCAAATGCAACAGAATGATACCTCAGCAGCCAGAGAAACAGAGGAGAATCTTTGCAGGACGACTGGCTTTCTCTTGATCCCCCAAAAACCCACTCCTTGCACGATGTCACAGACTATTCTGTTAAGATGCAGACGTTGCATTGAACGTTAGATTTTTTGGTCAGACAACATGGTTTTGGTCAAATAATACAGATCTAAGAGAACTGAAGAAGCCTAGAAAAATGCCGAAATGTTAAGAATAGCTTTGAAATTGCATTTTCATTTCCATTTTGCTTCATAAGAAATGTCCCACAGCTCTAACACATTTTGCTGGGAACAAGAAATGAGTCAGGTGGTTGATGAAGACTGAGGAAGTTAGCTATGAAAACAAGCTTTTCACAAGAATGACAATTTCATGCAAATGCCATATCAAAAATCTAGAAATCATCGAGGCTGATTTCCTCATCTGCATTGTTTCCACAAGATACTGTAACAAAAATGCTATTCAACGCTACAATAACTTCTTATTTTATCTCCCCACTATTTTCTTGTCAGAGGTTTTGGGTCAGAGTAAACTCCTGAGAAATGACTCGACATTCCCTTTGAAACTAATTAGACTAAGCAGCAGGTACCCACTCCAAAGTCCAAACAAGAGAATGTAGAAAGCACAGGGAATTCACTGTACCTAGGGTTAATGAACTCATTGTGTCATTTTTGCAGAGGTAAAGAAGGGGTAACATAGCTGACCAAATATATTTAGATTTATATGGTGGGGTTTTTTTGAGTTTTGTTTTTCAGTTTTGAGCACTGGTATCCCTTTCAGCAACTGACTTTCTTGCAGAACCACTCTAACAGAGAAAACCCTCTTTATAAACATGCACTTTTCTAGGTCCCATCAAATTAACTTGTTTGTAATAATTCTTATGTTTTAAACATTATCCTGGCCCCCACAGGAAGGCAAGACCCAATCAACTTAGAACAATGCAGTAAATGCTCTGCTGACAGCATTAGTCATTGATTCAAAAGCATCTGTTTTCTGAAAAAACTCACCAAGGTTTGTTCTCTTTGAAAAACATTCATGAGAAATTTCTACTCTGGATTGAAACAACAGGTTAAAGACAAAGATACAGACAATCTCCTCTTGCCTGTTTATGCTACAGAAGCAGCATAATAAATAGTCAAGATGTAGTGATATCTAACCATATGGATATTAAAAAGGCTTAGACAGCATTTCATAAATTACACAAGCAAGTTGGAATCAATGTCAGAGAACATAATTTTGAACAGATAAAGTAGGACATTTTTTAACAGACACTAATACTCATGTTTAAATTAAATTCTTGATAAATAACTAGCTACTAACTATGCTGTGAAAATATTTTGTCAGGGGTCATAATTCATGGATTATTTTCATTAAAAAGGAAGACAATATAAATGACATGGAGGATAGCAGGGCAGTCATAACAGAGTAAATTATTTTATTTTTCGAAACAACATCAGAGCAGTACGATGCTCAATACAGTTCAAAAATCAACAGTAAGCACTTCCAGCAGTAACAGTCACTGCAGAGCAGTCAGGTGGGCAAGGAAGATTTTAATATGTGTTGTCAAAATATTTAACTGGTCCAGTTCTGTCACCAAGAGGCTGAGTTTGTTAACTCTCATACAACCACACTTGTGGATCTTGACAGATGGGTTATTTCTATGGTCAAACAGATTGACTAATGACTGTACCCTGCTTCTCAATACCACTCACCATACTACTCTTCCAGAAATAAAACTTTAAATTATCTAAAATGTTTTTTTAGATAATTTTTTAGAACAAACCATTTTTAGCACAAACTGTTTTTTAGAACAACCATTTTTGGTTGTTCTCTCTTTACTGAAACTCTATCATATATCTACATTTCATTAAAAGCGGCCAAAAAAATAAAGATCTTGTTTATGCCAAAATTCTGCACTAAATACCCTTTCAAATAAACTTTCAGAAAAAGCTCTCTTTGTCCCCCACCACTACCCCCTCCCACTTCAGGAGAGATCCAATGGCAAATTACTAAAATCTTTACTCATCAGTGAAATGAACTGCTTGCAGAATCAAGCCCAGCATTTGCAGTATGGTTTTGCCTTGCTAAGGAGTCGACAGTCTTTACACAAGTGGAAAAAGACATGCATAAATAAAAAAAATAGCAGTACAAGAAATGTGATATAGAGTCGGTGATGTTAAATTCTGGAAGATCTTTACAATCTTAAGTACTTGCTTGCTCACAGATTCAATCTGCAGTGGGAATTAATGTTACCACAAATGCTACAACTAGAGAAAGTAACTCCCTTTCTCTGCAAGCATACAAACCCTGCTTTTTGTTTGCGTAGAGCTGCTAACAGAAGTTGCAAGGTTTTACCTGTTTTTTTCTTGAAAAAACAAACAAACAAAAAAAAATAACCAACCCCAAAGCAATCCCCCAGTCCTCCTGTCCTTCTTTTTTTCATTCCCACCGCCCTGGCAAAAAACCCTCACTTCTCTTTCAGAGAAATAAGCATGCCTTGTTACATGCTGCTCTGTAACTATAGGAGCAAATCAATAGCAGCTGAATGCCATCTGCTTCGGGCAGCAGAACAGCACCAAAAGTGTGAGCAATGCATCTTCCCTTATTGAAAGGTTATTTTATGCAAGTAAACAATTCATCGTCTTCTTGCACGCTTGATGCTCATTTACCACTTTTGATCAATAAAATATGCAAAACAACAAAAAAATTGAATCCTAAGAGTAGTTCTGATGCCAGTGTGATAGTTAATCAATATCAGGTCTCTGTTCAGTAAGGCAGGCAGTAGGGTAACTCCTTTATTGTATGAACCCAGGAAAAAGTGTGGAAATGTGTCTTGTTGCCTCTAAAATGCAGTAAGAGAGTGAGAAACACAACTTTTATCCTCTAAATTAAAAAAAAAAAGAAAAAAAAGAGGAGAATGAATCAAAGCGCATTATTTCAATTGTATTTTTTTCTGTCACTATGCAGAGGGTACTTACATCAGCTTGCCTGATCATTTCTCACAATTTCTCTGCTGCTATGCTGTTGATAGAGCTATATTATCATTAACACAGACATTTGGTTAAATTGTAGCCATTATAAGACAGATTTTGGAGAGCAACCTACTCTGAAGGTTTCCTCTGAAGCTGCCGTACCTTATTAAGTTTTGGTTTTCAATGTATTTATGTTTCAGGTGAACTCAGTTTTTCTGTTAAAAACAAACTGCTATGGGAATTTCTTTTGCACAGTGTTTCTTTCAGTCAGACCACAAACTGCCTTATTACATTAAGCCTCCTGACAATTGATCCAAGTAGAATACTTCTCTCCCAACAAAGAAAATGACATCATTTTTACAGATATTGCAGAACAAAACCTCCAACACTACTAAACAATTTAAACACTGTTACTAAAATAACACAAAATACTTGAAATAACAGTTGCTACTCACAAAGGCTCTTTACTCTAGTGATCCACATATCCTAATATTAAAAAAATGAACACTACTCTCATTTGAACAGCAGTTTTGCAGATTTTATCACAAAGATAAAGCCACAAATTTAGTTGCACACTGTATGTTCTAATCAGCACTTCATACTGCATTTTCTTAATCGTTCTTTCGTGCTTGCATCTAGAAACACAATTATTCAGGTACGTAGCCTTTGCTCACTTTGGTTATTTGAACTGAAAAAAAAAAGCTTGGTACGTTTCTGTAAAAGAGTATCTTATCCAGGGCTTCCATTTAAGAGAGCTACCAAGTACAAGACTTTTTTTAAAAAAAGTACCATTTTTCTCTATATTTGCAATGCAAAGACACTTCCTAATGTGCTGGTTATGGACTTCCAGAAAAGACTTAAAGTGAAACCAAGCAATACTGAATATAAAAATCATTTCACGATCAGGTTAGTGCAAACACTAACACAGGAGAGACAGAAAATCTCGTTTGTTGTTTAAGTCTCATGATTCATACAAAATAAGACAACTGGAAGA
Organism: Calidris pugnax; assembly: GCF_001431845.1. NCBI lineage: Eukaryota > Metazoa > Chordata > Aves > Charadriiformes > Scolopacidae > Calidris > Calidris pugnax. The sequence goes on from NW_015090978.1 coordinate 1,092,176, forward strand.
ACATATCTATAAATCAGCTTGTATAGAATTTTTAAGGTAATTACTGGTAATTAACAAAGCACACATTTGAACATATCAAAAAAGTTCTTCCGACCAACCAATGAAACTTACGAAATGTAAAAACAGATTTGTGCTTTGGGTCTATATAAATCTGTGAATTAGAGGCAGACTTGTAAGCAACAGCTCAAACTTTTTCTTTTATAACCTTGTAAGATCCCAAACATCTGTAGTTATAACAGGCAGCTGCCTCTTCTGCATAACAAAGCTTGGATCAAGCTGCTTCTGCATGCCTTCTTCAAAAATGCTTATATGAACTCCAATACACAGTTTGATCACATTTATTGAAGCCAAAACAATTTTGATCAAATTAATAATACAGAACATAGTAGTGAAAGTGCAGTAGCTTTGAGTCAATGACCCAACTAGCAGCAAGGGTATAATTTAAAGTCAGAAATTTCCAGTGCATGCACCGTTAGCCACAGTGAACCTGTTACTGCTCTAAAGGGAATTGTTTGCCTCTTATTAGATTTTCTACAGCACAGCCATAAGTGATAAATGTACTGCTGTACTCACTGTCAAGTTAATCAATGCTGCCAAAGTTTTGTTGACCTAACAGTAATCCATAAAGTGAGCGGCATTTTCTCTATCCCTATGACATCTCGGTCCTCAGTGGGGATACAAATCTTACAACAGCTTCTTAAAAAAAATGAAAAAAACCAAGCAAAGCAAAGCAGGGGGAAAAAAGATATTTTCAAATTTCTGTCTTTAAATTAGCAGACTGTGAGAATTCCTTGCCTCTCTGACAAATTGCTTAAAAATGAAGACCACACCATGGATTCAGTTTGACGGTTAAAATACTAGCAAATGGTTAACTTCCCAGCAGATAAAGTCTTGCCTACTGAAAACAAGGTAAAAAAAAAAAAAGCTTCACAAGTCTTCCAAGGAAAGAGTTGTGAACACAATTTACTTGTGACTATAGATTAGTGCACTGGTTCAATCAGAACACAGTGCAGCAATTCTGAAGACAATAATGTGAAAACAATAATAAAAAATCACCATCAATAAAACTTGTCTATTTCTAATAAAAAATCACCACCACACCACCAATAAAACTTGTCTATTTCTGTGTCTGGCTGTGATCACAATCCATGAGAGGTATCACCACTGAAAAGAAGAAATAGTCAGGAAACCATTCGTGGTAGAATGAGATACTCTATAAACAAACTGCTGCCATGCTCTCACAAGCAATTATAGACATATGAAATATGAATCGCCATTGATTTTTCTTCTAGAGGTCACTCTGCTCCATGTTTTACGCACTCTAGGCATTTATTTGGGTGGCAAACTGACAAGTTTTTACAGAATTAACAGAGCAATGTAATCCTTGCTCAATTGCAGGTACTTCATTATGGTTCTGTTCCTTGACACTTGTCCCTCCCAAAACTCACTAGCAAGGGAGTCCACGATAAAGGTAAGGAACAATGCAATTACTTGTGAAAAGTGACCATCCTAACTTGTTCAGTGAATGCTTATTTTCTTCTTCTGTGCTGATGGCAAACAAGCAGCATCAGTAGGAGGGCTGCATTTATCACAGCTTAGCAATTCTGCACGTTATGTTCTGATTTCGCTAAAACTCTCCACATTCTTATTATTGAAAGAGGGATGACCTCTCCAGAAAGGAGAACCAGGATTGCAAGTTAGTCCCCTAACAGAAGTTCTATTAAAACTTGTCATAACGTAAAAATACTGCAAGAATGCCAAGCTTCTCCCTAAATCTCATGTTTTTGATGTCACACTTAGCAATTGATTGATGTTCCTTACTCAGCAACCAGAAAACCACTTAATTTTGGCTAGTAATGTCCACAAATGAGGTTGAAACTGAGAATCATGAATTCATGAATCATATATTCTGGCATTTTTAGACAGCAATCTTCTTTACTTCTATTATTCATTTTTGGTACAAATATTTAGTCTATGGGTTTCCCATTGCAAGAAGAATTAGCTAAAAGGCTGTGTTCCTTTTAGCCTGTGCTAAAAGGCACCCTTCCTTCTCAGCGGTTATTCTGCCTCCAAAGGCTCTGGTAAGCCTTCGCATCTGAAGCTAAGGTTAAATCCAACAAGAGGACAGAACAATACTATAATACTGTGGCATGGAGAGCTTAATCAGACTCTAGACTCCATGATAAGCCAAGAAAAGAAAGTATGGCAACAGTGCAAGTACATCTGGAGCCATGGTACCCTGAAATCAAAGCGGATGTGGGTACAGCATAAGGGTTCAGAAAGGATTGATGGTAGAACTGACGTCTACAAAAGACCTTACATTCTCTGTTGACTGGACACAGAGGTGACCTTCAACACACGATCACCAGAAAACAACCCTATGACTGATATGTAGATCGAATAAACCAGGTAAGGGGACAAAATGAAATCTCAGGCAAAAAAAAAAAACAAAATGGAAAAGGGTGGGAAGATAGGTAGTGACATATGAAGTTGAAAGACTATGCTATAGATAGAAAAGTGACAACATGGTGGTTGAGATAACATATAAATATAAAAATGGTAACATGCTGGCTGTAACTGGTAAATATACTAGAGGAAATAATTTAGAAGTCTCCATCCACATATTAACAAATGCAGCTTCTACACCTGTCCCATAGCTTAGTGTCTATCAATGGTGCAATGGGTGGACTTCCCTCTGACTTCTTGGTTAGCATCACCACTTTGTAAAATTGGGCAAAAATAACTGACCAAACTAGAGCAACTGGGATTCTTTTCAGAATTTTCTTGGGTTTGAAGCCAACCCTGGCTGCTAGACCACTTCACTGGAATGCTGGCTGTACTTTTACATTAATAATAGAGTTCCTGAATATCTGCATTGGGCCACAATTATCAACAGCCTCCTGCACCGTTAGAGCACAAATTAATCACAAGTGCTACTAACCTTTGTTTCCAATACTACAAAAAGACCCCAATATCCTATGACAACTTACTGTTGCAGTACATGACCTTATCATTCCAGCATTTGAAGCTGAATAACTAATTAGGTTGCATGATTAAGCTTGTCTGAATTTGATTAATAATAAAAAAAATCCACCTGTAAAGCAGGTAAACACTATTGCATAATAAATACACACTATTGCACATAAATACAATGTCACTACCAAAAAAGGAAATTGCTTCCATATCCTCAAGTTATGCAACTGCTGCTGTTCAAAACTATTAGCATGTATCACTGCATGACCTTGACTGAGTCCAAATACACAGAGAAACATCTGATGGGGTAATGTAGAGACAGCTGCTTAAATGCTGCTGGCTGGAAGACTGTGAATCCTGTGCATGGTCTTTGCTCCTTCTGTAGCTTTTGAAATGTTACATAAAGAATCTTCCCCACTGAACCAGGTGTGAAAGCTGGAGCCCACGCTGAAAACCGCACTTGGAGACCTGGATGCCCTGACATCTGGAGAAACTGGAAGAGGTTTCACTCGTCTAGTTTCCTTATGATTACTTGGCGACATTCTGAACAATTTCCAGAAGCCAACATTACAGGGAAGATGCTCAGAAAACCACAGTTACTCACAATAGAACTGTGATCTCCTAGTCACTTGCCAGCAAGGATATAAAGAAAAATACTGTAAATGACCTGTGTTCAAAGTGCTACATCTGTTGTAGCGTGTCTGTTATCATCAGTTCATGAGCTGGTATGACACCATACTATCACAGTTACGAATGCTGTATTTCCCTACTGATGATGATATTCTGGAAATAAAAAATAAGATGCTCAAAAATGGAGGATGAACTCCCCCAGTCAGATACACGTAACTGGAATGACATTTTTTCAGAACGTTTTATTGGGAAAGTTATCACTGACCTTTTCATTTTCCTAGAATAGACATACCCAGTGGGTTGCAACAGCATAAGAAATAAGATTTTCATCCAACCATTTTAAAACTGTAATTCTACAAAAGCAGAGTCCAGCCACATCACTGCTGTAAAGGCCAGCGATGCACCACAGAAAGTGCTGTTTGTGAGAGCAGCTTTAAAAGCTGTGGCAGCCGGTGTATTTGTGCTGTCAGTTCATGTGAGTGATGCCAACACACAGAGCAGTGATACAACTTGCCTAGCCAAGATAATTCTGTAAAATCTGACTTAGAAATTAGTCTGTTTTGTGTGTAACAGGCTACGTGTATCCTCTCCTGCCTTCTTGATGAAGCGTATTACTCCAAAGCCTTATATACACAACAAATATCAACAGCTGAACCAACATGCAATATTTTCTTTGAACATACTAATACTGAAAGCTTACAAATTTATTTCATTATCAAAGGTGACAGAGAGGTTTTGTCCTCATGCTCATTCTCCAAAGGTGAAAGGCTGGCACTTAAGGACAGCATCCAGGTGGTTTTCCTATGGTTTGTCATTAAGGGAAATATCCAGAGGACCCACTTGCAGAATGATACTTACACCAAGTGGGTCAATACCATTTGGCATGCACAGACAGCTGGAAGAAAGGAACACCCATCAAAAATGTCTAGATCCATATAATTAGGGACACCCACCTGTATTAAGGAGGGACCAAAATAAAATGTGTTACGTCCCTACCAAACACAGGGATTACTGGTTATTAACATAACCAAACCACACTTAGAGATTACCATGTCAACTAGACAGTAACAGACATAAATGTAGTATAAGCCGTGCTTTCCTGAGCTTTAGATGCAATTGCAGGTAAATCTTGTGGTCAGACCTGAATTGTAGGATATGTGATTTTGCTGTCTGTTATTTCCTGCATGTTGAAGGACAAATGTACATAGCAAAGGTGTAAAATACAATTTGACATTCTGGTAAAAGAGGTCTTCTAAATAAACAGCTTTTAGTGCTTTTGTTGTGAGGGGAGACAAGGAAGACTAATTTCTGTACCACAGATAAAATTTTCTTTTGTGCTTAGTGGTTACTCTCAACTCTATTTTGTTGCATCAGTGCTTCTTATGGCTTTATATAAAATTTGCATTCATTGATAACGTTGGTTTACTCTGACTGTTATACTGAGCTTTCAACTAATTGCTCTCGATTAATCTGTTCCACTCTTTGATAGCTTATTTATCAGATTGGGAAAGATAGATTTAATGCTGCTTGTTGGAAACAAGTTCTTTAATTGGAAATACCAGAGTGTTTAGCTCACTTCGTGCTCTAGCAATTAAGGACAATTTGGAAAAGCGTTTTTCCCCCTACTATTGTCTCCTTGATTAGATATCCAAAGAAGCAGACAAAACAAATGACAATACCACCTAGCAATATTGGTTCAAATAAAAGCCCAGCAGCCAAATTACTTACTATGAGAAATGTGAACCATCCCCATCAATTCCAATGCTGTGTTACATTCATTTTGCTGTATCTTTGCCTCCCAAGTAGGTAAATGGCAAAATTTCTTTCAAAATGCATAGCTCTATGCCTGCCTCTACACAATTATCCCTTTCCACAAATAAGCCAAATCAACAGCAGAAATTATTTTTCTTGATTAAGCTCCCACATTTCTCTTGGGATGAAACAAAACAAACAATTAATCTTTCCTTATTTGTTCTCAGAAGAACCTGCATCCGTGAAATGTACGATAACCAGGGTACCTGTGGCAGGCAGTCGGCAGCAATTAGGCTTGTGCTGAAAATGAATGGACTAGAGTCAGAATGCCTAATCTGCTGAGAGTTTCTACAGGAGGGCAAGGTTAGACCAGGAAAATTCCCTTGCTGTGGAAATACTGTTAAAAATTACCACTTGACTTCAGCATAATTAACAAGGTTTGGGAATTTATATGAACTGAGTAATTGAAAAGAATTAGCAAGAGATATATATACATTAATCTTCACCAGTTACAACGTGCCTAATGAAATTAAAGGTTCTACTTCTACTTCATGCTTTGTTTCCACAAACTTTTTTCATCTACAGAAGAAAAAGTATGTTAGATATAGACAATGATAGTTACGAGAAATGAAAAAGAAGAAACTGCATCACAAACATCAATTTTTGCTTCAATACGCCCTGAAAATTTTCTTACATATAATTCAGAGCATTTATCATAAGAAACTCTACGAAAGTTTCTTATGTCAATGTCCATGTTTTTAAAGTCAACAGGAAGAATTCATATCAGAATTATAAATTTAGGCATCATTCAGTAATGCATATTTGTTTAGAAATGTATTTGCACTTAAGTCTGTCTCAGTCAAGACATTCTACAATCAACAGTTTCAGCAAAATGAACTTTTTTACACATTACTAAGTCTATATTATATTTGGATTACAGAGACAATAAGCAAGTAAAGAGAAAATAAGGCCAAGCAATGCTGATGCATGTGGAGACAGAAAATGTTAGCAGAAGATAACGAGCATTTGCTATTTTCCTAGGCTACCCATGAACACAGGACCTTTTCCTCTTCGTTTCCTTCAACGTATCCTTCAGAAAGGAGATGTTCAATATTGCATAAAAGCCAAGAAAATGGAACACACACAAGGGAATTGCATCTAATGCAAGAGAGTCTAATTTACTGCAGGACCAAAGGAGAAGGCTCACTGACCACCTTCGGACAACCTATCTGAGGAAGACAAGTGATCTCCTGCTCTGCTTACCTCTTTTAGCTACTGATGGACTAGTTCTTCCTTCCTGCTTAAGCAGCCCTTCTTGCAAAGGGCTCTTTCCTTGCAACATCTCTAAAGCAGAGCATTGAGAATTACTGCTTATTTAATTCAGTGCCTTTCCGGTAAAACCCTGTGATTAGTTCCACAGTTTTTTGTTTTGTTTTTTGTTTGTTTGTTTTCCCTTCAGAATGGCCTATGCTAAATTATATAAAACACGCTAGATAAAAACATTATCTACTTCAAAGTGAATTATTGTCAGGTTCATGTATCAAACTTAAATTTAGCTTCCTTATGCGTAAGGATTTATTTAATATGCTTACATTTGTAGTATGATCCCATACTACTTTCTCCCCCCAGAATCAGTTCTTCATCCAAAGCACAGAATGGACGGCATTTAGTTATTCAGCATATATTCAGTATTTTGCTTCCTTCCTCTCACCTCCAAACGTGGCCTGTGTCTTAGGTGGAAATTCAAATCTTGCTATAAAGACAGCATTATTCACTTCTTCATGACCTTTTTTCTCTAGCCCTCATGTGCAGTTTATAAATGTGTAAAGAATATTAATGACTGGTCTTCAGTCACACAAAAAGTGTAAGCAAATGTATACTACCAGATTGCATAAAGACAATGCTTTGGCAGACATAGGTCTAAACCACATGCTAATTTACTGAACAACCATAACAGAACATAGTGTGTTGCACTACATATGCAATAATAAAATATTCTTTCACTAGGAAATAAGTTTTTCCCTTAACTCACAATTCATTAAGTAGCTTTACAGATTAATTTTGAAGAAAAAGCTCTTATGTCTTGCCTCAAAAGTCCAATTTAAAAAAGCAAGTAATTTGTACATCAAAAATAAGAACTAGCTTATGTAGAACAACATAAAGTAGGAAATGAAAATGTGTTTAAAATGCTGTAGATTGATTAAAAAGATACGGGAAACTGAGTCTTTCTACTATACTTCAGGTCGTGATAATAAAGACTCTTTGCAGGAATTACAGCTCCCTCCTTCCTTCCTTTACTATAATGGACAAACATTGTTTGACTTACTTATTTTTCCCTAGAAGAAAAGAAGTTCAGGCTTGATACAGACACAGTTCTATTAAATATTTATTAAAGAAAAAGAAAATTCAATGCCTACCTGTCAAACGAGGAGTTGCATTCAGGATAAGGAAAGTGACCCTTATTTTCTTTCATCATAGCTAAATGAAATAAGTATCTCACACTTTGCATTGCTCTAGAAGGAATCATGGCTATTAGAACAATCACCCATCAGCAGACTATAGTGACCATAGCAGTGCATCAGCCCTCAAGTTTTAATATCCCTACTTCTACTTTAACAGCCTGCAACATATTAGGCAAAGAACTTGATTTCTTTCTCCCTCCTCATAAAATTTCTTACAGTTATTCTGAGCACATGCAGGTGATGATAGAGACCATTTCTTACTGTATATAAATGCACAATTAGTACAATTTGATGTTCATCTTAACTTGGCTGAAAGTATGTGATACAGCAACATTATGATATACAGCATAATGAAGGCAGAACGAGCACTTAGATATGGTTTCTAAACCTGTCCTGACTTCTAATGTAAATTCTGCTTTTAACAGAGTAAAATTTATTTTGATCAGCTCTAACACGTAAAAGTGAAATGAGACAGAACTTAATGCAGCACAATTCTATACAGCACAACCAAACAGATTATTGAAGATAAAGGAAAATATATGAATCAGAAACCACAACGTAGCACCACGTGAAAAGCAAAAAATGTAACTCTTAAAACATAAACCAGGTAATTTTCCTAAGCATGCTTGAGAAATGCTTGGAATGTTTGTGCAGTAAACACCTCTGCAAATAGACACTCTTAATAAATGTCTCTTCTCTAAATTGTCTACAGAATTATTTTGCTTTCCTGTTTTCTCTTGCTTTCCATCTCCTTTTACCAAATATGCAAGCCTGCGTGTGTCAAGCACGCTTCTTTAAAATCCACAGTCATCTAAAACCAGCTATGTATCTGTACCACCAAAGAAACATGTATGCACAACAGAATCTTAAGAGAGCTGGTCGCAGCAATGATGGATTTAAGTTATTAACCGATCAAAAAAAGATGGATGGTGGTCTGCTTTTCTTAATCTACATCATCATCTAGATCTATTTAAAGATATGTGGTACACTAACAAACTTAGTTAAGGTTTCGATAAAATCAGTAGAATAATCTGCCCTGTTACATTGAGACTGTATCGATCAATAAAATCACTTGTACTAGGAAAGTACTGTTAAGTACTGACAATCCCAGCCATTAATATTATTTAACACTCTGCTCACAATCTTTAATGAGGACAAAGAACATTTTGCCTTTTTATACTTACCATATCATTGCTTTTAGAGCTCCTTATAGGTACAGTTCAACCTTGATTACTACAGACTAAATGGAGTTAGAGAAGGAAGACACTGAATAATTTTGGATAATGGAGAGAATTTTCAATATGATTAATAGATGTGGGTGACTCAACAGACTTTCCAGCGAAAAATCAGTTAAACCTTATTTCACGGAAGCCAACTTTTACTTGCAACTTTCTAACACTAAACTCATTCTTTCCAATGTATTCACCTGTATCTAAAACAAAACTGGTTTCCAGAAACAGCAATCAGGAAGATAAGCATCTGTTCTGGACTTTTCTGCAAATAAGCCAATTTGGTCTTAAATTAGTTAGAAATAGATCCCAACAGCAAACGCATGCACAGGACAAAGGGAAGGACTGCCTCTGCAGAAATCTTTGTGGTGGTTAATGAATGACATAAGGAAGTCAAGGCAAATTCTATCCAGCTCCTGCTCTCAGATAATGGGGAATGGTTGAACAGAAGCCTACTGGGAAAAAACTCGCAGGCTTTTTCCTGCACAGAATAAGGCGGAAAAGAACAAAAACAGGCCGAAATTTTGCACAAAAGCTTCAGAGCTTAAAATTTCTTCCTCTGAGTTCAGCTTTTAAATTTACAGCCAGTTACCTCTGATGTGTAAAGCATTTGGTCTTAAACGGCATTACCCTTTACAAGCAGCTTTGCACAGTGGCATCTGACCTGCATACCTCTTCATTATATCAATAGGATTCAACCACATCTTCCCAGCCACATGAGTCAATCTTTTTTCTTTTAAGAATAGTGTTTGTGATACATACAGTGCTCATGTATCATGCTTCATGTTCATGAAAACATATTTATGTTTACTCAAATCTAATAACAACCTGAAACACAAATATGTGTTTAATTACTTTAAGGATTGTATAAGAAAGGTCACAATGGTTCAGACCAAAGGACCATTGGAATCTTATCTCCAAAAACGGCAATAAATGGATATCAAGGAAGAGTATAAATAAGCAAGACTAACATATGAGACATTTTCCTTCAATACTCTAGCAGCCTCGGAAGTTATTTCCAGCTTGAGAACCTTCTATGTTTGATATAAACTGCACTTCCATGAATCTTTCCAGTCTTCCCTTAAAACAATTTAAAATTTTGCATTCACAACACTCCTTGGCAAAGACACGCAGGTACACAGTAAAAATGAAATGTTTGATACAGAACGCATTTCTGAGAATATAAAGGAAGAACAATTGTAATGAACATTAACATTGACAGAGTGGATAAATGTGATGAATGTGAACCACACAGAAATAAAATTTGAATAGCTGAACGATTATTGAATAGTTCTAAGATCATTCCACCATTACATTTCCAGAATTAAATAGTAACCAAATTCATTTATTTTTATTGGGTAAAAGCAAACAAATGTCTTCTAGACATATCACACACAAAGATCTCAATATTTCTACATAGCTCCAACAGCAGTTGTTCAAAAACATCTACCACTACAGGTACTACATTTTTTTCTTTTTAATATTGATAATGGAACATCAAGAACTGTTCCATTTAGAAAGCACTTACAGATTGCTTCTGATCCTAGAGAACTATGTCAGCTTCTACCATCATATAAGCCAAATCTCCCTGTCTTTATATGAAATCTTAGCTCTTGTTCTTCCTAGCAGAGCTCAGGCTGACTTTTATGTACTACCTTGGGACATTTTTTCCTCCATTTCACAAAGAGAAAACAGTGAAAAATCCTGTGTATCACCACAGATTTGTTTTCCCCACTTTCTCATCCTACTCGAGCCAAGACAGTTCTGAAGCCGTATTTCAGCTACAGCTTTAGAGGAGGAGTATTCAGCTACTGGAAGGCAAAGCTCTAGCCAATGCACAATGTGAAGTACTTGCAGACTGACATCAGGAGTCTAGACGGCTTTTATCAGAGCGGAGACCTCTCCAGTCTTCCGGACAGACAAGGTTATAAATGACTGAGTTCACATTCCTCCTTGTTAGAATAGCAAGAGGCAAACAGAAATTGAATCAGTTAAGCAGTGAAGAACTAATGAAACTTCCCACTAGGTGATGGAAAACTCTTTTTCTTCACAATTAGGTAAAAAACCCTGAGAAATCAAATTATCTCACTCCTCAGAATGATAGCGAAAAGGGGCTATGACTGACACTCAAAAGAAATCACAAGATTCTTATCCTCAGTTGCAATACAGAATGTTGTATTAGCTCTGAAATGCTCTGCAACAGAGTTTCTAAATCAACAAAAAGATCCTTTTGGTATTTTAATTTTTTTAATTGAATCTAAAACTTTTACAAAGCAACAGCCCACAACTAGGTCAACTTAAAAGCTTTAGAATACAATTTGGATTGATGACTAAAATCAGAGGGGTTTTTGTTTTTAGGGTTAGGGTAGGTTATTTAATCCTTCCAATGACATTTAGCGATTTGTTCATATCCATTGCCCTGTCAGGAAAGGCAATTTATTTATTTATTTAATCATGACCACATGGAATTTAGTATCAACACTTACTGAAGGAATTAAAGAAACCCATCATGGCCCACAAATAAACAAGACTTCGGGCCAAATTTTCTGTAAAACAGTTTTCCTTCTGCAGTCATTAACTGCAGAAATAGCTCTTTTGTCTTAATTTTTTTTTTGCAGTTGAAAGATTAAAAAAATGCAACATAATAATGGGTGATTTTCTCCTTTCAATTTCTGATGAACATACTCATAGAGCAACTACAGATTATTCATAACTCAATCCCCTGTTTTCCTAATTCCACCCTGCTGGAAACTAAGACAGCTAAGGAGTACAGGATTGGATTCTACTTTCTTAAGAGCAAAATCATAACAGATATGGTTTTATTTATCTTTTTCAGGAAGGATTGGTAGTTAAAATATTTTTAAAGAGAAATGCATTTTGGAGAATACTGAAATATAGGTCAAAGTGTTTCTCAGATCTCCAGATTATTTCCTTAAATGGAAAACAAATCTCTAGTCCAGTTTCATAAACTCCATAATTCATTTTGAAGATTTGGATTCCTGAAACTGCTGGAATGTTGAAGTTCATCAAGTCTTCAAGTCTCGCAGCCAAGTAGCACTTTAACCAATCTTATCTCCAGGAATCAGGACTGTTCTCTTTGTAAAAAGTTCAAGAGTAAATAAAAGGCAAGTATGTTTTCTTGACCTCAGCTGAGAGAAATATTAGCTCTACATAATAACTCTGGTTAGAGATATATGTACATCCAGACCCTACATACAGAGCTTTTCAGAAGGCTTACTGCCCTCTTTTATACTAGTCTTGCCAGTCACAAGAAGAATTTCTTCAGATCACCCAGAGCATAAGAAATGGGTTATTATTCTGAAGCTCATCAAAAATACTGGCCTCATCCAAAATCTCTCCTCATAACCAAATCATTTCAGTGAAAACAAGCAGGAGCTACACAGTTGCATGCTGAGGTGTGGGTGCCACTCCACAGTGAATTCTGTTAACGACGCCTGTTACCTTGTTGGACTGATGATATCAGCAAATGATGAGATTTCTTCTGCCCAAGGGAGTTAGAAAATATCTGTTCCATTGAACTTTAAAAGGCAGACCTGTCAAAGGGCAAGTCCCTGGGGCAGAGAGACTGGATGGCAATAACATCCAGTGTCAGCTTTACTGGGACAAGGATATGACCTAACTCCAAATCACTAGAGAGCCAGTGGCTAGATCAAATTCTTCCCCATTACCAATTCACTGGAAATAAGCTCCATAAAAACTGCTTCTCCAAGAGAACATCATATAAAATCTACTTGTAACAAATACTGATCCAATTGACAATGCAGTTGCAGCTGCTTTGCTAACCCATTAGATAAGGTCCCTCAGTGCTGCCCTTAGGAATCCCTGCAATTCTCTTCAACAGCTAAAATAAAACCTCAACTACCTGTTCAGTTGGTCAATCCACAAGATGACTTACTGAACTCATACACAACAATAACTGTGCAAAAGGGAGCATTTCAAGTGATCTATATCTCCTTTAAATACACTTCCAAAGCAGACCATATTTCTATATTGCTTTGTGATAAGCAGTCAGTCCAAGATTATACAGTGGATTAAAAATACCAACCAAACAACCACTACACACAGAAGTTACGATGTTGATTAACAGTCTGCCCTATCATCTTCCACACTTGCCTTTACCTTCTGGTACTTTTAAGAAAACATATTTCTCTAGGCTCACAAACATAGTATCAGGAGTCACAGACTTTCAGTGCAGGTCCAATGGGTAGTCCTTCTCCAATTAGAGTCTCCCTACACAACTAGCTGCTTCAAATCTGCATCCTCTACCTTTTCTCAACCCCAAACTCTTCAGGAAACATATCAAGAGAAGACATTTCATAACTATAAACAAATCACAACTAAGTTCAAATCTTAGTGCAATCTAATACTACTACCAGAGAGATTTTTGACAGCAATTGTGCAATCCAGTGATTTATTCTACACATTTTAAATCAAAACCATCTGCATTCTCACCTCTAATGTATCACAACCTACAAGCTCAGATATACAAAAATGTAACTGTTAATTCAGAATTTATATCACACACTAATTGATTTATGGTAACTCTTAGTAGATAGCCACCACAAGGTAACTGGACCTGGCTTAGTCCTCTTCCACTGTAAGTAATGGGCATTTTCTTATTTAGCTGAGACTAAATCAGCTCAAGCTCAACCAAGTCATGTGTGCTATAGGTTAATATCATGCACAGAGACAGTTACAACAGATCACTACAGGAGCAATAGCTTATTGCTTCATAATAACTTGCTTAATATTTGGGTCCACAGTCTGTCATTCACTTACCTTTGCATCTGTTTCCTCATTAATAAATTAAATGTACTCCTTCTTTCCCCTTGTGAGTCAGTTGACTGTTCTCGGTATTCACAAGGGCTCTGGTATTATTATTATACATGCAGCTAAATTACTACACATACTAGTGCTTACTAGTCAACTGCTCCACAGTATTAAAAACTAAACTCGTAAATTCCAGCCAAACATGTAAAATATGAAAGTCATCTAGAGGTAATATGAATTATTCTTTCACAATTCCATGAAAATTGGTCTATTACAACAAGAAAAAATCCCCACTCAACCTTTCAAAGACAAGAGAAAAATAAGCCATCCAATGAATATTAGCTAACAGTGGATACTGAAAAATTTAAGAAAATTACTATTTGTATCTTACCATTTAATAATATATGGTTTATTCACAATTTTGCTATTCTTCAGAAAGATATAATGAAATGTTTCTGAGCTTCTGTTCATTCACTCCAAGAAACAACCCACCTGTGCTGAAAGCATTTAAGAGGGTGGTTTCATCATGAAAAGGTCACAAAAAAGTAACAAGCTACTTGCAAATGCAGCACCTTCCAGCTCAGACAGAGGAATTTCTTGCTTTCTTTACTACTTGATACAGACTGACTCTACTATGCTGATTTTATATCATTAGTGTTATCTGCATTTAACTATAGAAAACTACTTAATTAAAAATATATTCAGAAGCCAAAATGATTAGATCATACCAGATACTGTTGTGTATTTGACTGCTATCTGCATGGCATATTATTTCTTGCCTGTACAGGTTTTCAAGGTGCAAAGTGCAATAATGAGAAGTGAATATATATTGAATTTGAATGTAACATCTGTGTAAATTCTTAATCTCTGCATGAGATTCTGGCTAGCTTTGAAAAACAGTTAAGGACTACCAGGACTCCATAATAGTTTATCAGCTGCATAAGCAGCACACTAGTACCACCACTGACTAGTGATGGGAGTAGCCAAACTGCTCTCACAGATTAACTCTCATTAGTATCAATGAAAATATGTTTGCAATGTTTTATGTGCATGGTGTTAAATTAAAAACTGATCATGTCTTCTCAAATTGTAGCATGTTCCTACACTATGTCTTGGAAAATGCTTGGCACTACTAAAACCTTCAGATAACTAAGTGCCTTAATATGAACTTTTAATTGTCTAAAATCAGGCTCTCATTATTTTAAAATTTAAAATTTCATGGATTATTAGTTCTGCTTTCTGTCAGCAGAAACAGAAATTAATGACTTTGATAAGAATATTATTTTGTTCTTGTTTTAATTTAGTATGCATATTAGTATGGAAATAACTTAGAGGCTTGTCATGTTTTTATCAGATGATGTCCAGCAGTCCCTTCCAATCTAAACCACTGCATGTCCCTATGATAGCCAATGGTAATAGAAGAGGGGTAAAGTTAATTAAATGTACAAAGCCGTACGAGATCAAGAGCTGACTAACTCTTCCAGTAGGGGGAGATGTTCTTTTAAAGTTAATCAGCAACTAAAAACTGCTAACCAATTTACCCCTGTACCTTTTTAACAAAAGCAACCTCATAAGAGAAATTAGTACATGTGCCTTAGTAGTGATAATCTCAAAAATACAGTTGTATAAAAATAGATGAAAAACAACCCAAACACCAAAATTCACAGCAAATGGCTGTAAGAGGAAAACATACTGATTATGGAGCAAGCTGTGCTGACAGCCATCAAAACCAAAAAGGCCCTATTCCTTTTTAAATCCAAAGTCTCACCAACAGCGATGTTTTTTTCACCCACACAATAAATGTAATTTTTAGATGCCAAAGATGCTATAAATATGGTAGAGCGAGAAGGAAAAATGGGTACAATTTTTCAATTTAACAATTGTAATGAAATATTTTAAAAAAAATAAAATTAACTACGCTGGCTGAAATGTTCCCTAGATCTTAGAACAAAATATGAGTTGTGATTTTCTCTTTATTTACAGATTTTTTAGAAGTTTTATGTCAGAATTAATACTGTCTCACGTCACACTGTAACTCTATTCTCCTCCATAAGCAGTTTTCTTTTACAAAATCTTCCTGAGAATCAAGGAGGTTCCTGAATGCTGCAGGTTACCATCCATTTTCTATGAATGCAGCTCACTGTCCATTATGTTGCAGTTCACCATTCTTCCAGTTGTGCTACTGCAACTGTGCATAATGGCATAAATAAGATCTCTGAAATTTTTACTACTCTGATCTGAGTAAAAATAGGATACTCTCACTCTTGCATTCCTCCCACAAAAACTATCCTTTGACTCAGATCGTTTCTATGATCCTCTTCAATCAAACAGCACTTGCACTGGTACAGCTGAAGGTGTAGTGAACTGGGAACACATCTAGAGGAATCCGACTTTGTCACCAGAGAAATGGCTGTGAAAGTACACCTCAGTGTGTTTTTAAAGCAATCATGGTGAGAGTGAAAATTCCATTTATTAACAAAGGATGGTATTTATCCCCTGTATATTTAGATGTCTGTATGTCTCAGTCATTCCCGAAGACTCTTTTTCCAGCCTGTAGCAAAATCAGAACCCAAATGGGTATGATCTGGGACTTTAAATGAAAGTTTTCAAACCAATTGAGATGAGTATGGGATGACAGGTGGTTATTTCAACTACATGAACAATTCAGATACAGGCATATCAGATACAGTAGAGGGAATATGAATTTGATAAGTCGATTCTTCCCTAGTCTGTCTAAATAGAGATGAGTTAAATAAAGCCTCCTTGTATCTCTTCTGCAACACTTTTGATAGGTATGGTCAGAACAACTTTGGAAAGAATAATATTATTTTCCCCATTTTAGGCGTAGGAAAATGAGGTACTAGGAGATTCGCCAAACTCAGTCAGCAGCTTTTGCCAGAATCAGGGAAAAAAAAGCAAAAAAAGTCTGGATTTCTAGCAGCTAGTCTTGCTAAGTGAACATAAATCAGTAATGAGCCAGTAAGTAGTTCATTTCCCCCCTCTAAAATTGCCTATCAGTAAAATACCCCACTTTATATGTTTAAATGCTTTGGATACTATCAGTCTGAAAATCAACGCCGCTTTTACTTTCACAGTGCGGAGAGGAGACTCACCTGCAAGTACAACTCCAAGCCTTGCCGTCGCTGCTCCAGGACCTTGGGGACCCAGTTTCTCACATGCTTTGAAGGGATCTCTGGAGTTCTTATGAACTTCTTGAGCTACAAGTGAAAAGAAATGCAGACAGAAACAAAGTATAACAGCATCCCTTTAATAAAATAAACATGTTTTTGTTAGAAATGAGGCAGTACAGATAAAATAACCATGCATAAAGGACAACAGCATGGCAATGAAGTTACTCACCATCAGCTCACTGAAGTAACTGCAGATTTCATACTTACAGGTTGCAGTTAAAAATCTGAACATCTAGCTTCCCTGGTACTCTACTAACAATTTGTTGTGACTAACAGCCTTAGAACAAAACAGCAACTATATAAGAATATTTGAAATGCATCCCCTGTTAGTCATCCTGGGATGATACCTCACAATGTCACCCAGATATTACCTTCCTAAGGGCAATGACAAAACACTAAGACAATTTCCAGCTCTGGATTTAGGCAACTATGAACAAGTGGGAGGAGTACAGGGAGGAAACCATTTCTCTGGAGAGCTGGCAATCAAGACTGCAAAATATCCATGATCTCAAACTGCACCAACAGATTGACAGCTGTGACAAATGTGTCTTATACAGAGAAATAGCAAGATTGCCACTAAATATATTTCTCAGAGAGCTCCATAACTATTCCTCCAAAGATTCCCACATGAAAGCTTTTACACATATATATGGAAATGTGCACATACATTCATGAGCATAGGTAGACACGTGTATAGGCAGACACAAACATACATTCTAACAACACTGAGAATCCTCTTGCTGGAGCAACATATTTTTTTGAAACCAAAAAATATTAATGTTTTCCTCAAAACTACAGAGCAAAAATAATAACTGGAATAGACTCCATTGCATTTTAATAGAGGATGACATTAGACATTCCTTCTGTTAGATATTGCCTCTGAGTAAATTCGAGGCAAGAAATTCAA
This sequence comes from Calidris pugnax, assembly GCF_001431845.1. Taxonomy (NCBI): domain Eukaryota; kingdom Metazoa; phylum Chordata; class Aves; order Charadriiformes; family Scolopacidae; genus Calidris; species Calidris pugnax. The sequence continues at coordinate 1,110,111 of NW_015090978.1, forward strand.
GGAAAGAAACTCAAAATTGACTTTGACATGCATACCCATGGGAGACTGAGAATTTACATTTCATCTTTGAGCTTGCTGAGATGTCACTATAGGAAAAAAGCAATGCCAACATATCAACGTCTCTACAATTACAAGTAACGAAGCTGCAGCAAGGAAACCTCAATTGCTCTGGAAACATTTTGTGACTTCCTTATTTCTTAACAGTGCAAAATTAGAATTAAATGTGAAGTGAGAAAAACAACCCACCAAAACAAAATCCCAAACCCATGTACTTTTACTGACTGATCTTAAAGCCAGAATATAAACCCCTATTTTTTCCTCTAAATTGGTTGAGAATGTTGAAGAAGCTATAGTCACAGCTGTTGCGAACTATGACAGCACCTGCAGATGAGTAACAAATGAGAAGAATGCCTCAGATGAGGGGAGACAGATCTGAAAGAATAGAAGCGTCCACCAAGGCCTAGCTGCTTACAAGATAAATACTGTGTGGCTGGTACCTCAGCCGATGATTAACAATCCTTTTGTGCTCTGTGGCTCTGTTTTACAAAGCATTCAAAAAACAATTGTGTAAATGTTCACACACAGGTACTGTGTGTAGGTATAAAGCACATGCTGTACAGATGTACAAAGAATAAAATATAGCCCACTTTCTCATTATTACAATAATCCAATAATATATTATTGGATTATTGTAAGCATAAATAATTATTACAACGTCAAAGAATATTAAGCAAACCTACGTATGTGTTAGCTATATTGCTTCAGACCTGCCCCTACTCAAGAAATATTTATCTGAGGGCAATTATTGGTTGTAATACCTTCCTATCCATAGTACTGATGTATGCCTTTTTGACATACTGTAGCATCTGCTTCTTGCAAGTCTAAAAAATGGCTCAAATTATCAAGTAAAGAATTATTTCTCCAAGTGGGAAAAGTCAGTATGATTTAGAGTGTACACTAATCACTGTAAAATTATAAATAAGCTGCAATACAAAATGCATAGAACTCAAGTTTTCTGCAGATTTCACTGCAGTAATTGCAAGACTATCACCTTCTAGACTCCGCTGCTTAAAAAGAACTACCAATATTTAAAAACATAAAGGAAAAAAGTATATAAAGGAATTAAGGAATAATTATTAAAAAAAGGTTGTATTTTTGACTATGTTATAGACATAGAAAGAATTTAATTCTTCAGAAAAATTCGTATTAAAAAAAAAAATAAAAAAACTTTCGTTCAGACTTGAATACAATACTGTGATGTGAATGGTGCATAGTCTAAAAGGCCTGGTTTGTTGTTCTTAATCAGGGCAAAGTATAATGGCCTACACCCACGTTCTTGGAAATGGTTTTGCTAAAAAAAAAAATAATCAAAATTAATCAAAACATTAATTTACATTCTGATGAGTTAATAATGTCCTATATGAGCAATGGCGTCCTCCTTCCTCCATACGATGGCAGTGGAGCATGTCCTTCTCTGTCAAAAGGCACAATCTCCCCTTCAGCCTCCATTCCCATTTTCTACCACGGTTGTTCTCTACAGAAGCTTTGTTTTTCCTACTCACTACAGACATCTCCAGCACTAAGGGCACCTTGAATACACAGTAAATCTAAAGATACCTTTCCAACTGCCATGTACTCACAGCAACTTAGAGTGAAACTTACATTTTAAATTAAAGGCAAAGAGAGGCACTACAGAAAAATACCCTATTGGCATGCTGGAAGCAAACTGGTAGCTGGACCTGAGTATAAATAGTGCCATGGGATGTGAACAAATTGCTCACAAAGAACAATCAAGATACAAGTTCTGAATATTCTTCTCCCATACAAACTGTTCAAATACACACCCCACTTTTTCAAGAGCGTTGAGATTTTCTGCTCTAACACAAAACAGAGAGAAGAAAGGGTGAAACCACATACTGTATTATCAGAGAATGCTTTCTCCAGGATTTCTGTAACACTGAATACCCTAATAAGAGCTCAGAGCATGAGCTATTCAACCATGTTTACTGCAATTTTAGTACAACTTCAAAAAATAAAACTTAAGAAAAGAAGTATACTGATGCTAAAATATGCTGAATCTGCACAGAGAACAAATAAGAAAAAGTTACTATGAAGTTTACAGAGTAATATGAAGACAGAAAACAGATGAGGAGTAAGATGAAACAAACTGAAGAGTGGTGCAAAGTGTCAGCTTAAAATACCTGTTTTTCAAGTTTGTTTATTTTGCTGCTATTTCTGGAAAGAGACAAAGGGACCATCATTTATGGTTCTTCTGGTGTTCTAAGAAGAAACCTCTGGAAAAGGAGTTACTGCAGAGGAATCTGTGTACAAGGAGACAAATCTGAGAGCAAGAGTGTAGTCATGCGTGACTTTCGTGTGGATAAATTGTGCAACTACAGAAATTACAGTGAAATTAGACAACAACAATAGGAAGAAGAAAAAGCGGAGGCATTCAACACTTTTTTGCCTCAGCCTTTAGTAATAATAATAAAAAAAGTACTATAATACATAGCACAAATATAATAAGTAACATATAATGTTTAATATATAATGTTATCATACAATTATATTAATGTTATACTATTTATAATAATAGGCCTTGGGCTGCCCAGTCCCTGAGTCGGAGAACCACGAATGTGGGAACCATTTGTGTCGATTTGTGGGCCATTCAGTGTCCATTTACGGACACTGAAATTGTAAGGGACCAGCTACATCAGCTGAATGTTCGCAAGTCCATGGAGCCTGATGGAATTAATCCCAGAGTTCTGAAGGAGATGGCAGATAGTACAGCAGGATCCCTCTTGATCATCTATCAACATTCTTGGGAGTTTGGGGAGGTCCCTGCTGACTGGAAGCTAGTCCAATCTACAAGAAGAGCATGAAGGAAGACCCAGGGAACTACAGACCTGTTAGTCTAACCTCAGGACTTGGAAAAATTATGGAGAAGATCATAGTGGGTAATACTGAACAGCATCTAAAGGACAATGCAATCATCAGGCACAGTCAACATGGGTTCACAGAGGGAAAGTCCTTTGATGTCGTTCTACGATAAGGACACCTGCCTAGTGAATGAAGGGAAGGTGGTGGATGTAGTTTTTCTGGATTTTAGTAAGGCTTTTGAGACAGTCCCTCACAGCACCCTCTTGGACAAGTTGTCCAGCTGTGAGATGAGCAGGTACACAACTGCACTGGATGAAGAACTGGCTGAAGGGCAGAGCTCAACAGGTTGTAGTGAATGGGGCTACTTCTGTCTGTTGACCCATCCCTAGTGGTGTTCCTCAGGGCTCAATCCTAGGGTCAGTTCTGTTCAATATATTCATCAATGACCTAGATACAGGAGTTGAATGCAACACTAGAAAATTTGTTGATGATCCCAGACTGGGAGGTGCTGTTGACTCTCTTGAGGGACAAGAGGCATTGTAGAGGGATCTAGATAGATTGGAGCATTGGGCAATGATTAATGGGATGAAATTCAACAAGTCCAAATGCCAGATGCTGCACCTAGGACCGAGAAACACCAGGCACAAGTATACACTGGAAAAGGAGTGGCTGGACCCCAGCCCTGCAGAATGTGGTCTGGGGGTTCTGGTTTACAGCAGGCTCAGTAGGAGTCAGCAGTGTGCCCTGGTAACCAACAGGGCAAACTGCATCCTGAGGTGCATCAAACACAGCATGGCCAGCTGATCAAAAGAGGTGACTATGCCACTATTGAGTGATGATGCCGTCTCACCTGGAGTACTGTGTGCAGTTCTGAGCCCCACTAGTTAAAAAGGATGTGAAAGTCCTTCAATGCATCCAGAGGAGGGCAAAAAAAACGGTGAAAGGACTGGAGGGCATGTCCCGTGAGGAGTGGCTGAGACCTCTGCATTTGTCTAGTTTGGAGAAAAGAAGGCTGAGGGGTAACCTCATTGATCTCTACAGCTGCCTGAAGAGGGGAAGGGGAGAGGGAGGTGCTGGTCTCTTCTCTCTGGGATCCTGTGACAGGACACATGGGAATGGTTCAAAACTACACTAGGTTTAGACTGGACATTAGGAAGCATTTCTTTCCTGAAAGGATGGTCAAACACTACAACAGGCCTCCCAGACAGGTGGTTGGTGCCCCAAGACTGTCAGCTTTGAAGAGGCAGTTGGACAATGCCCTTAATAACATGCTTTAACTTTTGATCAGCCCTGAAGGAGTCAGGCAGTTAGACTACATGATTGTTGTAGGTCCCTTCCAATGGAAATAGAATAGAATAGAATAGAATAAATATAATATAATATAATATAATATAATATAATATAATATAATATAATATAATATTCCATTCTATTCCATTCCATTCCAACCCAACCTAATCTAACCTAATCTAATCACAGGAGATGGTATACTTGGGTAGGGTGTGCTTTAAGCATGTAAGTCCTAATTTTCTCCTCTTAATGTTTCCTAACTTATTTAGTTGTATAATTTCTATTCACCCACTTTACTTTTAACAGCAGGATTATTCTTATATGTAAAATAAAGTACACATGTATGGCAAGGCTTGGTGGTGGATGAGTTGTACTACTGATTCTGACACTGTTGCTCATGTGGCATCATACTCAATGCAAACACAGGGGGAAAATATCTGAGACATATCTGAATTAAAACAATAAACAAGGAAATGAGTACTAAAAAGTGGCAGCTGACACCACAACTGGGGGGGGTCTAGCGAAAAGGCTAGAAATACTGGCACATCTTAATTACAGTGCAGTAAAGCAAAATATATTCTTTTTCTTTGGACGTTTGAGGGCTAACACACAAATGGGTCAGCAGTTGCCTTTTGTCCGCATAAGTTTGCTTGTATCCATGCACCACATAAGGCTGGCAAAATCCGTCCTCTCTGCCACCAGGATAATGCTTCTTCATGAAATGATTCCTGAGCTTATTCAAGGCCACTGCAGCAGCAGGAGCTGTAAATGCCCGTGCTCCACCCTGTCATTTGCAGGGGAAGTTTCTCCTCTGAAGGCAAGCAGCACCAGTCAAGGGAGTTCAGTGTGCACACACAGTCCACTGCCACTGAAAGCTACAAGCCAACAAACATTCAGTTGACCCAGATCCTAGGAATGAAGGACTGAAGTCCTTCATTGCAGCCCCATCATTGGCAATAGGCTCCAATGCTTTTCCAGAATTCTCCTTCGCAATACTTGGCTTCCATAAGGCAGAAAAAATGTAAAACTTGCCTTTCAGCTGCATAACTATATAGCAGGATCCAGTTAAGCATGGAGAGGAGAAATCATACTTTTCCTTTAACAGTGATCAAAACAGTTTAAAGAACTATTAGTGGATAACCAATCTTGAAAGCGCTGAGTTCCCTTATACATATTAGTAAGATGATTGGTATCTTACATCACATTCATTTTATATCATATTCATTGTATGAAGAGCAGCTGACTGAGATGGTCTACACTGTATTTTTCATTTCTAGTTTCCTGGTGTATACAAGTTGTTTCCTCAGCTTTACATACAGCAAGTAAGCAACACAACTTAGAGAATTAACAAATTATTTGCCTAATTGGGTAAAAACCAAAAATGTATTTATTTGCTATAGGATTGTGTCTTCTTTTGTGATTTTACAAGAAAAACATAGCAAAGACAGCATTTTAGCAATACAGCATGTAAACAACAATCAAAAGGAAAGAAGAGTTAGTAACATCTGAGAAACCATCATCCCTTTCCACAAAACAGAGAAGAAACTGAGTTGGGAACTCATTTCCAGAGACATGAATCACAAGATGTATTTAAGATAAGCCATATATTGTAACAATTTTGAGAAAGAGGAATGCATTACAACTAAGACAAAACAAGGCTATATCTTATGAAGAAAGAGATTACTACCTTTTTATGAAGTGCATGGAATTCACTATACCTCTTCTCCACAAAATGTTTCCTTCCACTCATTAGCACCTCTATTTTAAAGACCTGAAAATTATAAATATAAAAAGGAGATTAATGTATTTGCACAAACAGTTCTGTGACATGGCTGTGACTGCATGCTTTGCCACAGTCCTTTCATTTTTGAGGTGGTCTCAAAAAACCCATGATGAAACTCACGAGGCGCAGAAGTACAGCAATTAACGGGAAGTATGGCTGAATCTTCTGTTACCAAGTTTGTTCAACAAACATACAAAAAGACAACTTAAGCTTGGACTGCATACTGTACATTAAAAACTAAGCATTAAAATATTCCCTAGCAGAAATATTTAATACATTTTGAAATAGTTAAAAAAAAGATTAAAACAAAGGATGATAAGAAAAAAAAGAGAGAAAATAAATAAAGATCAATTATGTTTCCCTTTTACAATAGGGCATACTAACACACACATGTTCAGGAAGAACTGGGTAACAGATGCAGTATGTTATGCAAGGAAAAGCAGAAATAAATACAAACACTATATCATAGGTTAATTGCCTCCTAACCTACAAATTCATCTGTAGTTTCAATTGAGCTTGCGCTACTATCTATACACTAGGAAATAAAAAAAAAAAAAAAACCCCAAACACTGCAAATGCTTGTTTTCTTTGTATGATACATGTGACAGCTTTTGTTGCTGCCTCTCGAAGGTTGAAAGGCCAGGAGAAGAAGCTCTCTGGATCACTAATTAGTAGTCACTAACATGACATTTTCTTGATTCTCAGGTCACTGGGTCAGTTCTGAGGGCAAGTGATGAGAAATACTGTGAAGTACCCAGGAAAACACGGTCTATTAAATAAAGACAAGATCAGCAGAAAAGCATACGGAAAAGGTGCTTGGTCTATTCTAGGAGTTCTTTGTTTTCTGTTTTGCTCAGAAAATGCTGGAAATAATTGTTTCCAGGACAATGAGACACAATGTTCAGGACAGATGATTACATCAAGACCCAAGACTTAGGCCAAATAAAAAGTTCTTTGAAATATATTTGCAAACAGTGTTTATGCCTGAATGCAGAAAGAAGGGGT
>NW_015090978.1:1117577-1179273 GCF_001431845.1 Calidris pugnax
GGTGGATGTAGTTTTTCTGGATTTTAGTAAGGCTTTTGAGACAGTCCCTCACAGCACCCTCTTGGACAAGTTGTCCAGCTGTGAGATGAGCAGGTACACAACTGCACTGGATGAAGAACTGGCTGAAGGGCAGAGCTCAACAGGTTGTAGTGAATGGGGCTACTTCTGTCTGTTGACCCATCCCTAGTGGTGTTCCTCAGGGCTCAATCCTAGGGTCAGTTCTGTTCAATATATTCATCAATGACCTAGATACAGGAGTTGAATGCAACACTAGAAAATTTGTTGATGATCCCAGACTGGGAGGTGCTGTTGACTCTCTTGAGGGACAAGAGGCATTGTAGAGGGATCTAGATAGATTGGAGCATTGGGCAATGATTAATGGGATGAAATTCAACAAGTCCAAATGCCAGATGCTGCACCTAGGACCGAGAAACACCAGGCACAAGTATACACTGGAAAAGGAGTGGCTGGACCCCAGCCCTGCAGAATGTGGTCTGGGGGTTCTGGTTTACAGCAGGCTCAGTAGGAGTCAGCAGTGTGCCCTGGTAACCAACAGGGCAAACTGCATCCTGAGGTGCATCAAACACAGCATGGCCAGCTGATCAAAAGAGGTGACTATGCCACTATTGAGTGATGATGCCGTCTCACCTGGAGTACTGTGTGCAGTTCTGAGCCCCACTAGTTAAAAAGGATGTGAAAGTCCTTCAATGCATCCAGAGGAGGGCAAAAAAAACGGTGAAAGGACTGGAGGGCATGTCCCGTGAGGAGTGGCTGAGACCTCTGCATTTGTCTAGTTTGGAGAAAAGAAGGCTGAGGGGTAACCTCATTGATCTCTACAGCTGCCTGAAGAGGGGAAGGGGAGAGGGAGGTGCTGGTCTCTTCTCTCTGGGATCCTGTGACAGGACACATGGGAATGGTTCAAAACTACACTAGGTTTAGACTGGACATTAGGAAGCATTTCTTTCCTGAAAGGATGGTCAAACACTACAACAGGCCTCCCAGACAGGTGGTTGGTGCCCCAAGACTGTCAGCTTTGAAGAGGCAGTTGGACAATGCCCTTAATAACATGCTTTAACTTTTGATCAGCCCTGAAGGAGTCAGGCAGTTAGACTACATGATTGTTGTAGGTCCCTTCCAATGGAAATAGAATAGAATAGAATAGAATAAATATAATATAATATAATATAATATAATATAATATAATATAATATAATATAATATTCCATTCTATTCCATTCCATTCCAACCCAACCTAATCTAACCTAATCTAATCACAGGAGATGGTATACTTGGGTAGGGTGTGCTTTAAGCATGTAAGTCCTAATTTTCTCCTCTTAATGTTTCCTAACTTATTTAGTTGTATAATTTCTATTCACCCACTTTACTTTTAACAGCAGGATTATTCTTATATGTAAAATAAAGTACACATGTATGGCAAGGCTTGGTGGTGGATGAGTTGTACTACTGATTCTGACACTGTTGCTCATGTGGCATCATACTCAATGCAAACACAGGGGGAAAATATCTGAGACATATCTGAATTAAAACAATAAACAAGGAAATGAGTACTAAAAAGTGGCAGCTGACACCACAACTGGGGGGTGTCTAGCGAAAAGGCTAGAAATACTGGCACATCTTAATTACAGTGCAGTAAAGCAAAATATATTCTTTTTCTTTGGACGTTTGAGGGCTAACACACAAATGGGTCAGCAGTTGCCTTTTGTCCGCATAAGTTTGCTTGTATCCATGCACCACATAAGGCTGGCAAAATCCGTCCTCTCTGCCACCAGGATAATGCTTCTTCATGAAATGATTCCTGAGCTTATTCAAGGCCACTGCAGCAGCAGGAGCTGTAAATGCCCGTGCTCCACCCTGTCATTTGCAGGGGAAGTTTCTCCTCTGAAGGCAAGCAGCACCAGTCAAGGGAGTTCAGTGTGCACACACAGTCCACTGCCACTGAAAGCTACAAGCCAACAAACATTCAGTTGACCCAGATCCTAGGAATGAAGGACTGAAGTCCTTCATTGCAGCCCCATCATTGGCAATAGGCTCCAATGCTTTTCCAGAATTCTCCTTCGCAATACTTGGCTTCCATAAGGCAGAAAAAATGTAAAACTTGCCTTTCAGCTGCATAACTATATAGCAGGATCCAGTTAAGCATGGAGAGGAGAAATCATACTTTTCCTTTAACAGTGATCAAAACAGTTTAAAGAACTATTAGTGGATAACCAATCTTGAAAGCGCTGAGTTCCCTTATACATATTAGTAAGATGATTGGTATCTTACATCACATTCATTTTATATCATATTCATTGTATGAAGAGCAGCTGACTGAGATGGTCTACACTGTATTTTTCATTTCTAGTTTCCTGGTGTATACAAGTTGTTTCCTCAGCTTTACATACAGCAAGTAAGCAACACAACTTAGAGAATTAACAAATTATTTGCCTAATTGGGTAAAAACCAAAAATGTATTTATTTGCTATAGGATTGTGTCTTCTTTTGTGATTTTACAAGAAAAACATAGCAAAGACAGCATTTTAGCAATACAGCATGTAAACAACAATCAAAAGGAAAGAAGAGTTAGTAACATCTGAGAAACCATCATCCCTTTCCACAAAACAGAGAAGAAACTGAGTTGGGAACTCATTTCCAGAGACATGAATCACAAGATGTATTTAAGATAAGCCATATATTGTAACAATTTTGAGAAAGAGGAATGCATTACAACTAAGACAAAACAAGGCTATATCTTATGAAGAAAGAGATTACTACCTTTTTATGAAGTGCATGGAATTCACTATACCTCTTCTCCACAAAATGTTTCCTTCCACTCATTAGCACCTCTATTTTAAAGACCTGAAAATTATAAATATAAAAAGGAGATTAATGTATTTGCACAAACAGTTCTGTGACATGGCTGTGACTGCATGCTTTGCCACAGTCCTTTCATTTTTGAGGTGGTCTCAAAAAACCCATGATGAAACTCACGAGGCGCAGAAGTACAGCAATTAACGGGAAGTATGGCTGAATCTTCTGTTACCAAGTTTGTTCAACAAACATACAAAAAGACAACTTAAGCTTGGACTGCATACTGTACATTAAAAACTAAGCATTAAAATATTCCCTTTCAGAAATATTTAATACATTTTGAAATAGTTAAAAAAAAGATTAAAACAAAGGATGATAAGAAAAAAAAGAGAGAAAATAAATAAAGATCAATTATGTTTCCCTTTTACAATAGGGCATACTAACACACACATGTTCAGGAAGAACTGGGTAACAGATGCAGTATGTTATGCAAGGAAAAGCAGAAATAAATACAAACACTATATCATAGGTTAATTGCCTCCTAACCTACAAATTCATCTGTAGTTTCAATTGAGCTTGCGCTACTATCTATACACTAGGAAATAAAAAAAAAAAAAAACCCCAAACACTGCAAATGCTTGTTTTCTTTGTATGATACATGTGACAGCTTTTGTTGCTGCCTCTCGAAGGTTGAAAGGCCAGGAGAAGAAGCTCTCTGGATCCACTAATTAGTAGTCACTAACATGACATTTTCTTGATTCTCAGGTCACTGGGTCAGTTCTGAGGGCAAGTGATGAGAAATACTGTGAAGTACCCAGGAAAACACGGTCTATTAAATAAAGACAAGATCAGCAGAAAAGCATACGGAAAAGGTGCTTGGTCTATTCTAGGAGTTCTTTGTTTTCTGTTTTGCTCAGAAAATGCTGGAAATAATTGTTTCCAGGACAATGAGACACAATGTTCAGGACAGATGATTACATCAAGACCCAAGACTTAGGCCAAATAAAAAGTTCTTTGAAATATATTTGCAAACAGTGTTTATGCCTGAATGCAGAAAGAAGGGGTTTCTGTCACATCATACCCAGCTAGCATTGATCAGAGCAAACATACAGAAACCATGCTGGATAAACACCTTCTATTGTCTACTATGCCCTGCCTTTCAAACAGGTCAAAATGCTATGGTTTTCACCAGCTAGCCAAACCACATTAGAAACAGACAGCATTTTATTTAATGCAGACTGAAATATGTCTACCTTTGTTTGAATGCAGCATGGATGGGACTGCCGTCATTTCACACCAGTGTTTACATTACCAAAATTAGTCCAGATTGTTGTAATCCATCAAAATAACTTGTGCTACATTCTACCTCTTTGAAAAGAACTATTTCCGTGTCCTAATCGCTGTGAGCAGATGACCTTATTTGGTGCATTGATTTCCCCCCAACCCCCATCTATTTAGACTATTTTGGGAGGACAGCTATTGGCTATTAAACAATTTTCCTCTACACGTGAAAAAACTCCAAGGCACCCTTAGGAATATGTTGTAAGTTCAGAGTTATAAAGAGAATCACATGGAAAAAAAAAATCAATGTAGGCTTTTTTCTTTAGTTGAGACTTAACATTCTAATTATATGAGAGAAAAGCATTATTTACATCATTATTCTACACACTGTTTGAAAGAAGCAGCTCTGCAAGGGACAAAATGCTTTGTACAGGAAAAGCCACTGCATGGAAGTAGTTTCAAGGGTACCTTCACGGGAAGAATGGATAACAGAATACGAAACTAGTTAAGTTAGAAGTGACCATGAGTCACTAGTTAAGGTGCTGCAACAGATTTGGATTAACCTTAAATCTCCAGCAATTACGAGCAATTCATAACACCCACTTACACCTCAGTCAGCAAAGAGCCTCCGCACCATTGTTAGTTTAGCACTTTGTTGGCTACAGGGTTCGCCAAGCAATTCGGAGAATTCTAAGGGGCTACTGCCTCAGCTATAAGCACTCCCTTGACAGGTAACTTTCTTGTGAATCATGGCTTGGCTTGTGCAGTCCCATTTTGGTCTTAGTTCATAGATGTGCAACTTCAGAGAAACATCCTTCCCTCTGAAGTCTATAAACCTGTCATTTCATAAAGGAGAACAGTTGGAATATGGGGAAGAAAGGAAATACCAAACCCTCAGTGGATGTTCCTTTCAAAGCACATATCTATTTTGATTTGTGTTTCATCACTGGTTAAGGAATTACAGAAATGGCTTCAGAACACCAAAAAGTATGCAGCATTTATTCAGCCTCCTTTTAAATCTTAGCAAAGTTTTAATTAGTTTCCATAATTTTTGCTAACAAGATAACAATAAAGAATAAATTTGCTGATCACTTTCACACACGACATAAGAAGAGAAAACCACAGCTTCCCATGCACAGTGATGTTGTTTCCAAAACCACAGATCTGCTACCTTTGGAACCTTCAGCTGTTTGCAGCAGTATAAAGGCTTTAACTTTGCCTTCTACCCTTCCAGAGCCCTTGGATCTAGCTTTAGCAGCCATCTAAAACTTACAAAGCTAGACTACAGATCTGCTTTGTATGAAGTTGAAAATTACTGTTTGAAAACAAACCCCTGAAAATGGCATTTCTAATCTACTATGTGGCACTTGTATTTACATGTATGTACAAATGCAAAGCAAATAAGTGGGAAATCTGTATCTGTTTTTGTTTAATGCAAATCTAAGTACTAAATTGATTTACAAATAACTTACAAACCAGAAATGCAAGAAATGACAGATATTGTGCTTATGAACTTCACATTATTAAATTACCTTATTTAGATAGCATAAATTTCAGGTTTGCCTCCTCACTGTTTACCAGATCACAATTCTCAAGAGCAAACTAAAAGCATAAAAGTGAGTTTCTGTGCCACTATTTCATATAACGACATGGCTTTGTGTGAAAGGCAGAAAGATACATTAGCTTATGAGAGAGATAGGATCTTTTCATGGATTCAAAAAAGCTATAGACAAATCTCACACAAATTTAACTGAGCAATTGCAGGCCCTGACAGAAAAACAATGTAAGGAAACTGGTGAACATAGACGAAAGTGCCAAAATAAAGACGGAAGAACTATGGGGGAAAAAATGCAACACTGCAAGGAAATTACTTTTCTTGTAAAAATGTTCATGTTCTATGAACAGATAACTCCAAAAAGACATATGACTTTTTATAAGTGACAGTTAGTTAAATGAAAAATGCAACAATTAATCACTGAATAGGACAAGTAAAATGCTTTTCCCATAGTCAGTTAAATACCAGAAATTACACTGCACTGAAAGATGTGCAGTTCATCCTGACTAGGGCATGACGGATCATAGATACGAAGACACAATTAGAAAATTCTTTACAAGTACTCTGGAACTAGAAATGCCTCATCTTTCTTGGTTACTACCAGAACAGTTATCACCGATGGTTGCATAAAGCCAGAAGATCATTATCCATTAAAACCATTTTTCCAACAGAATTTAACCCACATAAATAGTGTATGGGACAAACACCTTTGGACTGGATATCAGTATGAATAATGTTGATCTTTTGCCTAGCAGAATTACAGATCTGCAGCTGCAATACGTAACCATCACACCTGTAAAGGAAACTCTTCAAGAATTCTTAAGGTTTTCATTAATAAGATAGTAAAGACTTTCAAGTCTGACTATAAAACAGATAACGTGATATTTAAACAAACAGACAAACAACTTTTTTGCCTCTCTTCTTTGCCTCCATTTTGTTCCAAAGATATGGGTTATATTCAGAACTTGGAAACCATCTTCTTAATTTAGCAAATACGCTTAATTTTGCCATTTTCCTCAATTTATCAGTTTCTCACCATTAGCAAACCCCTAACTGAATCATCCTTTTTCACTATTTACAAGAAGAGTACTTACATTTCTCTTCTTGCTGCAGAAACTGGACAGTACTACACAATAACTAAATACGTTACAATATTTACAAAATTTACTAAATATGTTACAATTAACTACAAAATAACTAAAATTAGATTATATACAGGTAAACAACTGGTACTGTTATCACTTAATTTCCAAGAGAAAAAGCACAAATGGAATTTAAAAAGAACCAACAAGACATACAAGAAGCACCCATGCCTTCCCATAAGTCCATCAGTGATTTAAGTGCACATCAAGGACTGTGTGGCAAATAACACCAATACTGTCCTCCTTCAGTTCCTACCTATGTTAAATGCTGACACTGGATACAAAAGGACATCTTTTATTTGTTGTGAAATATGCAGCCCAAGTAACTTTGTCTCAAAACCCAAGAACTACCAGTTTAACAAAAAACACAGACAAGAATGACAAACATGACCAGGGGTAGGGAGGGAAATCAGTGAGAATAATAACTTCTCAGCTTGATTTTCTGTTACATGAGAAATACACAGATGGCATTTATATATTCACTCATGGAAATCACATTAACGACACACTTTATAATGATGGCAAATTAATACTATCATACTGTGTGCATTTATAAATGGAAAATTAATTGCAAAGTATATAAACTTCTGAAAAATTACAGTTGAGAAAGAGATTTTAGGCAGCCTTGTTTAGAATGAGGAGATACAAAAACCAGAAGCAGAAAAAGAGAAGTTTACAAAAAACAGATACATTTGTCTAACATAGACCAGGAAAGAAAACCCCACAAAATTCTAGCACTGTGCTTTTCTCTCTCAAGACCAAGCTTACCAATAATAATTCTATTTAATATATTACTTACAGAAATAAATACATCCCTTTAGATGCTTCAATATGTTTGACAGACTTTTGTCTGACGAACGGCTAATGCACTCAGTAACCTCATTGATCTCTACAGCTGCCTGAAGAGGGGAAGGGGAGAGGGAGGTGCTGGTCTCTTCTCTCTGGGATCCTGTGACAGGACACATGGGAATGGTTCAAAACTACACTAGGTTTAGACTGGACATTAGGAAGCATTTCTTTCCTGAAAGGATGGTCAAACACTACAACAGGCCTCCCAGACAGGTGGTTGGTGCCCCAAGACTGTCAGCTTTGAAGAGGCAGTTGGACAATGCCCTTAATAACATGCTTTAACTTTTGATCAGCCCTGAAGGAGTCAGGCAGTTAGACTACATGATTGTTGTAGGTCCCTTCCAATGGAAATAGAATAGAATAGAATAGAATAAATATAATATAATATAATATAATATAATATAATATAATATAATATAATATAATATTCCATTCTATTCCATTCCATTCCAACCCAACCTAATCTAACCTAATCTAATCACAGGAGATGGTATACTTGGGTAGGGTGTGCTTTAAGCATGTAAGTCCTAATTTTCTCCTCTTAATGTTTCCTAACTTATTTAGTTGTATAATTTCTATTCACCCACTTTACTTTTAACAGCAGGATTATTCTTATATGTAAAATAAAGTACACATGTATGGCAAGGCTTGGTGGTGGATGAGTTGTACTACTGATTCTGACACTGTTGCTCATGTGGCATCATACTCAATGCAAACACAGGGGGAAAATATCTGAGACATATCTGAATTAAAACAATAAACAAGGAAATGAGTACTAAAAAGTGGCAGCTGACACCACAACTGGGTGGTGTCTAGCGAAAAGGCTAGAAATACTGGCACATCTTAATTACAGTGCAGTAAAGCAAAATATATTCTTTTTCTTTGGACGTTTGAGGGCTAACACACAAATGGGTCAGCAGTTGCCTTTTGTCCGCATAAGTTTGCTTGTATCCATGCACCACATAAGGCTGGCAAAATCCGTCCTCTCTGCCACCAGGATAATGCTTCTTCATGAAATGATTCCTGAGCTTATTCAAGGCCACTGCAGCAGCAGGAGCTGTAAATGCCCGTGCTCCACCCTGTCATTTGCAGGGGAAGTTTCTCCTCTGAAGGCAAGCAGCACCAGTCAAGGGAGTTCAGTGTGCACACACAGTCCACTGCCACTGAAAGCTACAAGCCAACAAACATTCAGTTGACCCAGATCCTAGGAATGAAGGACTGAAGTCCTTCATTGCAGCCCCATCATTGGCAATAGGCTCCAATGCTTTTCCAGAATTCTCCTTCGCAATACTTGGCTTCCATAAGGCAGAAAAAATGTAAAACTTGCCTTTCAGCTGCATAACTATATAGCAGGATCCAGTTAAGCATGGAGAGGAGAAATCATACTTTTCCTTTAACAGTGATCAAAACAGTTTAAAGAACTATTAGTGGATAACCAATCTTGAAAGCGCTGAGTTCCCTTATACATATTAGTAAGATGATTGGTATCTTACATCACATTCATTTTATATCATATTCATTGTATGAAGAGCAGCTGACTGAGATGGTCTACACTGTATTTTTCATTTCTAGTTTCCTGGTGTATACAAGTTGTTTCCTCAGCTTTACATACAGCAAGTAAGCAACACAACTTAGAGAATTAACAAATTATTTGCCTAATTGGGTAAAAACCAAAAATGTATTTATTTGCTATAGGATTGTGTCTTCTTTTGTGATTTTACAAGAAAAACATAGCAAAGACAGCATTTTAGCAATACAGCATGTAAACAACAATCAAAAGGAAAGAAGAGTTAGTAACATCTGAGAAACCATCATCCCTTTCCACAAAACAGAGAAGAAACTGAGTTGGGAACTCATTTCCAGAGACATGAATCACAAGATGTATTTAAGATAAGCCATATATTGTAACAATTTTGAGAAAGAGGAATGCATTACAACTAAGACAAAACAAGGCTATATCTTATGAAGAAAGAGATTACTACCTTTTTATGAAGTGCATGGAATTCACTATACCTCTTCTCCACAAAATGTTTCCTTCCACTCATTAGCACCTCTATTTTAAAGACCTGAAAATTATAAATATAAAAAGGAGATTAATGTATTTGCACAAACAGTTCTGTGACATGGCTGTGACTGCATGCTTTGCCACAGTCCTTTCATTTTTGAGGTGGTCTCAAAAAACCCATGATGAAACTCACGAGGCGCAGAAGTACAGCAATTAACGGGAAGTATGGCTGAATCTTCTGTTACCAAGTTTGTTCAACAAACATACAAAAAGACAACTTAAGCTTGGACTGCATACTGTACATTAAAAACTAAGCATTAAAATATTCCCTTTCAGAAATATTTAATACATTTTGAAATAGTTAAAAAAAAGATTAAAACAAAGGATGATAAGAAAAAAAAGAGAGAAAATAAATAAAGATCAATTATGTTTCCCTTTTACAATAGGGCATACTAACACACACATGTTCAGGAAGAACTGGGTAACAGATGCAGTATGTTATGCAAGGAAAAGCAGAAATAAATACAAACACTATATCATAGGTTAATTGCCTCCTAACCTACAAATTCATCTGTAGTTTCAATTGAGCTTGCGCTACTATCTATACACTAGGAAATAAAAAAAAA
This sequence comes from Calidris pugnax, assembly GCF_001431845.1. NCBI lineage: Eukaryota > Metazoa > Chordata > Aves > Charadriiformes > Scolopacidae > Calidris > Calidris pugnax. The sequence continues at coordinate 1,127,847 of NW_015090978.1, forward strand.
AAAAAACCCCAAACACTGCAAATGCTTGTTTTCTTTGTATGATACATGTGACAGCTTTTGTTGCTGCCTCTCGAAGGTTGAAAGGCCAGGAGAAGAAGCTCTCTGGATCCACTAATTAGTAGTCACTAACATGACATTTTCTTGATTCTCAGGTCACTGGGTCAGTTCTGAGGGCAAGTGATGAGAAATACTGTGAAGTACCCAGGAAAACACGGTCTATTAAATAAAGACAAGATCAGCAGAAAAGCATACGGAAAAGGTGCTTGGTCTATTCTAGGAGTTCTTTGTTTTCTGTTTTGCTCAGAAAATGCTGGAAATAATTGTTTCCAGGACAATGAGACACAATGTTCAGGACAGATGATTACATCAAGACCCAAGACTTAGGCCAAATAAAAAGTTCTTTGAAATATATTTGCAAACAGTGTTTATGCCTGAATGCAGAAAGAAGGGGTTTCTGTCACATCATACCCAGCTAGCATTGATCAGAGCAAACATACAGAAACCATGCTGGATAAACACCTTCTATTGTCTACTATGCCCTGCCTTTCAAACAGGTCAAAATGCTATGGTTTTCACCAGCTAGCCAAACCACATTAGAAACAGACAGCATTTTATTTAATGCAGACTGAAATATGTCTACCTTTGTTTGAATGCAGCATGGATGGGACTGCCGTCATTTCACACCAGTGTTTACATTACCAAAATTAGTCCAGATTGTTGTAATCCATCAAAATAACTTGTGCTACATTCTACCTCTTTGAAAAGAACTATTTCCGTGTCCTAATCGCTGTGAGCAGATGACCTTATTTGGTGCATTGATTTCCCCCCAACCCCCATCTATTTAGACTATTTTGGGAGGACAGCTATTGGCTATTAAACAATTTTCCTCTACACGTGAAAAAACTCCAAGGCACCCTTAGGAATATGTTGTAAGTTCAGAGTTATAAAGAGAATCACATGGAAAAAAAAAATCAATGTAGGCTTTTTTCTTTAGTTGAGACTTAACATTCTAATTATATGAGAGAAAAGCATTATTTACATCATTATTCTACACACTGTTTGAAAGAAGCAGCTCTGCAAGGGACAAAATGCTTTGTACAGGAAAAGCCACTGCATGGAAGTAGTTTCAAGGGTACCTTCACGGGAAGAATGGATAACAGAATACGAAACTAGTTAAGTTAGAAGTGACCATGAGTCACTAGTTAAGGTGCTGCAACAGATTTGGATTAACCTTAAATCTCCAGCAATTACGAGCAATTCATAACACCCACTTACACCTCAGTCAGCAAAGAGCCTCCGCACCATTGTTAGTTTAGCACTTTGTTGGCTACAGGGTTCGCCAAGCAATTCGGAGAATTCTAAGGGGCTACTGCCTCAGCTATAAGCACTCCCTTGACAGGTAACTTTCTTGTGAATCATGGCTTGGCTTGTGCAGTCCCATTTTGGTCTTAGTTCATAGATGTGCAACTTCAGAGAAACATCCTTCCCTCTGAAGTCTATAAACCTGTCATTTCATAAAGGAGAACAGTTGGAATATGGGGAAGAAAGGAAATACCAAACCCTCAGTGGATGTTCCTTTCAAAGCACATATCTATTTTGATTTGTGTTTCATCACTGGTTAAGGAATTACAGAAATGGCTTCAGAACACCAAAAAGTATGCAGCATTTATTCAGCCTCCTTTTAAATCTTAGCAAAGTTTTAATTAGTTTCCATAATTTTTGCTAACAAGATAACAATAAAGAATAAATTTGCTGATCACTTTCACACACGACATAAGAAGAGAAAACCACAGCTTCCCATGCACAGTGATGTTGTTTCCAAAACCACAGATCTGCTACCTTTGGAACCTTCAGCTGTTTGCAGCAGTATAAAGGCTTTAACTTTGCCTTCTACCCTTCCAGAGCCCTTGGATCTAGCTTTAGCAGCCATCTAAAACTTACAAAGCTAGACTACAGATCTGCTTTGTATGAAGTTGAAAATTACTGTTTGAAAACAAACCCCTGAAAATGGCATTTCTAATCTACTATGTGGCACTTGTATTTACATGTATGTACAAATGCAAAGCAAATAAGTGGGAAATCTGTATCTGTTTTTGTTTAATGCAAATCTAAGTACTAAATTGATTTACAAATAACTTACAAACCAGAAATGCAAGAAATGACAGATATTGTGCTTATGAACTTCACATTATTAAATTACCTTATTTAGATAGCATAAATTTCAGGTTTGCCTCCTCACTGTTTACCAGATCACAATTCTCAAGAGCAAACTAAAAGCATAAAAGTGAGTTTCTGTGCCACTATTTCATATAACGACATGGCTTTGTGTGAAAGGCAGAAAGATACATTAGCTTATGAGAGAGATAGGATCTTTTCATGGATTCAAAAAAGCTATAGACAAATCTCACACAAATTTAACTGAGCAATTGCAGGCCCTGACAGAAAAACAATGTAAGGAAACTGGTGAACATAGACGAAAGTGCCAAAATAAAGACGGAAGAACTATGGGGGAAAAAATGCAACACTGCAAGGAAATTACTTTTCTTGTAAAAATGTTCATGTTCTATGAACAGATAACTCCAAAAAGACATATGACTTTTTATAAGTGACAGTTAGTTAAATGAAAAATGCAACAATTAATCACTGAATAGGACAAGTAAAATGCTTTTCCCATAGTCAGTTAAATACCAGAAATTACACTGCACTGAAAGATGTGCAGTTCATCCTGACTAGGGCATGACGGATCATAGATACGAAGACACAATTAGAAAATTCTTTACAAGTACTCTGGAACTAGAAATGCCTCATCTTTCTTGGTTACTACCAGAACAGTTATCACCGATGGTTGCATAAAGCCAGAAGATCATTATCCATTAAAACCATTTTTCCAACAGAATTTAACCCACATAAATAGTGTATGGGACAAACACCTTTGGACTGGATATCAGTATGAATAATGTTGATCTTTTGCCTAGCAGAATTACAGATCTGCAGCTGCAATACGTAACCATCACACCTGTAAAGGAAACTCTTCAAGAATTCTTAAGGTTTTCATTAATAAGATAGTAAAGACTTTCAAGTCTGACTATAAAACAGATAACGTGATATTTAAACAAACAGACAAACAACTTTTTTGCCTCTCTTCTTTGCCTCCATTTTGTTCCAAAGATATGGGTTATATTCAGAACTTGGAAACCATCTTCTTAATTTAGCAAATACGCTTAATTTTGCCATTTTCCTCAATTTATCAGTTTCTCACCATTAGCAAACCCCTAACTGAATCATCCTTTTTCACTATTTACAAGAAGAGTACTTACATTTCTCTTCTTGCTGCAGAAACTGGACAGTACTACACAATAACTAAATACGTTACAATATTTACAAAATTTACTAAATATGTTACAATTAACTACAAAATAACTAAAATTAGATTATATACAGGTAAACAACTGGTACTGTTATCACTTAATTTCCAAGAGAAAAAGCACAAATGGAATTTAAAAAGAACCAACAAGACATACAAGAAGCACCCATGCCTTCCCATAAGTCCATCAGTGATTTAAGTGCACATCAAGGACTGTGTGGCAAATAACACCAATACTGTCCTCCTTCAGTTCCTACCTATGTTAAATGCTGACACTGGATACAAAAGGACATCTTTTATTTGTTGTGAAATATGCAGCCCAAGTAACTTTGTCTCAAAACCCAAGAACTACCAGTTTAACAAAAAACACAGACAAGAATGACAAACATGACCAGGGGTAGGGAGGGAAATCAGTGAGAATAATAACTTCTCAGCTTGATTTTCTGTTACATGAGAAATACACAGATGGCATTTATATATTCACTCATGGAAATCACATTAACGACACACTTTATAATGATGGCAAATTAATACTATCATACTGTGTGCATTTATAAATGGAAAATTAATTGCAAAGTATATAAACTTCTGAAAAATTACAGTTGAGAAAGAGATTTTAGGCAGCCTTGTTTAGAATGAGGAGATACAAAAACCAGAAGCAGAAAAAGAGAAGTTTACAAAAAACAGATACATTTGTCTAACATAGACCAGGAAAGAAAACCCCACAAAATTCTAGCACTGTGCTTTTCTCTCTCAAGACCAAGCTTACCAATAATAATTCTATTTAATATATTACTTACAGAAATAAATACATCCCTTTAGATGCTTCAATATGTTTGACAGACTTTTGTCTGACGAACGGCTAATGCACTCAGTGTCAAGAAACTCAACCTTAAACCTTGTCATGGCTGTACGGAAGGAATTCCAGAGGAAATGAAATGACAGCTACGGTCCATGAAACACTAATAGGATTTCCACGTGTTTAGTGTTTCATTATTGTTCAGACAATGGCACATTTTCTGTCTCAGTTGTACTATGACTAGAACAAGACTACGGCATGGAGTAGAGATCAAAAGATGACTTTAAAACTATTCCCATCCAACTGATCCAGGGGAAAATGATAGTCTGCAGAAACAGTAAGAGCACTAGGTAGTGGTGCTAATCAGAGCTGCATGTAGCTGCAGCAGCAATTGAGCATCTCAGGGGTGTAAGTGCCTCATGGCAACGCTCCATACTTCTGAATGCCCTCCACAGCAGAGGCGGAGACGACGGTATTCAGAGCCAACTAAAACTTCATAGCAGCCCTGATAAAACTGAATCTTGCTATCCCCCAAATGAAAACAAATTAACTTACTCTGACTTCATCCTTTGGAAGGGGGGGCAGCAAAAGGCAGCAAAACTCAGTTCTACAGTGGGTACAGGGCAGCTCAAGGGTGCAGAGGCAGGCTTGACATGGGTCATGGAGGCATGAGGTGAGGGAAATATCCCTTTTGTTCCCTCCTCTCCAACCACATTCCCCTCAGTACTAGTTCTCCAGTCTTGCACCCACTGCTTACTTTGGGTTATCCCCACCATGTTCCACTTGCTGAAATAAGACCTTCTGTGCCTTAGGTAGGTTACTTATAGTCACATCTTTGCCTCCTCTGTGTAGCAACTGCTCTCCCTACTCTACACAAGCAGCCCCTACAGTCTTCCCATAAGGAAAGGGACCCCTTCCTGCTGCAGAACTGGGAAACAAGTTGGGTCACAGCCAAGTAAAAAGCAGAACAGCCCCTAAAAAGCTCAGTTTGAGCCTTTTGGTTTTGCTGAGTCCCAAAGAAGGGATGAAAGTGACTGTAAGAGGCAGTAAAGGAAAAGAAGCAAAAGAGTAGGTACTAGAAACTGTGAGTAATCGGAGTGCTGTGGGGAGGATGAACAGGGACAGAGCTGAGAGCCATCCATCCTTCCTAGCAGCAGTCCTCACATGCTGAACCCTTTTTTTCTGATGGCCATCAGAGCAGGGAGAAAGCAGCAGCTGCAGATGCTACTGCTGCCCCTCTGCAGACCTGGGCAACTGCTTGTTGTGCCTGTGCTTCAGCCTCCAGCAGTACAGCTCTACTCCACACAAGTGTTTGCTTTTACTGAAGGGCCCAAAGAGATTCAGATCCATTACATTACCCATTGCAAGATGTGTGTATCTTACCAAAAGTCAGCTCAAAAGTTGAGCTGAACCTAACAACAGCCCCTTTCCCCCATCCCAAGCACTTGTCATGTCTGTTATATGAAATTAGACTGTTTCACTTAGTCCCAATTACAATGTCCAATATTAACTTACAGCACAAGAAAAAAAGTACAGTTCTATTAACTATGGAAATCAAGGCTTGACATTATGCAATTATGATATTGCTTTCTCCAGAGTTTGTGAGGGAGAAAGGCCAAGTAAGAGAAGTGAAGCATTCACTGCAAGATTTCCAGAGAATACTCCCAACAGCTTCAGCCCATGTGAAGCAGTCACCCGACCTCTCCTGGCCTGCAGAAGCAGCCTTACAGTTTATATAATACAATAAATACATTTTCTACTGTGACATAAACATATTGAGAGGACAAGTATGTTGTTTCACTCACTCCTTCTGTTAAAATGCCATGTTACTGCAAACTAACTTGGACCTTTGTTACTAAAAACAAGATGTGTACCCAAGAACAATCAGAAGCACATGTTCTTATAAACACAGCTCCTATTTCAAAACTCTCCTTACTAATTTTATGTTGCCTTCAGCCATTTATTTACAGAAAAAGCTGCCTCTTCACTGACACTTACCAGTGTTTCTGGTACCAGCATCTACCCAAATCAGACTACAATCTCTTTGAAAGCCTTTCAGTATGCAGTTTGTCTTTCCCACCAACACTACAAAATAATGAAGGATATTCCCTTTCCTACGCTTTTTGCAGCATGGGCCTCCTCCCCTCAAAAAACGGCACAGTGTTGGTAGGAATTACATACAACATACACACACAGGACTCGGGGGTATTCTTCTGAAGATGGCCGTTGAGAAGTGTATGTCATATATCTTAGGGTATAGAGGAAAAGGCAGTAAAACAATTTATACTGCAACCCAGTCAGACAGTTTTGTAATTCCTACAACATGGGAAGCTCGAGGGAGGCTTCTACAGAGCTGTCACTGTTGAATGAAAGAGTAGCTGACATATAAGAGTAAGTAGTTTTCTGATTTTTTCAACTCTCTTTAAACCAATCTTTTCCAAGCACATGGTTCATAAAATCCCATAGGAACTTCTCTGTCATTTCCTGAAAAATAACTTACTTGGCTTTCCAAGCTAAAAGGCCTCTCCCTTGCCAGCAAAACACTGACTACGGAAATCTAATTTGTAACCAAACCAAGAAGCTGCAAGATCTGACTTGCATTTGATATTTTTCTTTATTAGCCCTGCAGAGCACAACAGTTACACAGATGACACCCTTTTAAAAACTCATTGTCACTGTGGTCATCTATTTGGCTAACTTCTTTAGAATCAAACTTAAGGAAAAATGTGTTGATCTTTTACTGAAAAAGGGAAAAGTTCTTAACACATACTAATGCCTACAGTTGCACAGACAAAAATATTAGCCTGCTCTGCTCTATTTGTCCATCTGGATCATCTCAGTGTCTCTTATCGGAAGTGTTCCACTAATAGAATAACCATAAGCCTTGTTATGAAAAAGATTAACTTTCCAATAGAAATAGCAGATTGGGAAAAAATTGAATGTTGCAAAAAATAACTGATAGCAACAGTATATTTACATTAAATGGAGGAATTCAAAGCTTGATGAAATATAAGGACTCTTCTATTTTGTTACAAAATCATTTGATATTTTATCTGGAGAGTCTACAAAGAGTCCTCTCATATCTCAAGGACGCAACTCCTAACCACAATGGAAGTGGCCCTATATTGCAGCCAACTACCTGCAAGAATCACCTTTTTTCAAGAAGTTATACACAAGACTATGTTTTTTCTAGAAACTTGCACCCTGTGTTACTTTGTTTGCACTTGTATTTGCCATCTGGAGAGCGCCTGGGTCACCTAAGCCCTCCAAAGCACAGATGTCTTGCTTACAAACCAAAATGTCAAATAGTGTCAAAAAACACTTTAAAAAAAGGCATACATGCAGCAGGGCAATAAACATTACAGTTCAGAAAAGCTGGCTTTGTAGTGTCTCATATTCCATTGCATGTAAATTTAGCCTTTTCCTCTGCTACTTACTAACTAAACATATGTGAACATGAAACTCAACAGTATTTAGTCAAGCTACAGTATACACAAGCTATTAAAAATCAGCTCTACATTCTTCACGGTGAGTAAATACCAGGGGAAAGAAATACTGTATATCCATCCTACATCTTTTCTTATTAGGGTCTCTGCAATAATCCGTCTGAAAAGTCTCTGCTTCTCTTTACCTGTCAACATAAGTAGTTCATCCAAATCGTTTTTCAAGAGCAGTAGTCAAAGTAGTCAAAGGAGGTTGCTTTTCTAAATGTCTGCACAGCTTAGCAAAGATCCTTCATATATTACATTTAAATATTGGGATTAACCTGTCTTCAGCCTGTTACTAACTACTCTGTTACTAACAAAGATGAGCAGTCAAGATGCATGCAACCTTTTCAGGCACATCCTTTCAAGAAGTTAACTCATCCAAACTTTCACTAAATTAGCATGGGCCTGCCTTCCAAAATGGACACCTAATTACCTCTGTTATTGCCTGAAATCTGTGTTATTCTTACATGCAACTGACAGCACTATTTCAAACACCAGCAAGCATCTGAAGAGTATCAACTTACCAAAGAATGCCACCTTGCTCACCAAAGGTTTCTCTTGCCACATTAATCTACTTTGAATGGTAATTCAAAGTGGGGTGAAGAAATAAACGCAAATGGCTATGAGGCAGTTTCATCTCTTACTGGACTAAGCCTCCTGTGTCTGAGAGAAGACCTGAAACAGGTTACCAGGATGTGGTTATCAATACATCCAACTGCAGAAAACCAGATGATTCTTCGTGTGTAGGGAAGATGGAGAGAATGGAAGTGACAAACTCAGCACAACTGAGTTGTCAGGAAAATGCAAGAGCAACTATCACAAACAGAGCCCAAAAATAACAAAATATTGTGCCCAAATTAAGATTTAAGTTTTTAAGCTTCTGAATTTACATGCTGTGACTAACAGAGCATTTATGTTGTAGTTGGCTTGGTGGTCACAGTGAACGCAGATATTCCTGAGCCAGATTTAAACTAGTTCAGATACTGCTGGCAGCAGCATGGGCAGCACAGGCTGCAAAACTCGTGGCAAAGTCTGGACAAAGCTCAGTGCCGAGAGGGCCTGTCCTGGCTACATCCGCGGGAGCTGCAGCCAGCAAAGGGCAGGCGTCCCACAAAAGGGAACAGGGTGCGTGTGAAGCTCAGAGAGATGCAGGGGTCGGATTTGACTTGAACAGAAGGGAAGAAAGAAAAATATTTCCTCATTTTCTCCCTGGAGAGTTACAGTTTAAAACACAGCAAGTAGGTGAATCGCAGAGACTTCATGTAGAACTGCATCGGTATGAGCGAAAGAGCTGAGGCAGAACGGAAATTGACTCAAACACTCATATCTGAGAAAATGCAACATCTAAACCCAACATATTGTATAGGTTCAAAGGCAGTAGAAACACTAATACAACCGAATATCCAGGATAATACACATAATTAAAGTATCCTATTAGCAATTTTTACAATACAAGATTGAATAACGTATCAGAGAACACTGGTTGTGCAATTAAATATTTATGATTTCAAAGACAATGAAAACTGATTCATTGAGAATTATGTTAATTTGCAACTGGCCTCTCAATCACCTGCAAGCAGCAAACATTGAGTAATTACATGCCTGCACATGTATCAGCCAGATAAAGTATTATGCATCCAAAATTTTAAGTAAGTTATAAATTGAATCTGATGCTGGAAACATGGAAATAAAAGCATGCATACTGAAAAAAAGGTGACCAGAAACGGTTGAAAATTGTGCTAAATGTTTTATTGATGACTGTCACTGAAAGTGAAGATTACACAAGGTGCAAAACTCTTCAAACGTTAACTAGAAGCATCAGAGTGAAAAAGGAATATTCACAGGTCTAAAAATCTGTGACAGTATTTTGTCAAAGAAGAAAAAAAGACACAGCTGAGCACAGAATATCAAAGAACTAACTTGTCTCAAACACTTCAGTAATAAAAGCTAGTAGATTACTAAACACAGCACTGTGAGAAAACAATATCCATAAACTAATTTTTTACCTGAAATTTGAGAGTCATATTTCATGTCTGGGTTCTGGAGTGTAAAGAAATATTCATTTACTGTACTAGGAAACTCTGTATGTTCTCCACCTGCACATACCAAGTTCCCTATTTAAATACATACAGACATAAATCCCTAAATTCATTTCAATAAGTTCAGAAGTACTATCAAGAAAAGAATGTCAGATAGCAATAACAGTCATTACAGATGTCACTTCTTCCCTTAGTCTTAAGCTTCAGATTTTCTTTTTGTCTTATTATGAAGTTAGTGAAAACTTCATTCCCCTATGCAAACGTCATTGAATCTTGGCAATTTCCTAGTTCGTACCTTTTGTATTGAATAGAAAATCTTTTGCCATTTCTAGTCACACAAAACACTGCCATAAATAACTTCTTCAAATATTTTTTTGTTACTAAAGGTCTATTATTGTGTCCAGTGCTTGCCTGCAGAAGGAATGTAAACTTTTCTTAGTTTGCTTTAAGTTCTTAGTTGATCGCCTATATATTTGCAGAAAGTGCTATTCTCTATTTACAGGGCAGAGAAAATACAACTTACCATATCCTGTATGTGTATGAGGCGCCATCTTAACTCCAACTGCCTCTGCAAGTAAGTGCTCATCTTTCTGTACAGCCTCTGTCCTTAATTACCTTTTCTTTCATCCACATACCTTTTTCACAGGTAAGAAAATTGAAGGGGTAACGAACAGGCATTCAACTTGCATCAGTTGATTCCTCACCTTCCTGTTTCATGCTGCAGCTCACACACACTACTGCTATTTTTAATTAACATCTCAGTAACATTTCAAGAGGACCTGAGGTGGAGTTAATTAAATAAAATATATTAATGGAGTTAATTGCAGTGCTAGGAGTAATTAGAATAATATTTTCTATTACAAGACTGTTCTCAGTTACTCATAGTTTTGCCAACGTTTAATTTTTGGGCTTAGATTTTCCATATCAGGTATGTGATTCAGACAGAAAATATTTTTAAAAAGCTACAGCTGAGGTAGTCCAAACACATACTTAAAGAAAAATATATTTTACTTTACCCATGTCAAAAAACCCCAACCAAAAACCCCAAACCCAACCCCAAAAAAACCCCAAACCCTTTCACACATAGTCCCCCAAGATGCAGACAAGACAACCAGGAAGACAGCTGGAAGGCAAAGTTGGCCAACCCATAAACTTCTGGAAAAAAGCCTAATTCCTCACAAAACTTTGCACAGAACATGTGCATAACACAGGTTTTCCAATGGTATCAGCACTGCTGGTGCTCTGGTATTTTTACAGTGTATCCATGCTTACTGAAAGCTTATGGCATCTCCACAAAGTTAGAGCAAATTTCAGGCTTACAGAATACTTTTCTACAGTTCAGGAGCCAATATGATGTTAGGGAGCAGAAAAAAGATTGGAGGACTTTTTAAGTTTTTGTAAGAAAGAGATGCTGGGCAGGACTCTACACTGTGGTGCAGAGGCACAACAGCTGAAAAGACCATACTTCAGGCCAAGGAAGAGCAGGGGAAGGGGCTTTAGTCTGAAGTACTCTGGCTCCTGCAACATTGAAGGGAATGCATTATTTTGTCACGTATGAATCAGAAACGTATGTCACTGCATCTGCTTGCTGTGAAAACCCATTGGTAACACATGGTAACCCTCACCCTCCCTCCACTGCTGGTGGGGCAGCTGGATGATAAAAACTCAGATGCCTTTTAGTTTAGAGGTCTACAACAGGGACTAAAAGCTCCATGTCCCCTGGTTGTATGTCTGGGACAGTATCTATCCAAATGAGATATTCCCCTCTCTTCATTCCTCGTCACCTGATCAGGGGTAAAAAGTAGAAAAAGGGGAAACCATTGAGAAAAAATGTCTGTGAACTTAAGTACTCATTGTGTCATTCCAGCCTCTCACACAATGTAACCCAGCGTATTTGCTTGCAGCAGTCAGTCACACACTACTTTTCCCCCCTGAGTGTCCACTCAGCTCAGCATACAGGATTGACAGTGTCATGGGAACAAATGAGCGAAGGACAACGTCCTTATGGGCTCCTTTATGTAAGAACTAAAAAACATTTTAAAATGCAGGAAAACTGTATGTACAGAAAGTCGGGACTCGAGATTAAATATCACGGTCACTTTGCAAACTTTAGATCTAAAAACCAAATGCTTCTGCAATGCTGAGCAACTTATTTCATGATTTTCCTAGGAAAATCTACTTGGGCATAATTCAGAGGCCCGAGGTTAAAAGCCCACGTCCCCAGAGACCCAGCAGATGCCAAGCAGAGACATACAATGTGTTTACACCCATGGAGAAAGCAAACACATCCTACCTTGCATACTGTTGTACAGGTCCTTATTTCAGCACATGATAAACCAACCCTGGTACTTACTCGCTTCCTTCCTGGTTTTCTCAGGAAGGCTTTTTAATATAGATTGCACGTAAAATGTATGTGGAAAAAAAACCGACAACAACAAAAAAAAATGCCCAAAACCACCCCGCTCCCTCTCCCAAAGCTGGCAAATGCACACAAATATCTCCTAAAGTCAAGTCCTCCATGCACTGCTGGTGCTGGCATCTAGCTGATTTAACACAAGAAGTGGTATTGCTGCAGGGACCACTGTTGTTCTACACATAGATTCAACATTTTTCAACTCCTCCTTCTAGGGTATATTAAAGAGGTGGAGGAGGAAATAGAAGAGTTATTCCACAAAATGCAGTATTGATTTTTCTACCTGAGGAAAGAGACTCTCCTTGAAAAATATCTCTTTGCTCCTCTACCTCATGAGAGAAGAAAAGTCTCAAAAAAAGACATTAACCTGCAAAACCATGAACCACTGCAGAATTTTGCTCTAGCCAGTGTTTTTGCTGAATGTTAACACTATGTAACTGAAAAATCACCAAATAGCATTCATACTACAGGAAATCTTGAAATACACAAAAGGAAAAAAGTTATTTTCCTCAAAACTTCTTAATCACTGCAATTACTAACAAATACTGAATGAAACTAGTGGAGGATTTTTAAGTAAAACGAACTTAGGTAATTATTCTTTAAGACCACAGAAAATAGTGAAAGTCAATTCATTAAAATGTGTAGGCAAAAACTAGCTGGTGTTAAAAGGGTGACATTTTCTTATTCCTATATTACGTATTAACTTTGTAAGTTATTGACCACTAATTCTACATGAAATTCTAACGCCCTACTAAAACTGAACATAACATTTCTGACAGTAAAGACTGATAGAATTTGTAAAAGGTATTAAAGGAAGATACGAAGTAATACTATCGTTTACAGTGACAAGATAGCAGTTATAGAACAATTTCAGGAAAAAAATAGGACTTGAATGCTTTTGGACAGCTGTTGCTTTATGTACAAATTACCCAATACACTGGGTTTTAGAAAAGTCTTCCCCCAAGATGTGTCACCATATCAATCTGCAAAATAGCTTGTAAAATTCTACCCATCAGAAATAGAAATAAACATTGTAAAATGTGTAATCCTATTCCCAGATCCTTCTTTGCACTGAAAACAACATTTTCTATCAAATCTCCTTCAATGCATTTTTTTAAAAGTACCAATGGAAAAATTACTGCGTGCAAAGCTCAGTCAGTTTTTCTAGAAAAAAAAGACTAACACCAGATCTACTGCCAATTCTGGCCTATTTAATAGTTTCATCAGAAACTCTACATTAGACAAACACTGGAGCAGGGGCCCAGAGAGGCAGTGGAGAAACTTGAAACACGATAGGACAAGACCCTGCGCAATCTGATCTATGCTGGCCCTGCTTTGTGCTCAAAGCAGGGGTGGGGCTGGGGGCTGCCTGAACCTCCATATGCCCCTGCCAACCAAAATGACTCTATGATCCTATGAAAGCTCCTTATAAGTCAGGAGGAAAATTAGAAAAACAAAAAAAATTTTCTTCCTTTTCTGTGCTTGTTTTTTGGAAGACAGTTCGAAGGTTCAGTTACATATTCATGACATTTCCTCTATCACAAATTCATACAGTTTTATGTTATTGAGCAGCAATCTCTTGTTCAGCTATGCAGAGTAACTACCCTGAGAAGTTAAAATTTATTCTTATTTATCAGATGATATGCTGAACCTGTTGTTTCTGTGCAGATCCTGTTGCAATATTTTAAAGAAGGTGGGCAGGATGGGAGCCAATTAGCTTCACACTATTTCTCTTTCTAAGAGCCTTTCATCTTTCCCACCAGGTACAGAAAAAAAAAACAAAGCAGGTCTAAAACTCACTGTTCATACAGTAATTTATTCATAATTGACAACATCCTTCCTAAATGACAAATAATGCTGGTTTGCTTAAACAGCAATTCCAGAGAGCCAAGAGAGAATCCCAATCAAGCCTCACTTTTGTGATTCTTCTGTTTCCTCTGTGACTCTGGCATTCATTATCTCCATTCCAAACAAGGATAATATTAGCTTTCATGGGTTCTACAAACAAGAGTGAAATTTCTCAGATTGCTGGTGATCTAACAGTGTCTTTTTTGTCGTTATCACTTAACAGTATAGCACACTGCCCCAGCAAAGGTTCAAAAGCTAGCTAGCAACAACTGTCTCTCTTCATATGTCATAAAAGTTGCTGGATTAATGAAGAAGCTTATCAGACTACAAACATGTATTAATCACGCACTTAAGATTACATACTGATTAATACATGTATGTAACACAATGGAAGTCACTATTTAAATTCTATTTTATGTGGTTAAGATTTAAGGTGAAGCTTCTAGTAAGAGAAGATCAACGCTTTTCTATGTTCAGCAGCCTTCAAACCTATGTTCCATGAAACATAGTGAAAATTCAAAATTCAGCAGAAATTTAAAGTAAAATTAATTTAATGTCCAAGAAATAAATAGTATAAATTTACATAAGCAAAACTCTCTTTTTTTGTATTCATTAAAACTGGCCATGGTGTCATTTCACAGGAGCTATACTCTACTGATACACATCAATGCAATTCTCACAAAGACTCAATTCTGTGTATATGTCCTAAAAAGCAGTAGATGAAATCATTATGCTGTCAGAGCAAACTATTATTAAATGTGTGGCATGTAAGTGGGACCGTACTGTTGGGTAAAAATGAGGGTGTCCAAAAACGCTGAAGGTATTGAAATAACCTTTGATAGGCACAGTGTCTATTTAGTGGATAACTCAAGCAATCTCAAAACACCACAGAAGAAACAAATATACGGGAATGATCTTTATCAACAAAACATCTCAGTTACTACATTAAAACAGAAAGCTGTGGAAACAGAATAGTAAATAAACCTCATTTAAAATACAAATCTTGTAACCACAAGTTTTTATATCCAACCAACAATACATAACTGCAAGATGATCTGTTCACGCTACAAGCTCTGTAGACATTTTAAAGTTGGTTGGTTGGTTGGTTTTTTTTTCTAATTTTATGGTACCACAAAGCATCCATTTATTAATGAACATACTGTACTTAATAAATAAATAAATAAATAAACACATTGCCTGCTTCTAGTAAGAGACATGTAAAATGTTCAACATATCAGGAATAGAAGTCTGAAAATAGTTTTCATGTTTTCGCTTGTTCTTAAAATGGGAATTCAAATACCTTGAATTTTTGGTGAAAAGTCACACTAATGACTAAACAATGACCCAATACCTTCTGTCTTCTATCCCCTTCATACATGCTGGCTCATAGTGCTGTCATATCAATCTTAACATTCTTTCGCAGATTATGGTCCAGTTGAAAATAAGAACTTAAAACATTTTTCTTCTTCCTCCCACCTCCTATTTCAAGATACTTTAATCAGTGAAAAGTTGTACTTTCTAGACTGTTAATGCAAAAAAAAGAAATTCTCTGACTAAAAAAACCTCAAGTGACTTGCTTCCAAATCAGATTTGTACTGTCCCCTCTCAAGACACCTATTTACATGAAATCGCTTATAGTTTCTCTGCCTGTATAAAATGCAGATGCCACTGCACATCAGGCCTGTGTTTGCCTCTTTGCACAGACAGTCCAAAACAGTTTTCCTGATCTGTTTCAACTTGAAATGTTGTCAATATATGGATTGTCTTGCTTTCTAATTCAGTGAAAAATCTAGTTTTCCATTAGTCTCTGCCTTTCTAATTTTCGATACAGCTTTACTAAATGTAATTATTAAAGGCAGATTCAAGAAAGCAATTACTGAGCTACTGGTTTGTATCTCTGAAGTCTTAATAAGGAACAAGAAGTTGAAGTGACAGAAACACTGCAAAATCTGTAAATAAATAAAAAAAAAACCTGGCTATGTCTTTAATATATGCAATACACAGAGAGATAAACCAGAATAGTATGGAAAATTGCAGTGATCAGTATATG
Source organism: Calidris pugnax (assembly GCF_001431845.1). Taxonomy (NCBI): domain Eukaryota; kingdom Metazoa; phylum Chordata; class Aves; order Charadriiformes; family Scolopacidae; genus Calidris; species Calidris pugnax. Next base: position 1,143,848 of record NW_015090978.1, read on the forward strand.
TTTGGGGCAACCACACCACTCCTAGTTATCACAAATCAGTTTTAATCTTTATATCACTGTGCAGTGTATTTATAATAGCAAGTGTATTCTAGAACTGTTGCAGAAATAGCTCTAGAAAGAATTTTTAAAATATGATACCAAGAGTGGGATTGGGAACAATGGCATTTTAGCCTCTTCATTTGGGGATTTTCAATTTATCCTGGAGGTTATAATATTTGGAGGGTTTATACTGGACTATGAGATACCTAATCTCATTTGCCAGTACTAGCACTTGAATATTCAAAGTACAACAAGGGCGATTTTGTGAAAAAAAAACCCAAAATTAGTAGGTAGAAAATATGCAGTAGATTGTTTTAAGCCTAAAAAGCATCCCACAAGAAAGCACTAAGTTGCAGCAGAGGCCTCTTGCTAGCTTCTACAGAATTTCAATAACCATTTTCAACATACTTGAGTTCAGACACACTAGACTTCAGCTAGACTATTTTCCTTTTGCGTAATGATTTCCTCCACCCCACAAGTCAATTACCTACCTTTCTCCCCCACAAAAAAGTGGGTAATAGCCTGGCCACAATTAAGTCAAGTAACAAAAGTCCTGCTTAATACTTACACCTTGACACCACTCTGTTTTTGCGACAATTATTCTACACACACCACCGTTGTTGTAAAAACATCTTTCTCATTTAAAGTATCAGAAAGAGTGACAACATTTCTCATTTGCAAGGCAACAATACTGGCTTTGAGTGAGCTCATAAGCCAAATTAGAAATAAACTTGGAATAATTTTCTGATTTAAAATAAACATCAGCCTGCACAGAGCCTTCCAGCAGCTTCCCTTTCATCACAATAGTTCATCATACGTAGTGAATTAATCCAAGTATGCTAGCAAAGCAGCAGCTAATGACTTGGCATCACCTACTTTACTTTCCATTGCAGTCATTAGAAATGTAGATGAGCACCTAGCCATTCCTTGCATACAACACAAAGGCAAGTCACACCAAATCATTAACAATACAAAGGGAAGGTAGAAATAAGACCTGACTTCTGAGAAAACAGGGAATAGTTACTTTGGAGTGGTTTTGGTTGGCTATTCTTAACCAAGATTCAGGCCCCTCTCAAGGACCCTGGTCTAAGTTTTCCACTTAAGGACAACTACTGTTTGAAAGTCCTGTACAAAACCCCTTAAAGATGCAGAATAACCTGAGAGTCAAAACTGAGGACTCCAGAAGGCAATGAGAATTGTGACTCGGCTCTGAAAGCAGGCCTCTCAGCTGAGACATCCTGGTACACACAGGCAGTATGGCGAGCGCCCAGTGAATAACAAATCTCCAGTATGGTAACTTAAGCACTGGCCACAGGGCACATGCCCAAAGCATGCCACAGTGGAACCACAGTACCGACTCTGAGGGCTCTCAAGCTTTTCTTCATATAAATCCTGCTTCAGTCTAATGGATATAATCATTAAAGCATGATAATATTATCAAGATAGCGAAGACTCAACTGGGTATGACAGATAGGTAGCTTCATCACACACGTGCATGCACACAGGCGCACCATCACACAAAGGTAACATCCCCATCTTCTCAGCAGTTTTGCCTGCAGCCAGGAGAGCAGGCTGGAGGGCAACTTCCTATCAGTGAGATTGCTACTGTGTAGGCTAGAGTACAGATCTGTTAATGCATCAGGAGGTGTTACTTCAGATTAACAAAACCAAAGATGTTTTTAGAAACAAATTTCATTTTAGGAATGTATTTACTTTCTCTTCAAAACCACTTTTTCCTTCTTATGCGGTAGAAATATGGTAAAGACAAGATGTCTGCGCTGCATAGGAAGGATTAAACCAACCCTCAAGATGAAAAGCCAAATACCATCCTCTTGTTCAAACAGCTGAAATGTTTACCTAGCCCCAACCATTACAGAAACTTCCTCTCCTCCCAGAAAATTGTGGCCTGGAACTTGTGTTGTAAATACCTTATGGGAAAGTTGGGTAAAAAGCCTGTTCCACAGTGTAAGATCCATAATACAGCAGCTATAAATGAGCAGTACTAAGCTTTCCCCTCTTCATACTAACTCCTACGGCAGCTGATCTTCATTGGAATCATGAAGTACAACAAAAAAATTCAAATGAGAAAAATATTGCACAGTTCAGCTGCAGTTCCTCGCTACAGAATGTAACTACTTTCTTCTTTACTCCCCTGTTGTCAATTTTGAAGGTTCTTTTAAGCTTCAACTGAAAAAAACCCTCAGCCAATCAAAACTTTTCCATTTTTTGATTCTGTGGTGAAATATTGAAGAAGTGAATTCTCTGATCCTTCAAAAGAGTATGCTAACATAAGTAGACATTTTACTCATTGCATGCTGCCCAGGAGAACATTTGCAACATTTATTTAATCTTCCTTCATTTTAACAGCAAGTAGAACTAAAGATTTAGCATCAAAAGACAAGAATAAAGTAAGAGGTAACTTGTAACTGGGCCATCTAAAACACTGTGCTCAGTGCTGTCCTGTACTATAAAAAGCCTTTTTTTTCTCTTCAGTCTTTTTGAATGATTTGACTTGCACAAGCCATGGTTATTTTGTTGCACGCTTATGGAAAATGAAAAATCTTGTCTGTAACAATATCAAATCACTTATACGCAGCAGACATCAGCTGTCATTTCTGTCCATCCCAGCAGTACACCCCCTCTCACGCTTCTCTCTTTAGTCTCGGTGAGCTGTCAAGTTTCTAGTTTCTGACGTGTATTTACATCATTCAATGACATCTGACAGTAGTGAAAGGCCACAGAAAACTGCTTATTGATCAGAGCAAAACTAGTTGACGGAACAGATGAGGTCGTATCGCAGAAATGCAGCCACACTCAGGTGATGACATTTTGCTCCCTTGTATACAAGTGCTTAATGGAATACAACTTCATTATATCATGCCACTAGTGCTTAAAGAATTGCACAGTTCTCATGAGTGTTTTGTCTATGCGGTGATGAGGACAATCTATTTGTACTGGTACCAATGTATTACTAACCTGTTTTGCTCGTGAACACTTGCAAACTACCAGCCAATGTGTCCTGATGAATACACTAAGAGACACTGAAGACTCAATCTTGCCAAAATCTAATTGAGCTGACCTTTTAAAAAAAGATGGAATTACCATTTAGGGAGCTAGATCTACTCAAGATTTAGTTCTGTAGAATTCTGTGCTGCTTAGTAAAGACATTTTAAATGACCATCTTTATGCTTAGGACTGGTACAGTTTCCCAATGGAAGTGATAACTGATCATTAGTATTACAAAGCTTATTAAATCAACTTGCATGAGAGTCTTTCAAACTGTATTGATTTAAATACTGAAGAGTTCTTGGGCAGAGGCTCTCCATACAAACTGTCCTGCAGTTGAAATATCCGTTTTCTTATTTTTATTACTTTCTTCTTTCTGTTATCTTGAATAGAAAACCACATTTATGTAAACTTATTTTCCACAGAGTAACCTGTAAGGATACAATTGCAATATACAATAATTCCCTACAGAATATGTTTGCATTAGCAGTCTAACTGGAAAACTCAAAGCCGTTTTAACACACAGTTAACTGTAATGATTCCAAGAAGCAAGTACCAGAAGAACTTGCTTCCCATTTAATGTCTTACAGTAGACAGGAATAAGCAGGTCTTTGTTTCCAGGGAAAAAATCCAGAAGGGGCAAAGATGCCTATAGTTGAAAAGTAGCTCTTCACAGTGGGTAAGTGTTGCTCAGCCTTTATAAGTCAAGCCTTATATTCATGTGTATTACTTATAACTGAAAACAACTTCCAGATTCAAAATAAAACTATTGGCCACCTCAGACACTCAGAAAACTCTTTCCATTTCAAGGGGAAAGAGACTAAAGATTCTGTTCTCAGAGAAGGCATCTCCTATGCCTTGACTTCGACAAGCAGCATGAGACCAGAGGTTGTCTAAATCCAACTCCTACATAACTAGAGAAAGCCAATTTTTAAAAATAACAGAGGAATGCAAGTGAATAATGCCATAAACAAGCAGTGTACATCATCTGCTATTTCTCAGTAGAAACAACATGGACTATCCTATATTTGACTTATTAAAGATGGAAAAAGATGACAACAGTCTTACTATTTTCGGTTCAGTTTTATCACCAAAACTTATTTCAGACAAAAACACTGTTAAAGGTGTCTTGTTCTTTTCTTGGTGTTCTTGTGATGCACTTACTGCAAAAAACCTAGAAGAATTTTGCTTTCAGACTGTAAAAAACCTTGGGGTAAACCAAGATTTTCAGAGGTCATCTGGCTAAATTTGGATTGAGTTTCAGATACAGAGCAATTACTCTAAATCAAACTTACCAATTTCTACTCCAAGGAAAAAAAAAAAAAAAAAAAAGAAAAAAGAAGCAAGACAAGAGTTACAAGACTTAATTTATTTTATTAACCCTGACAAAACACTTTTTCCCTTTTGTTTTCTTTTCTCAGAAGCAGATCAATTGATCTCACTGAAACTTGAAAAGAATTTCAATGTGTACTAATTATTTGTGATGGAAAATTTCATCCCAGAATCCAATATTTACAATGATTCAGAAAAACGAAACCAAAGACTTAACCTTTCCAAATGGCTTTCAAATATATCTTCAACATTTTTCCACAGTTAGCTCAGTATACATCTAACAGAAACTGTGTCATCTCATGGTTAGCTGTCAGCATTTGTTTGCACATACACAAAATCATGCATAAATAATATGTACAGACCTAAGGGGAAAACAGAAAATAAATAAATTAAAAAACATTCAATGTATGTGATGCCAAATGTCTGAAAACCAAACTCTCTGTTATCTTGTTGAAGTCAGTGGGATGGGAAGAGGAAGCACTCCAGACAATGGACGGTATAGATAGGATGCTATTTTATATTTAAGAAACTTATTCTAGCACTGACTTTTTTTTTTCTTTACACAAAAAAACCAAAGAGGTCTTCTGCATCTCTGCCATAAAATCCTTCACTACATCCTTTACTTTTATTCTTAATAACTCAAAATTATCACAAATATCTTTAGACAAGAAGTTGCAGACAAATTACATTTTGTCCTTTCTAAGTCTGGTTCTCATACTCTGTGCTTACACAGAAAAAAGGAAATTCTCTTAATCTCACTTGTCTGATACGCATAAATATCTGGGCTTAAAGCCGTGATACTGATACAGATGATGGCAGCAATTCATAATCAATTACGAAAAAACCAAAAAAACCCAAGTGAACCTACTTTTTTAAACTAACTCTGGATTTAAACTGTTTGCTTTATTTGAAGTGCAAAGTATCTATTCAAAGCACAAGCAACATTTCTCTTCATTCAATGAAGTTAATCTATTTTGAGTTACTCTGAAAATCAAGGATGTGCTACTCAGTATTAATCATTCCCAAATTTTTCTGGACCTTGGAGGGAGCACTCTTTGGAAAAACAAGAAGCCATACATTTCCACTGTAACAGAATAGGAGCTAAGACGACTGAAAACAGAGAATGTGACAAGCTGCTGACAAATGTATAGATAGAGGGTGAGCAGAATTTGAAATTGAGTTATAATAAACACACTTTAGTCTTCCAGTCTTTAGATAACATAAAGTGACTTTCACATCTGTAACATTACAACTTAAATCCTTTTAGATTCAGCTTTTATTTTCCTAAAGCAGATCCTAACTGCACCATGCGATAATCTCTATGATTTGCTCATATTTAGGGCATTATTTTAATCATTATTTCATTACAGGAAAACATACATAACGGGTATTTCATTCCATTTTAGAAGAGACAGAACACTTTTTCTTCCCTTTTCGTCTGTGAATAATTCACAGAAAGCCTACATCACTGCATCTGACTTCAAAAGAACAGAAACTGACTCTTTATGACAGGGATATATGAACTGGGTAAATGCCCAAGCCATTGCTCAAAGCATGCCTGTAGCAGTATCATCCCTTCTTTCTAGACAGGGACACTAAGCTGAAGCAATGACTTTTCTGTTTTCCTTGTTAAACTCAACGGAGTTAAAGTCAAAGTCAAAAGAAAAACTAATATTTGGATTCATTATGCATCAGAGGTATCTTTCTTTGTTAGTGAAGAAGTATAGATTTTAGTTCCATAGGCTGTTGTCTTATAAAAGGTTTACAATAAATCAAGAATCTAACACTTTTTTAAAGGAATCCTGAAAGACTGAGAAAAACAAATGCATGTAGTCACAAACACAATGTTTACTCATTTTCAGTGATTTACAGTTTTCTCTCTCTGCTATTTTGAATCCCAAAGCACGAGACACTACAACCTGCATCACATAACCAGATCTTTCTATTGGAAAACACATCACTTAAGAGGGCTTTCTTTGAGCAGGGGCTCATCTTTGCACTGAAGGCCCATCATTCAAAAGGGTTCCACACTGAGGATCTATGACAACTTCTGTAGAGCGCTCCCATGTCACTTTTTGCTCCCTTCTCCAGCTTCAGTCTTCTTATTCTGCTTCTTGGCAAAATGACTGATTTGTGTTCTGTACAAAGTTCATTGTACAAGCCGTAACTTCCAGACGCATACGTCATTTACTACTGTATGTTATAACAAGTCTTTTCACCCTGCCTAGGTGGGCTTGACTGTTACCACCTCTCATTTACGTTACTGTTTCTGTCTGTGAACCGTTTTCAGTTTTGGGTTTTTTTACCAATTTTTACTTTTCTAAGTTTTAACATTTTTATGTTCAATTAACCTGAAAATAAGATTGATTTAAAAAAAAAAAAAAAAGGTACATTGCTACATCTGTGATTTAAGGAAAAGAAAAAAAGCATAAATAGAATCAAAACTTATAATACGTATACAGAAAAGCAGTACATAGAGGAAGAAAAAAGAATCACACATTCATCTAAATCCACAGAAACATTGTTTCAGTCAATAAAGTGATAAAATATTTTTATCTTCTCAGATCCTGGAACCTGTTCCCTTTACCTAGTCTGAACATATAAACTTGGCGATCTTGTCAACATACTTCAAAAACCATTCTCTGGATACATTTGAAGAGAGATGAGTGTATGTTTCCCCCATGCATGAAGAAGCGAAATGATTTCTGGGTGGTTTTCTTCCCCCCGGTATCTCGTTCACCAAGTTGCTGTTTGAAATTCAGAGTAGTTCAGTATGCTGACATTTTGTCATATTCCTAACTCGTATCAAAACCCTGAACTCTCCTGGAAAGTCGTATTTCAATTTATCTCAGAATGCATAGCTTTTTTTTTTTTAAGAAAAAACGCAGGTAGTAATACAATTAATCACTGAGTAATGAAACAATCATTTGCCCTAACCAATACTCCCTTTTAAAAAAAACCATACTATTATCTCCCAATTACACTACTCATTTACCATCAGAATAAATCATCAGAATAAATCATATATAGGTCGTGTTAAGTAGTATGTGCTCTGATAACTATTACTATTACCTATTTGAAACTGATAATCTCAGTTGCTACCATGTTAGCAACACACCATTAACTTCAGCCACTGTAGAACTTTGCTTCTTACTCACCAACTGAGTGAGTATGAATCTTTTAAATCTTTGATAAGCATAATAAAAAATAATGTATTTGAAATGAAAAGGAAAGCAAACTTTTGTTTAACAAGTTTTGAAGAACTTTGTTTCAAGTTTTGAAGAAATAAAGGCTACATATAAAAGTGTTAAAATATTTTAGGCTTAGATGACCAGAATAACCAGTAAACTGGGGACAGAGAGAATCAAGAAAAACTGTGATTCACTTAAGCTACAATGACTTCACTAGAGATGCAAAGAAGAAACATTAGAAGAAGGAAGAACAAGTAGTCTCACGCTACACTAAAAAATACTTACATTGAAGCTGAAGTAATTTTGTTAATTCAAGTAACATTTGCTGAAAAGATGCTCTTACGTTTTTTTTACGGGATTACTAAATTTGTTATTCTATTCCAATCAAAAATATACCATAAACATGTGAAGACATTCTGTGCTTGTAAGATGTCACTTTTTAGAATCACTTAATCAAGTAAAATATCAATTTTATAAAAAGAGAATACAAGCAAAGGATTGGTAATCTCTCCTACCACTTGTTTCTCCACCATTCCCCCTCTCCTATGCTATACAACGTTTAATAAAGAGATGACAGTTAAGGAAATGAAGAAATAAAAATACTCTTTAATGTAATGCACAAATTACCAACATAACTAGAATTTCAACCAATTCCCTGAAAAAAGGGAGAAAGACACACACTTGCCCAGATCTTTGGTTCTCTTGTCAGAGTGGAACATGTGTAAAAGTGATCAGCACAAGTTTTCAGATACTGCTTATCAATCAAATTAAGCAAATCTCAACAGGCACAGAAAAACAAGCAATGCTGCTGCCTACTACCTTGCTGTTACCTCTTTCTGCTCCCATCTGCTGTTGTACCAGTACTATAGAAATTAATCACTTTATCCTTACATGTAGCCTCTGAAGCAAAGCCTGTGAATATTACAAATATGCTCTTACTCTCTATCTCATTTTCACCTGACTCCACATGGCTCTCTGTGTTTTTCTGAAGCAAGCTACCAGACCACTGTGACTTGCCTGAATGAGAAACTGAACTCTAAGCTCCTGGACCTCAGCTAGGGCACCCAGCTGGGGTAGTTTTTGCTGGAAAACAAGGTTTTTCTCCACAGACCACTTAGAATGAAGATTCTCTATGGCTTAAAAATATTTTAAAACAAGGCTCAAGATCTTCATGTGCGCACCTGCTGGCACAACTGCGGCATGTAGTAACACGTACAGAAACTACAGCAATAAGTAAGAGGAGATCATGGGAAGGATATGGAAATAAACAACATAGCTCCATCTGATTATGTGCAACACATTCCTCATTAAGAAATCTCAGTAAAGTATTGAAAAGAACAAATCTCAGCCTTCATGTTTAATTTAAAACTGGATAATTGCTCCATTTAAGAAAGGATCAAGATTCTTATGTCCTTTCATCTTTCTTCAACCTCATACAGAAAATGTTTCAAATCTTAAGATACAGATTTTAGGAGAGGGCAGGAAGGAAGGAGATATTTCACAACATTGCTACTACAGAAAAACTGGAAACAGATGGATTTTATGTATTGGTTTGAAGTGACCACATTGATTATCAACTAGGTGCACAATTAACCACGCGACTTAGGAGAGCAGGGTATTATCGGTCATCTATTTAATTTAATAAATGAGCATTTTAGAAGGAAAAACATGCTTGTTATCTTTCCGCTAGACCTGTTAGAACGGCTTTAAAGTTTGCTTTTTGAGTCAAATAGAAGAAAATATTACTGAAGCATTTACATGGGCCATCAACCTGCCTCACCAGACTTTCCAGCTTCTTTTATTGTGGGCATGGAAATACACCACCTCCAATGAGAACCGCTTTTCTTTTCAGCACACTCCATTTTTCAGCAACCTGCGAAGACTCTCTCAAAAGTCAGAACCTCCTGAAAACGTATCATTACACATCCGGTTTCTGACACATTCACACTTTGCAGTTAGCTCAGATGTTAACTATAGTATGTTTTGTACAGATACTTCCAACTCAAAGACAATAGAATAATAAATAAATAACAAGTAAAATTCTTCTCTAGGATTTACTATTTTCAAGTGTGCTAGCATATACAATTAAAAAAGTAATTAAAATTACTTACACATTTCCTAAATTCAATGCATAGAGTGACCCCTACTGGCCTGCTAGGCACCCCAGCAAAGATACAAACCGACAAAAACCACCACTCCAAGAAGTGAACCTGAGCTAACTTACATGGACATTCCTCAGATAAAGAGCATACCTTATTCAAGTTACAGAATGGCTAATGCTAATAACACAGCAGAGGCAAAAAACAGTGTTTTCTGTGGACTTTTAAACATTCATTCTTCTTGTTATTATAATAACAATATAATCATGCTAATGGCTTTTAAAGAATGCTTATCATATACTAGTATCTACAGCCAAGAGCTACATTTTTATCAAGACTTTCAATTTTTTCCAATAAATTTCTTAAAAAACACCTAGGAGAAACAAACTTCAGTCTACTAGATGTTTTAAATGAGAAAAATTTATACTTCCTGTACATTCCCAATTAAACATGAACAGCAATTACGACAATAAGCCTCCATGAATCTGACTGTGCTTGCTACTCTTTTATTTTATACATAAAACCTAAGTCACAGGAGTATCTAATTATTTGTCTAAATACTGTCTGCTTTAATACACAACTACCTAACTAATAAGCCAGATAGCCAATAAAGTGTCTGTAATACACACACTTCATCACACAATACACTGTTTCATTAATTGAAACAATTAATGTTTTAGGAGAATCAGTTTAAAATCTTAACATGAATATGAGTACACTCACAGGTTAATAAAAGAGGCTGTTTATTCGAAGTGCTGAATGTTCTCTTATCTTTATAAATATATGTGTTAGACACACAAACATGCATTTATGTGTGAAATCAGTACCCAACTAGGATCAACTACAACTAAAATCAGCAAAGCTCATGCTAAATGTGAATTTCTTTGACCACTGGGCATTTTAATAACACACATATGATTATAACATAAAGTGTGCAGGAGACTGACCAAACAAAACAAATCTTTGCCTCTGATTTAATTTTGGCCAGGATTAATTCCAAGAATCTAGTAAGAGAAAGCAGTGCTAATTCCCACTCCTGAAAGAACCCTTTGCTTAGAAAGCTTAAGACATAGAAGTAGAAATCCACTCTTCTTTCTGCTTCAAAATCTCTGCAAATTAAAAGGAATATTCTGTAGTGACTGCAAGTTTCCACTGTGTCTAAACCAAGTCAGTCCAGTATTGCTCAGTATATGCTAACACTGGGAGCTTACAAGACATCCCTCATCCCAGCTGCTCAGGAGTAGCTGGAAGCTGGGAGCAGAACCTAGACCTCAGAGCTTTTCAGTGGTCACCAGAAGGCTGGCCTGCACCCTGCCTCTTACTTCTGACCAATAGTCGAACTTGTTGAAGCAAACAATTACAGCCAAACGTTATTTTTAAAAGGCATTCAACCAGTTCTAATTTAGCGCACCAAATCCCTACAGCCTTCAACAGGAGCTCACCATTTTACAGAGATTTTATTTTTGGGAGCCATATTTAAATATTTACAATATTACACAAAGGAGAATAAAAGAAAAAAAAAAGTGACATGCTATAAAACATTTAAAAAGCCTGTAACTTGTCTTTTCTTTTTTTTTAAACTATACAGTGAACTTTACTATTGTTTTCACTGAAATACTGAGCAATGCAATATCCACTGTAAAAGTATAAATTTAGACATTATTACGTCAAAAAAAAAAAACAACACAAAAGTACACTGAGGTTAAAAGTCAAGCTCACCAGAGAATTCAAGGAATAATGTTGTCCATGTAAAAATTAATCAATCCTTTCAGGCTTAATGTCTCAAGAGATAATTAAAAACTCATTTCTCAAGATCTTGGTACTATTCAGTGAGCAAGCATTCTAGTGGTGTTGTAGTTGGTCTCTTGTTTATGTTTCTTCCCAGGTCTTTTAAGTGCCATCTAAACACAGAACTGAACCAAACACCAAGCTGAGTGGTGCAATTGATCTGCTTAAGGATGCCATCCAGAGGGACCTTGATAGGCTTGAGGAGTGGATGCATGTGAAACTCATGAAGTTCAACAAGGTCAAGTGCGAAGTCCTGCACCTGAGTCAGGTCCAAGAAGGTGATTCTGCCCCTCTGCTCTGCTGAGACCCTACCTGGAGTACTGTGTCCAGCTCTGGAGTCCTCAGCACAGGAAAGATATGGTCCTGTTCGAGCAGGTCCAGAGAAGGGCCACAAAAATGATCAGAGGGATGGAATACCTCTCCTGTAAGGACAGGTTGAGACAGCTGGGGTTGTTCAGGCTGGAGAAAAGAAGGCTCCTGGGAGACCTTATTGCTGTCTTTCAGTACTTAAAGGAGGCTTATAAGAAATATGAGGACAGGCTTTTTAGTATGGCCTGTTGTGACAAGACAAGGGGTAATGATTTTAAACTAAAGGAGGGTAGATTCAGACCTGATATAGGCAAGGTACATTTTTTAGGACAAGGGTGGTGAAACACTGAAACAGGCTGCCCAGAGAAGTTGTGTATGAGGACAGGCTTTTTAGTATGGCCTGTTGTGACAAGACAAGGGGTAATGATTTTAAACTAAAGGAGGGTAGATTCAGACCTGATATAGGCAAGGTACATTTTTTAGGACAAGGGTGGTGAAACACTGAAACAGGCTGCCCAGAGAAGTTGTGGATGCCCCATCTTTGGAAGCGCTAAAGGTCAGGTTGGACCTAATCAGCAACCCAATCAGTATGTCCCGGCCCATGGCAGGGGGTTGGGCTAGATGAATTTTTGAAGGTCCCTTCCAACCCAGACCATTCTATGACTCTGTGGAAGGTGATTTTTTACAATTCCTAGCCTACACCAAGAGAAAGGCCCTAAATCTATTAGGAATCTCAATTCCCTCTCTGTGGTAGTAGAAAGTAACAGAATGGCCAAAGCTATCGCCAAGCCAGCTTCGATACCAGAGGTACTCTAACCACACCACAGCTTCTTATCTGTATTAGTTTCAAACCCCTGATCTCTTTACAGCAGTGCAAAGCTACACTGTGACTGCATGGGTGTACGAGCATATTTGGCTGACTCTGGCATTTCCACATAGCTCCTTCTCAGATCATGGTCTCATGGCACCTTGTCTCTTCTGCCCTGTGCTAGCAGCTCGGCAGTCCATGCCCACACTGAGCTCTCAGGTTAAAACCACTCATGAGGACATCAGTCAGTAATCAAAGTTAAATCTTCAGTGTTAAGGACAGGGGCACATCACCATACTGCTGTATACCCACTATTTTGCACCAACCCTTCTGTTTGATCATTTCCTTGGTGTTAAAGGCAAAAAGCTATACCTAAACATGAGCAGTAAACTAATTACATATATGAAGAATTAAGTGAAGCTAAAATATTTGTGGATGTCTCTAAAGAGAAAGAGAGGAGTAGAGTGGCAGGAGGCAGAGTACTATCGTACTGCCTTGCTCTTGCTCTATTCACGACTTCTCACAAAGTACACGGTCTGTGCAATGGAGCCCAACAGAAAGAACATGGGAGGAAGCACACAAGAACTTTACTGAGAGTCATTGCATAATGCCTCCTCCTGCATCAAGGCAGAGACACATGAACACGCATGGAAGATCAGGATCACACTGGTCTTTGAGCACTGAAGCACACACTGAACAAGCTGCAGCTCATCCCACAAAGCTAAAAATATGTACTTGACTAACTCATTAACTAAATGCAAGATTCGGTGATACCTACACTAAGTTCTACTGATAAAAGCATTTAACTTGGCAACAATGGTTGCCCTAAAAATCCCCCTGAAATACTATTTTAAAAAATAAAATTATTTCATCAGGTCCTGAAAACATTTAGAAATAAGTGGCACAAAATGCTTGGTCTTTGTTTTGTTATCTCTGTCATTAGTAAACTTGAAGAGGCTTCTAACTTTCCAAACTTTCACAGTCTATCTTCATGTCTCTTCAGATGAGATGGGACTGAGATGGAATATGTCTGTGCTTTTCAGGTGTTGACTCTGGGAATGGCTCCTGCATAGCTTTTCCCTCCTATAAAAATGTGCCTGTCTCCTTTTTTAACAGACAGATGAGGACAAAGGGCTGGACTGGGGTTGGAGACCCAGGGCTCTGACCAGGACTCCTGTCACTCCTGTCCCTGTGCTGCTTTCTGCTAGCCACCAATCTGGCCACTTCTTAATGAGGTACTCATCTAGTAATTTCAGCATTTAGAAAGGTTTAATTTTATGGCAGATATACACAGAAGAGGTGCACTGAGGTAAGTACGGCACTGAATTTTCGCAGTTTCTTGACTAGCTTATAGAGGGAGATGTTGTCCCTAATGTTCTGCACCTCCCTCCATTGCTATGTACATTTACAGTTATGGGAACAGATCAGGGGGACCAATTCTGAAGTATTAAACAAGATAGATACTGAACACAAATGCTTTACTGAATAATATTAGCAGTGTTTAAAAAAGGAGAAAAAAAATTTGATGTGACAAGTCCACACCAAGCACTGCTGTCACCTCAAAATTTAAAGCTGGGAGAAGAAAAGAATGATTATCTGCCAGGAAGACCTGGTAAAAGGCTGTCTTGAGCAAACTGACAAATGATGTTTCTTCTCCTGCATGCAGACACAGAGTCGGAGCAGCTCATGATTGTTTCAGCAACTGTCCCACTCTGAGATGCTCCTATACTTCCCAGGAGAAGAGAACAGAGCTACTTTGGGTGAATTCTCAACAGTTTAGAAAGCCATAGAATTTATAAGTGGATGGATATAGGTAAAAAAATTTTAAATAATGCAAAGAACGACTGCTGAGTGTCAAGAGAAGCTCACAAAAAGAAGCTTGACTTTGCTGGGAGATGGCCAGCTGTGCTTCAGAATGTCCACAAAATTTGCTTACACAGGTTCTTCTCTACACTATACCTCAGTAGTGAGTGACCTCAGGTCTATACTGGCTCTGTATTTCTGGGAGTTTCCTGGCTCACCCTGCTGCCCGCAGGCAGGACCAACTATACTTCTTACTCTTAACAGAAACATCTAAGCTTTGTACAGACAAGAGCTTCCTGTTCCTGAAGGGTGTTCTGGTGCTGCAGTACCTTTGTTATTCAGCAACATTTCATAATTAGTCTTTCTTATTCTTGGTGGACAGGGCAGGAAATTGCACAGCATAGGACTACAGCATCTCCAATCCACAGAGTGATTGCCTCCTTTCTTTTTTTTCCAACAGCCTTTTAAGTTACTGAGATTTGTTATGAAGTTCCTGCTCAGTGTTTTCTTTTCAATCTAACAGCCCCTGGTGTATTTCATTCTTCACACTGATCAGAGATCCAGAGAGCAGTGTAACACACCATATTTCCTCCTACACTGTCTTCTCCTGTGGACACTCTTTCCCATACACTCATGTGTTTCTTAGAATGCAGTACCTAAAACTGGACATAGTACTCCATGCTTACTATATACTCGTCATCATTGACCTCTTTTTTACATTCATCGTTCCCAACATGCATTTGCCTATTCTGCAACAGCATGACACGAGTTACTTGTGATGCACAGAAAGCCCCAGACCCCTTCAGGAATATCTGTTACCTACTCTGTTGGCTCTTACTCCGTGCTACCAATTATTTTTGACAAAATACAACACTTGGCACCAGTTCCTATTGACTTAGTACCCCATTTTCCTTTCTTGAATAATCTTTTCAATTCATCACAATTATTTTTAGTTCTATTCTTGTTCTCTAGCATGTTCACAATCACTTCCACCTTGGTGTTGATGGCAAATTTAATTAAGGACAGTCTTATGCTATCATCCAGGTTATTAAAACATCGATTCATACAAGATCTCAAGCAGACCCCTTTGCAATACAACCCAATAAATCCTTCCATTATTGACATATACATGGGCTTCTATGTACCTGCATCAAACTATGTACAAACACATGTGTGTGCATGTATATCTATGTTCTGCCCCTATCTAAATACAAGGAGATTACACTGACTGCAATACTTAGTTGGGTTTGTTTGTTTGTTTGCTCAGTGGCAAGTGGTTTAGATTGCCTTCAGTACAAACAAAATTTGTGTTAACAGCATGCTTACTGAATTCCAGTAACTCATACTTTCCACAACAAACCACATTTTTTAACTAGGAGACAAGGCAGAGCTGTTATACTGATGCATAACATGATGCATTCACGTAAGCTAGCACACTGCAAAAGTCTATGTTGTTTTAAGAAGTCATCCACCAAGAAATCCACCAAGAAGTAAAACATACCTCAGAAGTTGGTTTACATTAAGCTTAAAAATAAACTTTCCTTCTTTCTTTTTATGTGCAAGACTGAACAGTGCATTCTGATCCTAACACAGAATTTCTTTAAGGAACTGTATAACACAACAGTATTTTTCTGAATATATTTAGAACAGAAAAGGAAAAAATGCAGGCTCATTTTAAAATTTTGCTTAGCTATGCAAAACTGCTAAGCAAATGTGGAAGCTACAGTGGGAAAGAAAGTGCAGACTTGCACAGACTTGCTAGCGGGGTGCTCAGAGTTACACTGCTGTCAGAAATTCCCTAGGTAAAACTAAAAAAAAATAGTTTGTGCTCAAGCATTTTTATAAATTCCTCAGAGATACCATAAATATTAATAAGAACATATTTTAAAACAGTCTGTTAAATATTAAGGCATGTGCATGTATGTTATACTAATGTACAACAACTGAATAAAAATATGCTCTTCCCACAGGATTCACTAAAAAATTTCTTTTTTGGCTCTCCTGCAAAATTCTTGTTAACCCAAACTAACATGTTCAAAATAACATGACTCAATGATCTGGCAGTTTTTAAGAACAGATTACTGACATGGTTTTGAATGTTTCTTAGATGAAATCACTAACATTAACACCTTCACATTAATCGATTGGTGTCAGCAGAATTCTGGAGAGCTATGCTGCAGGCTCCAACACCAAAGCAGTAATCAATTAAGGAAGTCAGCTGAAAAAAATGATGCAAAGATCAGAGTTGTCAATTGCAAAATAATCTCATCTCAGTGGTGTCAAAGGAAGAGTAAAAAAATGCCACGTATTTACTGCATTATGCAAGAAGACTATTCCAAACAAAGATTTAGCAATCCAATAATTGTCAAATAACTATTGCAATTGAAATCTATGAAGAAATTCTTCAGGACTCTATATTCTAGACCACATTTATGTAATTTCATACAAGACACATTTCAGTATAAATTGTACAAGCTTTTTTTTTTTTTTCACAGTAAAAAAACAGACTTTCTAAACAATCCAGTGATTTTATGTAGAGATTACTAAAACTCCAAACAATTAATACAGAGTTAAACACCAAGAAAAAGATATATACAGTTTAGTTCCTGGAAATTAATTAAAATTTTTATACATCTTATACACTTTTCTTTTCGAATAGGGAGAAACAAAGCCACTGATTTCTGGCTATATGTTCCATCTGCAAACAACTCCTCAGCACAAATAACACTGCTGTGTTGAGCTGCTACGTTCTTGAACCTGCTGAATTAGCAAGCTTCTCCACAGCAGGGTGTTGAGAAGGAGAGCGTTAAATACCACTCAAAATGGGGTTCTCATTTCTCCATACTCTTTGTTTGGCTATCACCATCATGAGGGCCTCTACCATGCTACATGCCATAGAAAGCTACCTGACACAATCTGTAGTGCATTCTTTACCTTCCACAAGCAAACCATCAGAATCTATTAAAATTACTTTACGCTGATAGCACTAGAGACATGACAAATCACAGGCCAAGAGTCAGATACCAAAGAATGTGTCTCAGGGCGTTGGGGCCAGGCCCATTTGCAAGCAAATGATATTGTGTGAAGCTGGCATGCTCAGTGCATGACAAACTGATGCAATTTCAGTACTGTCGGAGAAGCTGGGTGAGATTTCTCTGATGCTGGCTACGGTTAGTGTACAGAATTGTGCAGAGTTCCCAGATTTGAATCACTTGGGGCCTGAGAGGGCTTCACTTGACAAGCCACAAATAATTACACTACACTCTTTCTATTGTACTCTATTATTTTGCCTCTTATCTCTAGGCTTTGAGCACTCATGAACAAGCAAGGTCGGTTCTATTTTGACCATGATGCAACAAAACATTGTTCTTTTGTGATATGATAAATAAAACACAGCCCTGCAGACTAAACATTTTTATCAGGCCCATTTTCCACTTTTTATAAGCAACAACAACTTTCGGAGCTTGTTAGAAGAGTAGAGGTTGGAAATAACCATGCAGGCAAGTTCATGAGCTTTTCACTTAGGAGTGTGATACAGCTATCTCGTTATTGTAAAAACTCATTTGAGAAATGGGGCATTAAGTTCTTAGCCCGTAACAGATAACAGTTATATCTGTGATTACTTTAAGCAGGTTTTTACCCCCTTTCAAATCAGAAATTTTTGACAATTTAGTTTGTAAGTAGCAAAAAATAGTTTCGAATGTGCAGCATGATGCCAGTTCTTTCCCAGATAGCAAATGCACTTCAAAGCTAAAGTAACTGCATTGTGTGTATCAGTTCACAAAATATGTCATTTAAACACCTACGCAGCTGGGAAAGTTTGCGTTGGTGGTATTATCTGGGCCAATGAATTTAAAAAGAGTAATGACATTCATTACATTCACAGGCAAAAGGAAAAGCAGTGGCTTTCATGGTGCCAGGAACTAACTCTTAGTCATCTTTTCTTAGTTTAAAGAACAATTTCTTCTTTCAGAAGAAACTCCCTTCTTTCTCCCATGGTCTAGGCAAAATTTTTAATTTAGAGTTCCACATTACAAACCACATGATACTGGGTTTTTCAGCCTTAAAACTATGTTCAGAGGTTTTCTAAAGCTGCAATTTAGATACAAACCATCTAGTAGTAAAAGAAACATTAAAATATGAAGACTAAATGCATGTGGAGAAAAAAAAAGATTCTACCAAGTACCTTAAAATTGTTTCTGATTCCCATTAAGGTATTCTCCTCATGTTTATTTTCCAGATAATTACATAGTAGCAAGTAGGCACCAAAAGGTGAAGAGAAAATGCTACAGGAGTTTTTAGCTCTAAGTGCTGAACTTTTGAGTATATTCTCCTCCTTGTCTCTACTTCAGGCCAACATAAGGATTTTCTTGTTTGAGAGGAGGCAATTACTATGCTCAGTAACACTCCTAAAAAATGTTTACCAAGTTGTTTTAAAACACATCTAAGAATATTCGTTCCCTCTTCCCAACTGGTACTAAGAATTTATGGCAAAACCTGGAAGTCTGACATCATAACATTTCTGCCAAGGGAAGGTAAAACCAGAACTACTAAAGCAACAGATTTTGATATAGAGGAGAAATATGGAAAGCAATGTGTTTTTTTTTTTTAAAAAACCATACTCAGCCATACTTCAGAAACTACTTAAGCTTACTAATCTTTGTGTCAAACAGGAATTTTTAAAACATACAGAGGAAACAGTGCAAAGATTGTACTCCTACCAATCACACATCCGCATCCACATCCTGAGTACTCAGCAAAAGGAAAGGCCTCTGACATTTTCTATTCAATACTGAAAACAGAATTTTTCAGTTTTTACTGACTTTTTATGCTCCCTCACTACAAGATAAAAGCAGAAGCTAGTTCTTTGGCTTTTAGAAGGAGAATAATCACAGAATCACAGAATCTTAGTGGTTGGAAGGGACCTCCGAGATCATCGAGTCCAACCACAAAAAAACCCCAAAAAACAAAAAAACAAAAACACACAAAAACAACAACAAAAAAAACCACCACCAACAACAAAAAAAACCCCACACAACCACCACAAAAACAACAAACCCAAAATCACCACCCACCAAATAAACCCCACACCCACAACCCCATATACTACACCCCACCACAAACCAATAAACTTGGGCACTAGAGCATGCCCTGAAGAGCCACGTTTACACGTTTCTTAGATACCTCCAGGGATGGTGATTCCACCACCTCCCCGGGCAGGCTGTTCCAGTGCCTGATCACTCTTTCAGTAAAGTAATTCTTCCTAATATCTAGTCTGAATCTCCCCCGCCGCAGCTTCATACTATTACCTCTGGTCCTGTCATTATTCCTTTGGGAGAAGAGGCCAACACCTGCCTCTCTACATTCTCCTTTCAGGTAGTTGTAGAGGGCAATGAGGTCTCCCCTCAGCCTCCTCTTCTCCAAGCTAAACATGCCCAGTTCCCTCAGCCTCTCCTCATAGGACTTTTTCTCCAGACCCCTCACCAGCTTGGTCGCTCTCCTCTGGACACGCTCCAGCAACACAACGTCCTTCCTGTAGTGAGGGGCCCAGAACTGAACACAGTACTCGAGGTGAGGCCTCACCAGTGCTGAGTACAGAGGCACCATCACTTCCCTACTCCTGCTGGCCACGCTATTCCTGATACAGCCCAGGATGCTGTTGGCCTTCTTGGCCACCTGGGCACACTGCTGGCTCATGTTAAGCCGGCTGTCCACTAACAATCCCAGATCCTTTTCTGTCGGGCAGCTTTCCAGCCACTCTTCCCCAAGTCTGTAGCATTGCCCAGGGTTGTTGTGACCAAAATGCAGGACCCAGCACTTGGCCTTGTTGAACCTCATTCCATTGGCCTTGTCCCACTGATCCAACGTGTCCAGATCCCTCTGTATAACCTTCCGACCCTCAAGCAGATCAACACTCCCACCTAGTTTGGTGTCATCTGCAAACTTACTGAGGGTGCATTCAATCCCCTAGTCTAGATCATCAATAAAGATATTGAACAAGACTGGCCCCAAAACTGAGCCCTGAGGGACACCACTGGTGACCGGTCGCCAACCAGATTTTACTCCATTAATCACAACTCACTGGGCATGGCCATCCAGCCAGTTTTTTATCCAGTGAAGGGTACACTTGTCTATAACACACAAAAACAACAACAAAAAAAACCACCACCAACAACAAAAAAAACCCCACACAACCACCACAAAAACAACAAACCCAAAATCACCACCCACCAAATAAACCCCACACCCACAACCCCATATACTACACCCCACCACAAACCAATAAACTTGGGCACTAGAGCATGCCCTGAAGAGCCACGTTTACACGTTTCTTAGATACCTCCAGGGATGGTGATTCCACCACCTCCCCGGGCAGGCTGTTCCAGTGCCTGATCACTCTTTCAGTAAAGTAATTCTTCCTAATATCTAGTCTGAATCTCCCCCGCCGCAGCTTCATACTATTACCTCTGGTCCTGTCATTATTCCTTTGGGAGAAGAGGCCAACACCTGCCTCTCTACATTCTCCTTTCAGGTAGTTGTAGAGGGCAATGAGGTCTCCCCTCAGCCTCCTCTTCTCCAAGCTAAACATGCCCAGTTCCCTCAGCCTCTCCTCATAGGACTTTTTCTCCAGACCCCTCACCAGCTTGGTCGCTCTCCTCTGGACACGCTCCAGCAACACAACGTCCTTCCTGTAGTGAGGGGCCCAGAACTGAACACAGTACTCGAGGTGAGGCCTCACCAGTGCTGAGTACAGAGGCACCATCACTTCCCTACTCCTGCTGGCCACGCTATTCCTGATACAGCCCAGGATGCTGTTGGCCTTCTTGGCCACCTGGGCACACTGCTGGCTCATGTTAAGCCGGCTGTCCACTAACAATCCCAGATCCTTTTCTGTCGGGCAGCTTTCCAGCCACTCTTCCCCAAGTCTGTAGCATTGCCCAGGGTTGTTGTGACCAAAATGAGATCCTCACCTGTTTCTTGGTGAGAAGAGGGGAGGGTGTCGAGAGAGGTTGGGAGGGGACTCGCCTTCTTCCCTGAGCAGGGACCTGTTTCCATTCCCCCCCCTTCTCTGAGATCCTCACCTGTTTCTTGGTGAGAAGAGGGGAGGGTGTCCTCCGATTTACACGGGGGCTTAACCTGTTCCCCTACTCTCAGGGATCTTTAATTAAAATTTAGCTTTTAAATGTTCTCTAGCTCACTTTTAAGAATGGGGCTTTTTGAAGTTTCATGTAGCGTATGTCATTATGGGACATAATTTTCTTAGAATTTGGAATAAAGCAGAAATGCAATAGGCTAATATATTTTCTGATTCTATAATGTCATAGCATTCAACTCTAAATTTCGGTTACATTTTTTTTCCTGAATACACATTTCTTCACATTTTCAAGCAAAGTTAATATTTTTGTAACATTCCCTAACATTACTAAATCCATTAATCCATTAATTTATGATTAAACTGAAGACATGTTCCTTATGTTTCCACATCTCAAAAGAACAAGAACATTAGATTGCAATTACCATCACAGCTTGACTGCAAGGAAGACTCATGACCAGGGAGTCCTATTCCTGGAAGGAGCTTGATTACTAAGTAGAGAGTACAGAAGGGAATCTATATGCAAAGAAACAGAGTCCTGTGCTACACCAGAAGTAAAGACAGGCAGTACATATGGTCACTTCTCATAAAAGCAGTTCGTGATTTCATGGTCACTAAGCCCAAGACTGCCTCCGATCTCCACATCTCCCACTAGCCCTTCTGTGTTTGTGAACAGTAGGTCTAACAAGGCACCTCCCCTGGTAGGCTCACCTACCATTTGTGTCATGAAGTTATCCTCCATACACTCGAGGAACCTTCTAGCCTGCCTGCTCTCTGCTGTGTTATATTCCCAGCAGATGTCTGGTAAGTTGAAGTCCCCAACTAGAACAAGGGCTGGCGTTTGCGAGACTGCAGCCAGCCGCTTATAGAATGCCTCATCAACCTGCTCATCCTGGTTGAGTGGTCTACAGCAGACTCTCAGGACAAAATCACCCTTGTTGGCCTTCCCTTTCACCCTTACCCATAAACACTCAACTTCATCATCACTGGAGTCTATCTCTATACAGTCAAACAACTCCCTAATGTACAGAGCCACACCACACCCCCCCCTCCTTCCTTGCCTATTCCTTCTGAAGAGCTTATAGCCACTCATTGCAGCATTCCAGTCATGACCATCATCCCACCACGTTTCCATGATGGCAACTATGTCATAGCTGCCCTGCCGCACAATGGCTTCTAGCTCATCCTGTTTGTTGCCCATGCTACGTGCATTAGCATAGATGCACTTGACCTGGGCTACTGATTCCACCCCCATCTTTGGCCCTTGACACTCAGGCCCATTACCAGCAGGCCTGGTTTTATCCCCTTCCCCCTTAACTTCTGGCTTAAAGCTCTGTCCGTGAGCTTTGTTAACTCTTAGCCTAGTACCCTTTTCCCTTTCTAGGGAAGGGTTTTCCCATTGTTCTCTAGCAGTAATTTCCAAACGTCTATCACCTTTCTCTGATGAAGTGTCAGAGTGGGAGTCCTCACTAATGTGGCCTCCTTCAAACCGTGGCATGCTTTCCCTAGGTTTAATCTTACAGGCCCAGTTGTCTCCCATTCCCCCCTCATATCTAGTTTAAAGACCTGCCAATAAGCCCTGCTAACTCCTGCCCCAAAATTCTTTCCCCCCTCTTGGACAGCTGTGTCTCACCTGACAATGGCATGCCACGTGTCTCATATAGCCACCTGTGTTCAAAAAACCCAAAGCCCTGCCTGTAACACCAGTCCCGGAGCCACAAGTTGATCTGTTGCCTCTTCCTATCAATATCTTTATTCACAGTTGCCACTGGTGGGATAGAAGAGAAGACAACTTGTGTTCCTGACCCCTTGAGCTGCTGCCCTAAGGCTCTAAAATCTCTTTTAATTGATTTCGGCCTCCTCCTACCCATTTCATCACTACCCACCTGAAATACTAACAGGGGGTAATAATCAGAGGGGTTTACTATGTCTGGGAGTTTGTTCATCACATCCCTGACCAGTGCCCCAGGGAGGCAACAGAGTTCCCTGTGTCGTGGGTCAGGGCGGCATATTGGTCCCTCTGCCCCCCTCAGCAGAGAGTCACCCACAATTATGACCTTTCTCCTTTTCCTTTTGGAGCTAGTAGTGAAGTTGGGTCTGCAGTGACGTGTACTGTCTGACTTCTCTAGTCTTGGTGTGCCATCCTCCTCTCCATCAGCCAGTTCCTCCTGCAGGACTCCATACCTGTTCTGCAGGGGTAACTGGGAAGCCGAGAGAGGTTGGGAGGGGACTCGCCTTCTTCCCTGAGCAGGGACCTGTTTCCATTCCCCCCCCTTCTCTGAGATCCTCACCTGTTTCTTGGTGAGAAGAGGGGAGGGTGTCCTCCGATTTACACGGGGGCTTAACCTGTTCCCCTACTCTCAGGGATCTTTAATTAAAATTTAGCTTTTAAATGTTCTCTAGCTCACTTTTAAGAATGGGGCTTTTTGAAGTTTCATGTAGCGTATGTCATTATGGGACATAATTTTCTTAGAATTTGGAATAAAGCAGAAATGCAATAGGCTAATATATTTTCTGATTCTATAATGTCATAGCATTCAACTCTAAATTTCGGTTACATTTTTTTTCCTGAATACACATTTCTTCACATTTTCAAGCAAAGTTAATATTTTTGTAACATTCCCTAACATTACTAAATCCATTAATCCATTAATTTATGATTAAACTGAAGACATGTTCCTTATGTTTCCACATCTCAAAAGAACAAGAACATTAGATTGCAATTACCATCACAGCTTGACTGCAAGGAAGACTCATGACCAGGGAGTCCTATTCCTGGAAGGAGCTTGATTACTAAGTAGAGAGTACAGAAGGGAATCTATATGCAAAGAAACAGAGTCCTGTGCTACACCAGAAGTAAAGACAGGCAGTACATATGGTCACTTCTCATAAAAGCAGTTCGTTCTAATCAATAGAAACTTGCTGCTGAACAATTGATTGCTTCACCACATAATCAAGATTCTTTGTTTATCTTTATGTAAAAGATGATAGGAAAGCTTTAGATTTCATTATTTTCCAATTTGGACATACTGCAGCACATGAATACCTTCTGCCCTGGTATAAAAAGGGAATCCATTTTTAAAAAGTGAATCAATTACAGGAGGAGACAAGGAATATAAAAAAATAATAAGAATGAAGATCAGTAATTCTTATCTCAGAGTTTTCAAGGTAAACTAATGGAAGAAAAGACTTTCACTGAAGTTTTATACCATTTTCACTATATTAAAGAATTAAGTAGCCAAACAATTATAATACTGTTTTAGATTGACATTACTTTTCACAGCATCTTATCAGGCAAACAACTCTTACCAAGACTAAGCAACACCTTCCAAGAGTGATTTTTGAAACTCTGTGTACCATGTACATAATTCAGCAACTGTCACGTAGATGCCCTGGTCTTAACTGGGACCCACAAACACTGTGACATACAAATAAGTAATATATTAAATGGAAGATGCAGTGGAAGTTTGGCTGTCATTTCT
The DNA here is from genome assembly GCF_001431845.1 of Calidris pugnax. Classification (NCBI taxonomy): domain Eukaryota; kingdom Metazoa; phylum Chordata; class Aves; order Charadriiformes; family Scolopacidae; genus Calidris; species Calidris pugnax. The sequence goes on from NW_015090978.1 coordinate 1,168,798, forward strand.
TATAAACTACTTGCTCTAGCTACACTGGTGGCAGCTTCAACATCCAAAAGCATCTTCTCAGATTTCCTATTTATATGTTTTTAGAACTGAAGGTTATTTTGAACAGGAGGTGGAGCTCTCACTGCACCAGCAGAGGAGGAATGAGAGGTAACATACTTTTTTTGGTACCAGGAATGGAGATGGTGGTCCTTTCTCATGGTATGCTCTTTCTATCCTGCCTTATATCAATGCCTGAAAGTATCCAAGCATTACTGTGGTGCCCCAAATACTTTGTTTTAAAGAAAACCAACAACCACACAATATACATTGGTTTATGAAATGTGAAATGTTTATAACATGGTAAGTAAGGCTGAAAAAATAATTAAAAATAAGACTATTCCCAGAGAGTATCCATGTTCTAGCTACACGATCTTTATCATCATGACATCTAAGAATGAATAGTTTGTTAACAGACTACATACACTTCTCCTTTCATTTCCCATTAAAAATACAATGCCACTTTCAAAGGGAATAATGACACTTCTGCTTTGACACCAAAATCCCCTTCTAGAATGCTCTACAAAATGCTATTTTAGTCTTCCCCATGCCACAGAAAGTCCAGACTTACAGAAAACCGAAAATGAAAAGTTGATACAAGTCCTCATGTAATTCTTGTAAACAGAAGAAACAATGGTTGCTTACAATGAGAGAGTATTCAAAATGCAGTAGCTGGAAAGCTTCCATTAGCACACTACCATGGTGCGTACCTAACATAAGTACTTCCACTGTACTCAAATGTAGCACTGAAGTTCTGACACCAAGTGCTCTGCCATGCAAGCCCGCCTTCTCAATGTCTCCTCATTGCCAGGGCACCAGGAAGACCTTTCTCCACCTGGCTCGAGACTGACTAAACTTTGTCCTCAGTGGCCTATTGTGTAAGAAGTATAAAGTCCCATCGGTTTCCTTCCTATTTCTTGTGAATTCGAAGATAATAATTACAAGTACCACTAAGATTTACACATATTCAGCCTCCATAAAAGCAATCCTTCATATTCCTCCATATAAAAAAATTCAAGAAGGAACTTGAGAGACAGTTAAGGCTGAGAAGAATGTGTGCCTGTAAACCAGCAGCACAGGCAACACTCCTCATAAAGAGTGCAAAAATTAAAATCTATAAATGGGTGGGTATCTGGTGGTATTTTCCAATGGATAATTTTGAATTGTGATAGTTTGAAGAATTGTCATTTAAAGTTTTCAGTTATTCTAAAAATAAATACCTATTATTAGAAGGACAGCTTTCTAAAACTACTTCTGCAATACTAACCTAATTATTTAATAACCTAGTCACTGTTGTAGATGAAAAACATATCCTCAGCTTCTTGAGGACTCACCAGTCACCTAACATAAAAATGGTATCATATACTGAAATTTCAAGATAACTTCATAAATGCCATGACAATGATGACTAATTACCAATTGAACATGGAATAAATTACAGAATCACAGAATCTTCTAGGTTGGAAGGGACCTTAAAGATCATCTTGTCCAACCGTCAACGTAACTGACAAAAATAGACACCCACACAACAAACAAGAAGCATCACCATCACTAAACCATACCTCCCAGCACTACATCAACCTGTCTTTTGAACACCTCCAGGGATGGTGCCTCAACCACCTCAGCGGGCATTGAAAAAAGTTCAAAGACCAATTAAAATATTCTTTACAGTAATTAAAAAAAAAAAAAAGTGAGCTCTATTACATCTTCCCTCATGTTGCGTTTTAAAGTCTGGTGTCTTCTCACTCCTGGCAGGTAAAGAATGTTCATATGCTTAACACTACCTTTGTTGACAAGATTTTACAAATATCATGACTTGATGCTATCTGGACAGAAAACACCAGCAGCAAGAGTTAAGCGTGAATCTCTCTAATGAAATAATTCCATTGTAGCATCATACTATAAACAAAGTTTTGCCACTACTACCTCTCAAAGATTCAATGGAATTCAAATATATCTTTATTGTGATGCATGTTTGAACGCTCTACTACCCCGTATCTTTCTGAAAATGTAACTTTCTCATCAAAACCGTAAATCAGTAGATCTTGGGAGAGATGGGTAATGGATATTTTGCAGTTATGGTTTACTGACAGAACATGTCAACTTTTGGTCTTTCAGATGGTAAATTGATATAGGTAATTATGCTGTTGCTTCTTTATCTTACTGCTGAATTCCTCACAGGAATACATCGAAAGTGATTTCTTGCTCAGAGGAATCTTACATGGTCCTTTCCACTAGGATTTCATGACTGTGAATCAGGGGCCTTTGAGCACTTGCACAACAACTAGAGATCACTGCAGCTACACATCTCTGTCTAATCTGTCCATACCTTGAAGCAGATTAAACACACAAAAAAGGAAACAGCTTTAGCTGATTATTACGTATACATTCAGTCAGTTTCTCCACCTTGGTTTTACCTTTTTCCAGTTTCTGCCTCCATTTGCACTGCAAAATTCTCTGTCTTACTTTATATTCTTCAAGTTTCTGTTGCATACCAACTGGTCAGTTTCGTATCACTGTCTTACAAGTCTGTCAACAGAAAAACTGACTAGAGGAAAGAAATTTAATCATCACTGCTGACAAATGCACACACTAATAATTAACAAAAAAAAAGTATTTTCAATAACAGCAATGTTTGGCCTAAATTATCAGGTCTATTTCTTCCACTAATACATGCTTCTTCATTGGAACTGAAAAAAAAAAACAATTGTCAAGGTAACATTTTTCTGACATTACAGAATCACCGACATCTGTCAAATTATCTCTATTCTCTTCATCTTCCCACGTAGAAGAGAGAAGAATCTGTACAGACCTACTCCGACTCCCTTGTGGAGTAATCAGGACAACTAAAAATTCTCTATGAAGATACTTAAGACAATAAAAAAGGCTAATTGATCTAACATCTATATTTCTGTTTAACTTCCTTGAATTTGGAGTGGCTGGTCTGTCACTGAATTTCAATAGAACTTGTGACACAAGGTAACACGTGGTGGATTTGTACAAGCCAGACGGATAAGCAAGAAGTCTTTATACTGGCAGATTTCACACTCAAGGCACAGAGAGCAGAGCCTGTTCAGCTTTTTTTAAAATTATCATGTTCACACAGTCCAGAGACGCAGTGAAAGGGTCAGAATAGTAATACTTGAAAGTGTTTTTACATAAACTCATTCACATAATCACTCCCTACATGCTTTATAACTACAATATTTATAAATATTGCCCTTTTATCTTTCACATTTATCACTCGCTACTGTGGCTTACTCTTAGGCTTCCTATGGAAGAACATCTAGGAAAGAAAGAACGTTTTTGACTCTATGTACATTTACTTCAACAGTAAAGAATGCTGAAATACATAAGCTATACCAAACTTTAAGCTCTTGTATTTTTATACTTCCATAAATAAGAGTATAGCCTAGTAATTAAGCTGCTGCTTCTACAGAGGTAAAGTCTACAGACTTTCAAAAAATCCACAGTACTTTAGGATCTTACATGTCATACCTTACTTCCACAACATTTGCAACTCCAGGAGCAACTTGGGGAGTAGTATTGGAAGTGTTAATTAAAAACATAGTAAGCATATGTGTCAGTCAAGTATGCCCTCTGCTCTACAACACATTTAAATGTATGTCACCTTGACCTGCAATATACCACTGTAAAATTTTTTTGGTCAATATAAGTCAAATGTGCACTAATTTATTCAGTAAGTTTCCTAGCATCTGAATCAACATTAGAAATCTAACTTGTATTTATTATTCTGTTATTGACAAAGGGAGCATATTTAAATGATAACAAGAACACATGGGTGTCATTTCGAAGTCGAATTGTTCCCTAGGGCCATCCTTAGTAAGCGTCTACATTTAAAGGTCATTCACTGCCAAATTATGAACAACTGTTGCATTCATTAGCACAGGCTCAATAGTTTGGAAGCTAGTGTCATCAATTTAAACTGACAATGAAATTTAATTGTTCACAAGGAAAACAGACATTTTCCTTATTCTGTGTTTAATCATTTTATGCATACCCGAAACAGAACTGGAACAAGTGCAAGTTTACTCTGTATTTTTGGGGGAGATGGTGGTGGTGGAAAAAAGGCTTTCAAGGTTTTGTATCAGAGGAGGAATGCTTTAGTAAAGTTGAGCTCCTGAAAAAAAGACTGAAAGAGTGTGTTTCCCGTTTACTTTGTTGGCAGAGCTCTCTCTCTCAAGTGTTTCATTATAGACTTTTCCCTCATTTTTCTTTCTAATCTTTTCTTTGCCTAAGCTGATCTTTTCTGGTCAAGACCCGACCCTTTATATTTCTTAATTTCTCTGTGGTTTTCCCTTTGAAACTAGGGAAAAGGTTCCAGTTTCTGTGGCAAGTCATTTCCACCCACTCCCCAGAACTGCATTCTGCTGCTACAGCTAGCTGGTGTTTGATGGGTCAGCACCCATTACACTTTACCAGCACCGCCTAGTTGTACCAAGGCAAAAAAGAAAATAATCTGAAACAACAGGTTTCAGGGAAGGCAAGCTGAAAACAGGAAAAAAAAGGAAGTTGGTAATGAGCTTACCTAAAGAAAAGAGCAAACACTCTTTTCTAGTCTTTCCTTTCAGGCAGTGAGAATACACAGTGGCAGGACGAATCCAAGAGGAACTGGATTCTGTTCTACTAAAGATAAGGAAGCAGAAACCCAGAAACATTAGGAAAGTGTGTTTTGGTAGCCATGCAGAGAGGAAAGAGTCTCCTTCCAGTTTCTCATTTCATGCAAGAGGTCACCACCATCACTGCTTCTAGCAATGAAATTAGGGCGATCATCACCACACTTCTCAAGTGCCTTTTTCAGCCCTGTTTCTCTGCAATGGCCCAATAGTCACAGCGCAGAAGACACCCTCTGTAACCCCTGGCATGTTACTGGTGAGCAATCTTCTATCTGGCCCAAGCTCCATCACCCTTTTCTGCTATTAATCATATCATCTCCGATAAATTCCTTGTTTTACCTACTCCAAGAAACCATTTTAATTCTGAGCAAGTTATCACTTGAGGGAAAGAGAATAGTAAAACCTCAACTGTGTAAAGTACTCTCCTGTGATCATAGAATCACAGAATTGTTTGGGTTGGAAGGGATCTTTAAAGGTCATCTAGTCTAACCCTCCTGCAATAAGTAGGGTCATCATCAACTATATCTGGTTCTTTTAAGCCCTGTCCAACTTGACCTTGAATGTTCCCAGTGACGGTGCAACTACAACCTCTCTGGATAGCCTGTTCCAGTGTTTTCCCACCTTCACCATAAGAAAACTCCTCCTTGTATCAGGTCTGAATTTCTACTCTCTTTCAATTTAAAACCATTGCCCCTTGCCCTATTGCAACAGGCCATACTAAAAAGCTTGTCCCCATCTTCTTTCCTTTAAGTGTTGAAAAGCCACAAAAAGGTCTCCTCAGAGCCTTCTCTTCTTCAGCCTGACTAACCCCAACCATCTCAGCCTTTCCTTACAAGGAATCCCTCTGATCATTTTTGTGGTCCTTCTCTGGATCTTCTCAAACAGGTCCATGTCTTTCCTGTGCTGAGGACTCCAGAGCTGGACACCGTACTGCAGGGGGGTCTCACCAAAGCCGAACAGAGGGGCAGAATCACCTCCCTTGTCCTGCTGGCCATGCTTCTTTTGATGCAGCCCAGGATACGGTTGGCTTTCTGGGCTGCAAGCACACATTGCCAGCTTTGTCTAGCTTTTCATCCACCAGTAACCCCAAGCTTCTCAGCAAGGCTGCTCTCAATCCCTTCATGCCCCAGATTTTATCGATACCCAGGGTTGCCCCAACCCAGGTACAGGATCCAGCACTTGGCCTTGTTGAACCTCATGAGGTTCACACTAGCCCAGTTCTGAAGCTTGTCCAGGTCCCTCTGGATGGTGTACCATCCCTCACTCAGTGTCATCCACAAACTTGCTAAGGATGCACTCAATCCTGTTGTCTATGTCATTGATAGTAAACAGTACTGGTCCCAACCCAGACCCCTGAGGGACACTACTTGTGTCCAGCTCTCCATCTGGACATTAAGCCATTGACCACCCCCTATTGCAACAGGCCATACTAAAAAGCTTGTCCCCATCTTCTTTCCTTTAAGTGTTGAAAAGCCACAAAAAGGTCTCCTCAGAGCCTTCTCTTCTTCAGCCTGACTAACCCCAACCATCTCAGCCTTTCCTTACAAGGAATCCCTCTGATCATTTTTGTGGTCCTTCTCTGGATCTTCTCAAACAGGTCCATGTCTTTCCTGTGCTGAGGACTCCAGAGCTGGACACCGTACTGCAGGGGGGTCTCACCAAAGCCGAACAGAGGGGCAGAATCACCTCCCTTGTCCTGCTGGCCATGCTTCTTTTGATGCAGCCCAGGATACGGTTGGCTTTCTGGGCTGCAAGCACACATTGCCAGCTTTGTCTAGCTTTTCATCCACCAGTAACCCCAAGCTTCTCAGCAAGGCTGCTCTCAATCCCTTCATGCCCCAGATTTTATCGATACCCAGGGTTGCCCCAACCCAGGTACAGGATCCAGCACTTGGCCTTGTTGAACCTCATGAGGTTCACACTAGCCCAGTTCTGAAGCTTGTCCAGGTCCCTCTGGATGGTGTACCATCCCTCACTCAGTGTCATCCACAAACTTGCTAAGGATGCACTCAATCCTGTTGTCTATGTCATTGATAGTAAACAGTACTGGTCCCAACCCAGACCCCTGAGGGACACTACTTGTGTCCAGCTCTCCATCTGGACATTAAGCCATTGACCACCACCCTCTGGATGCAACCAACCAACCAATTCCTCATCCACTGAACAGTCCACCCATCAAATCCCTATCTCTCCAATTTACAGAGAAGGATGTTGTGGGGGACTGTATCAAAGGCTTTACAGGATACCAGACAGATGACATCCATAGCTCTTCCCTTGTCCACTGATGTAGTCACTCCATCACAGAAGGCCACTAGGTTGGTCAGGCAGGATTTGTCCTTGGTCAAGCCATGCTGGCCTTCTCAAATCACCTCCCTGTTCTTTAAGTGCCTTAACATAGCTTCTAGGAGAATCTGTTCCATGATCTTGCCAAGCACAAAGGTCAGCCTGACAGGTTGGTAGTACCCCTTTTACAAATGGGTGCAATGTTTCTCTTTTTTCAGTCTCCAGGGACTTCACCTGACTGCCATGACTTTTCAAGTATCATGGAGAGTGGCTTGGCAACTACATCTGCCAATTCCTTCAGGTCCCATAGACCTGTGTATGTTCAGGTCCTTCAGGTGGTCTTGAACCTCATCTTCTCTCACAGTGGGAGGGACTTTGCTCCCTTGGTCAAGCCATGCTGGCCTTCTCAAATCACCTCCCTGTTCTTTAAGTGCCTTAACATAGCTTCTAGGAGAATCTGTTCCATGATCTTGCCAAGCACAAAGGTCAGCCTGACAGGTTGGTAGTACCCCTTTTACAAATGGGTGCAATGTTTCTCTTTTTTCAGTCTCCAGGGACTTCACCTGACTGCCATGACTTTTCAAGTATCATGGAGAGTGGCTTGGCAACTACATCTGCCAATTCCTTCAGGTCCCATAGACCTGTGTATGTTCAGGTCCTTCAGGTGGTCTTGAACCTCATCTTCTCTCACAGTGGGAGGGACTTTGCTCCCCCAGTCCCTGCCTTGTGGTCCATTCACTTGACAGGTGTGGGAATAGAGGTTGCCCGTGAAGACTGAGGCATAAAAGTGGTTAAGTACCTCAGCCTTCTCCTCATCTGTTGTTACCAGTTTGCTAGTCATGTTCATCACAAGCAATACACTTTCCCTGACCCTTATCACCATACTGTTTTAAATGTTAATACTATACATAAGCCTGATGATGCAAAATAACTGAAATTGAATTACCTATATAATTTCACAGAAAAAAACCATACTTCACTCAGATACACTGCACTAGTCCAGGTCTGCACCCATCCCTTTTAATCCGAAGGTTACAGAATCACAGAATCTTCTAGGTTGGAAGGGACCTTAAAGATCATCTTGTCCAACCGTCAACCTAATTTTGACAAAAATAAACATCCACACAACAAACAAAAAGCAACACCATCACTAAACCATATCTCCTAAACCATTTCAAAGAGATTCAATACTTCCACAGTGTCACTTCCTCCACTTATCTCAGCTTTTCTAATGCACCAGATTCAGGTAGCACAGAACCTGTGAAATATCTACTTAATCATAAAGTCTTCAACACCCTGCAAGCCCCATCTTTTATAGCAGTGTCTACCAAACCCACAGCTTCCAACTGTTAACCCTCACATGATGAGGTCCAGAAGAACAAGAGCTGATGTGGTATGGACATGGCAACATTCACAAGCACCAACTGTCCAAGTGAAACCACCTTTTTGCTCAATACGAAATAATTCCTATGTTACTGTTTTTTCTTAGGTAAATATCTTTGCCTACACATATCTCCCTAGCTAGTACAGAGCAATGGTAAATTCTCATTAATCTCAGATTTGCTGGAGGGAGGTCTTACAGTATACCCATTTGCATTGGCCATGAATTTCTATGCTTGGAACAATACTGATGCAAATTATTTAGCAATGCAACAAACTGACAATTACATTAGAATAAGCCTTGCTCATGCATAGTCCATAAGCTCTTTGAAACATAGAGGAAATACACCACATTATTACCAGAACAGACTTCCATGTTTTCTTCCACAAGCATGTCTGACCCAGAGGAACGTTAGCTATGATTTCTAGTACAGTTTCATGGTCACGGAAATCCTTAAACTGATGTACCTGATAGCGTAAAGCGTGATAATTTCTGTATGGGATGTGGTAGAGAACCCCACTCATCTGGTTGACAATGCAAAGTAATTACACAGAAACAGCTACCAAACTCTATTGAACCTGAGCAAGCTTCAGATGCATGAGTTTGACTCATCACCAGTGATCTGAGAGGAGTGGTGCTGTAATAATCAACAGTATTGTAATAATCAAACATTTTCACTTTCAAGATTATTTTCTTGAAAGACTTCTAGGAAGATACAGTTTAATTTCTGGTTTTTTGAAGCTTACACAGCTTAACATCTATAAAATTTAAAACACCAAATCCTTTAGATTGTAGGATTCACTGACAGACTTACTATTAAAGAAATAAAAAACTGCCTTAAAACAAGAAGTATATATATATTGCTATGAAAAATCCTATTTGTGCAGTATGCACATCTTACAAACCTTTCACTCTGTCACTCCAACTAACCCAACTGGGACATGCTGTGATCAGTTTGTGCTATTTGTAACTCAATCAGAATATTTTAAAGCCAATTTCACTCCCTAAAATCACCCAGAAATGTTGTAGAGTACCACTTGGATTTAAATTCAACTAAGTGGCAGAAACATTAATGCTGTCACACTTCCACATTAACGCATCTGAAATGGTTTACAAGGCTTGTAGATACTTGCCAGTACTAAGGACCTAAGAATATATAGCGTTAGCATCAGGGAGATGCACTTGCTTCATGAAACTATGCCTACACAGATCACTCTTCTGGAAATTCTACTGAGTTAGATTTTTTTCCTGATAGTTCTTAACAGCTCAGAACTACCAAATGACTAGATTTAATAAAATAAAATAGCTTTGGGCTTTCAATCAAATGCCTTGGGCTTTAGTCCAGAGCATCCCCTATCTCCACCCAGAAACATGTGGAAAACATGTTACAGTCTAACAACTGCATGGGATGAGAAAACCTCTGAGGTTGAAAAGGACCTCTGAAAATCGTGCAGACTAACTCCTCTACTCAAGCAGGGTCAGCTAGAGCAGGCAGCCCAGGACCACGTCCACTCAGGTTTTGAGAACCTCCAAGGATGGAGACTCCACAGTCCTCTAGGCAACCTGTGCCAGTGCTTGAGCACCTTCATGGTAACAAAATGGGTTTGTTTTCTGCTTAAACGGTATTCCCTGTATTTTGATGTGTGTCTATTTCCACTTGTCCAGTCACTGGGCGCCAATGAGAAGCGTCTGGCTCCCCCTTCCCCATTCCCTCAGTTCAGATTATTTGCCCACTGTGATGGGATACACCCGGAACCTTCTCCAGGCTGAACAGTCTGCACTCTCCGAGCTTTTCCTCACGCAAGAGATGCCCCTTCACCATGTTCGGCCCTGCCCGGACCTGGACCCCAGAGGCGCCTCTCTCAGCAGGGCCGAGCGGCATGGAAGCCCTACCTCTCCCCGCTGGCTGGCCACCGCTGTCGCTGCCGCCACCGCTCCACAGCACGAAGCTGCCGTGGGGCAGGAGATGCCCGACGGGCCGAGGCCACCCTTCCTGCGCTGAGGTGGTGAGGGCAGGCCTTGGCAGGGCAGGGTGTCATCGTCCCCGCCCCGCCGGGCCCCTCAGGCCGGCACCTGCATGGCGGCCTGCCCCCCGGCCCGGCCCCAGCTCGCGCGCCGCCACATCGCGCGCCCCCCCCT
>NW_015090978.1:1179283-1188575 GCF_001431845.1 Calidris pugnax
GCCCCGGCGGCGGCGCCGGCGGCTCCCGGGCGAAGGCGGCCGGAGAAAACGGCATTAAGGGTGTGTGAGGAAGCGGCGTCAGCGGGGAAGGTCGAGGTTTTTCCCCAGGTTAGGCAGGGGGCTGCCCGCCGGCCAGCAGAGCGGCGGTGCCGGCGTCGTGGCGGTACTCCAGCTCTGGGGGCGTGGGGTGGGATGGGCTGCGAGGACCCTGGGTTCCTCTGAAAACATCGCACTTTCATAGGCCAGGGCAGGGGAGTTGCTTTGGAGCACAGGAAAGCAGGGAGGAAAGAAACTGTCTTCCAAAGGGATGGATTTATCCACTCCTAAATTCACAGCAGGGCTCAAACCACTTCCTAGGCCTGCCTGGTCAACAAACTCCCAATAGCTGTACAAATATGGTAGCTTTTATAATGCCTGTCTCGAACTGATACATAAAATTAAGGAGAAAACAAAACAAGTTCAGTGCTGAGGAGACCGGCCCACATTGTGACTATTCCCCAGAAGCTGCTTCTTACTTTGTTACTTAGCACGGCAAGCCAAACTGCTTCAGAGAAGTGTAGGAGATTTCTAGTCAGTCAGTGGGGAAACTTCTTACTCCCCAAAATAACCAGCTGCGTTGATGACTTCAAAAGTAATGGAGGCAGAAACAGAGGGTGGAAAACTATATGCATTTAGTAGGCAATGCAGTTCCGCAAGGGAAAGCTCCCACCTCACTCAAATTTGCTAACTCCACGCTTCAGACCATTTGAAAGCACTGCAAAATCACAAACTGCAGCTGTACTAGACAGCAGTACCTTAAACTCACCTTGTAAGGCTTTATGAATGCTAGAGAGTCTCAGAGGCTAAATGGTTAAGACATGCAGCTTCACCGTCTGTCACTGATCTTTCAAAGAGTAGCTACCATTATAAATTTGTGCATATGCAGAGCTTGATTTTGCATAAAAGTATAAAAACATATCTCAGAAACGGACAGAAAACAAATGATTGCTTCTATCAGACTTCTGTGCTAATACTATCTCCATGCTTTTAAGATAAGCTTTTTGAAACGTCTTATGAAAACTAATTTGCTTCCTTCTAGACTAGGAACATGAGGGAAGGAACGGTACAAGCTCCTTTCCCCTCCATTTCTCTTTGTTTACTGCCAGCTAAATTTGATTATATTTTGCTTTAAGCAAAGACCTGTGACCTGAAGAATTCAATACAAAATAGGAGGCTTTTGACTAAAACCAAGAGGGCTAAAGCAAACCAACACTAGCTCACTTTGCTACACTAAATCGAAGTAACAACCATACATAACAAAAAATCACCTGAAATCAAAGCAAGATAGTCCTTGGGCATTTGTTTCTTGTCCTCAACTGCACATGACAGTCCCAGCACTTCTCTGCAGTAGTGGCGACAAGAGCGAAGAGGTTCCCAGCCCCTGTGTGCTCTTGCTGTAGTGACCATCTCCTTGAAACACAGTGAAGGGAGTGAATAAGGAATCCCATTTTCCCCCAAGGATACCCTGATAAACACATTGTAATCATCCCAAAGAAAGACAGGCCATATAATAATTGTCTGTAACCAGTCTGGTAAATACTAGGGAGTAATTATCATGCTATCATTATTGTTAGTTTCTGGTTAAGACTCCAGTTTAGTTTCTGGTTAAGACACCAGTTTAGTTTCTGTTCTTCCCCAAATATAAAATGGATGGACACCATTTATGCTGTAATGCATTTGTGCCGATGAGAAGCCAGTAGAATTTCATAGGGGCACTATTTGTGATTCTTTTCAATCTAATAACCAATTATTTCAAAAAGCTAATTTTCTCCCTAATATCATGTAACTTATTAACAAAGAAAAGTTTGAGACATTAATCTGGTTTCAAGTTCAATAGTACATAATGGAACTTCTGACTGTGCATCAGCCAAGAGGAACAAGGAAGATTACATGGTGCGCTGAATTCAAATACGTCAATATGTTTTGGAATGTTAAATACTTAATTTGCACAATACATCACCATTAGTTGGCTAATCTTTAAAGTTACTTCTAAAGAAAAAATAGGATTTCTCCACATGGCTGACTGGCCAAGGATTGTCTTTGTCTCATGCATTAAGAAGCAAAAATTTAAGAAACATTAATTCATAAAATGCTATCAACGTGTGTTGAAAATCATCCAGGATTATTCTTTTTGAAAGCTAATTGCATAAATGATACAATGATTTCCACAAACAGCAAAGTAAGGAGAATATATTTTAAATGTAGCTTGACTTGAACTGATGTAACATGTATTAAAATAACATTAGTAATCTTAAAGGCAAAACTGTAAAAGGGTTGAGCTCTACTGTTAACAATTACGTAGGCTGCCTTCAAATTAATCTCTTGGGCAGGCCCCAAAATGACCTCTAGGAACTGTAGGTGCTGGGTCTTCAATGGTGTTTTTGTTACACATATCAGTATCTTGGGTGATATTCTTATGTTAACTTCATCCAGAATGTAAAATAAAGGATTAAATATACTCCAGTTTTAACTGTTACCTGTCATTAGACTCTAGCTTAACCTTCCATGATTACAGAAACTATGATCACTGTTTAGAATTCAGTGAAGCATGCCACTCAAATAATTGAGTATGTGATATTTTCACAATCAAACTTTCAAACTAACTAAAAATGAAATATATTTTTGAAAAGAAAACCAAAACACCCCTTTACTAGCCACTCCTGGTTTTCTTTTTTTCCAAAGCTGTCACTGTGCAGCTCCTCCTAAAGGGGCGGATTCAGCATTAATCATGCTAGAATGATTCACAGGAGAGAAAAAGGAACCAACACAGGCCACTCCAAAAGATCAGTTTCTATTAATCCTCACAATTCAAGGACTTTCTGAATGGCTAGTTTCCAGAATAGAAATAGGCAAAGAAATGCATATAAATTTCTAATAAAAATTATAAGTAAAGCATACATCAAAACAAGAGACCAGATTAAAGAAAGATATAGTCCTTAGTAAGATCTCAGCCTCAGTTTGCCTATTTTTCAGTTGCTACCAGAAAGACTGGTTTTAGGTAAACTTGCACCTCCTTGTACTCCTTGTGTTCCTACAGATACTGGTCTCCTAAGTAAATAGTAGCAAAATTCAACATACTGGACAAAAAACTCTGAGTAGAACAGTGTTTGCTTTTTAAGGGGTTCACGTCTTCCTCACTCCTCTAAAGATTTAGCTGCATTTTTGGTTTGTTTATTTTTAAGTGGTGTAGTTGCTTCTAAAACATCACAAAGCACTTTCATCAGCCAATGAGTACAAACAATATCACCCAGAAGGAAGACAGGCAGGATCATAACTCTAGAAAGGTCAGTCAGTTTTCTACATAGGTTCACAAAATCAAATAAAAGCCTCAGCATTTCTCCTAAGAATCACAATATTTGGAGCTGGTAAGTAGGTAGCTTTCTTAACACCTGGGGTGTGTGTGCACACATGTGCACACACGTGGGTACATGGGTGGGTCAAGAGGGGAAAATCAATGTATTATTACGATGTAAGATAACCGCAGGTTTTCATACAGTGCAGTGCTCCTCTACCCTACTGCGACCTGCCCTGGAAGTTCCACATCAGATGTGAGGCTAAGATAAAGTATTTCCTTTCTCATGATTTGTACTATCTTCCTTCCTTGTGCTCTTCTTATCTCGATCTCTCTAAACCACAGATACAAGGTTTATCTCAAGTCTCTTCTCGCCCCTCCATTTTCATTGCATATTTCTTTTACTTTAGTTTTCATACAAATATCCTGCTAGAAGGATTCTGCCTAACCTGCCCTGCATATTCTCCGAGACAGTCTTTCTTAATAACAGATTTTCTTAATGACAGAAAACAGATTTGCGTTATTTTATATTCCTTCCCTATCTTAGTCATTTCCTTATTGATCTGAGCAAAAAAAAAAAAAAAAAGTGTGTTAGCAGTGAAGTCGAAAGTAATTTTACTAGCAAGCTCACACCCTCATTAAACTACGGAAGACAAGACTTTTAAAAAAGGAGGAATCCTCTTAGTAGATAGTAAGTAACATTTTCAACAACCTGAAACTTCATTGCTTTACGTGTTTTAATACTGAACTTTTTTTTCCTTACATCGTTGTAATGGACCCATATTTTGCCAGAGATTCAAATTATTACACAGCTTATTGTACTCTAAGTTGGAAGGATAGAAAAAAAAATTTTTTTTTTCTTTAAGACAACCATTTCATTGTACACATTACTGGATGTTGGCTGTTCACTTAAATGCACAGGATATACTAGCCAGCAGATCATCTTCACCAGAATCTGAAAGAAACTGACATATTTGGGGCATGAACTCCAGAGATGCTGAAACACAAGCTCCCGTATAAAGCCTTCGAAGGGAAATAACTTAGGAGAGGTAAAAAAGGGAATAGTTGATAGGGAAGCAGAATATTCCATTTTAAAAGGGACAGTGACTAAAGAATCAGAGACTTATTGTAGACTGAACATCAGGTTAAGAAAGAGGTAAAAATGTCTTAAATTTGAGCCACATCACATCATAGATTTTTAATTTTAAAAGCACCATGGATGTGATGGATACAAGAATGGGGATCACTTAAAATTTTTGTAAACATCTACAGTTTATTTTAATCTAGAATGTAAACTAGACTTCAGTAGTACCTTGTCTATTATACAGTATTCCAAACGTAGTTTACCATTTTGCAAACATTCATTTTGTTCATGCTGGTGATTCTTCAGTAGTACACTGGCTTGGAGTTACGGGGAAACAACACATAAATTTAGTGCAAGATCCTATAAAACTATAGTGAGCTCCACAGAGAAAATAGTTCAGCAACACCTCCATTCACTTGGCTTGAGAAACATCTGCTAATATGGATGTTTATTGTACTAGGAAAGATGATAAGCAAACCTTTAATCTTCATAATGTAGGGCAATATACGCAAAATAAATCAACAGATCCTCAAAATGAGTTTTATGCTAGTCAAATGTGACAACTGATCTAGGTCTTCTGTTCAAATTAACTTTGTGATGTAAAAAACAGACTACAGATTTTTTTGTATTAGCAACCCTTTGTAACACTGAACTCCAGAAATGCTATTATCCTTTTGTTCTCCAACAGGCTTCTGGCTTTAAGAAAAAAAAAAAAAAAAAGACAACTCACTTTCAGTTGTCTAATACAAAGAAAATCAAACTAATTCCTGCTAGAAGACTAATGTGAAAACTATTTCTCATTCTCTCATCACAGAGAGAAGAAATCTGACCCATAATTCAACTGAATTCTAATCCTGATAGAAGAAAAAAAAACAACTAAGAGCTAAGAAAGTTGGATGAAACACTTAAAAGAAAAAAATCATTTAAGTATATGTTTACCCATTTTGAGCTCTGCATGTCCAAATTGGGTCTTTAATTCTGGAAGTACCCGCTTTCACTGGAACAAATCTGAAGTTTAATGTTGGTCAACTTTTATCAGCACTGAGCAAGCCAAAGCCAAGTATGTCATAGCACCTAGTAGAGTGTTATGCCTAGATTAATTTCTTCATCTTAAACCTGTTGCATACTTAAGCCTTCTGAAAAACAGTTACAAGCTGAATGACTTAACAAACACCAATGCACAAGGTATTATAAGCTTAAGGTTTTAGCGTTCCACCGTTTAAAAAGATGGTTTGATGAATTTTTTTAAAGTAACAGTTTCTGTACTAATTTCCTTGAAAATTTCTAGAAATATCGAGTAAACAGAACTCTGTACAGAAACAACAGGAAACACTAATCTGGAAAATTTAGACTAATTTTTTTGCATAAATCAGAGTGTATGATCTTCCACCTGAATTCAGGTTTCCATTCTGTTCAGAAACAGCACTGGGTATCTCTTCAAGCTGGCTCAAAACCAGTAAAAAATTATCGGCTTATCCTGCAGTCTTATGATTAGCTGAAAGCAACAGCTTCTCCTGTATTTTGTATGGTTAATATTTGTCTAAAATTTGTTGTTATTAATACCTGCCATTAATATTAATACATGCCATTGACAAGCTCAGTATGTCATTAGAATGATATGGCAGCACATCCTGTTAATATTCTGTATTTTAGAAAAATGTTGAACTCCTGTGATTTCTTACAGAATATACAACTGGTTCCTGCAAATATATCTTCTACCCAAGAAAATCCAAGTAGAATGCTATCCCTTATAATTAGGTGCACTCAGCTCAATTACCTAGTTTTCTTCCTCCCTGATTACCAGAATTATTGCAAGATTTTTTCTTTTTGTATCAAGACCACTGAAGACAATTGATGAATTTTAGCCATCCAGTAGAACATTAGTATTTGACCATGCAGGTGAGCTTAACCCTTCAGAAGCTTTGTAGAACACTTGGAAGGGATTCTGGTTTATGCCTGTCTGTTGCCCAAGCATCAGTCACTTGACCCTGTTAAAGCATTACAGTTTACCAAGGCAGTGATAACTTCAGGTGAAAAGAATACCTGAAATGAGGAGATTCAGAATTAAAAAACAGAATAGTTTAGCAGAAGTACTTGGTTGTGTATCTTTAATGCCATCTCCAGCTTTCTTTATTTAATGTTTTTTTCTGCCTTTGATATAGTCTCTATTTGTTCTAAACGCTACTTCTAAGAACACCAGTAAATATCTACAGACACAAACCCAGACTGTTTAATGTTTCACAAGGTACATCCCTTTATTACTGTAATCACAAAAACATGATTTTGTACAGGAATGTTTAAGTGAACATTAATCGATGCAATTAAATTTGTTTCATAAAGATCAGGTAAACGTACTACAGATCATTGTATTGTAAAGAACAAAAATATCAGCTTTCTGGCCTTGCAGTGCACCTTTTAGTGCAAGTATTAAGACACAATAGTGTTCAATTCAGCAATGTATTGCAGAACATCATGCCACAGTCCACTTCAAAGAGGGTCAGGACATGCAGCTTGTTAATAAAATGCTGTAGTATATAAAAAAAGCCACATGTTAATTCATAAAATATATAGTGGTTTATTTGGATGATTTAAAGTGATTTCACTGTGGAATTTATTTTTATCCAGGACAAACATCCAGAGTGTCTTGTCATTTGGAATATTCTTCTTTTAGGCGATGGCTTTGGCTTCAGGTAGGAATGCCTCCCAGTATTTTATTAGCTTGAAGAGAAGGGAAAAATACTCATTATTAAGTACTAAATGTTGGAAAACATATACCTTTCTCCTCTTGTGGTAAACTTGCCTCCCTTGGACAAACCAAGAACATAGGTGCTTCATATTAATACATATTACTCACATTATTACATAATGCAAGAAAAAATGCAAGTAATAAATATACAAATCTGCTCATAGCAACAACACTACAGAATACTGTTACGCAGAATTTGTTTGCATGCTCAGTTTGCTATTCTTAACTCTAAGGGTACCAATTTCTTCTTTTTCTTTTTTTAAATTAAACAAAGCTGGAGGGTTCCAGAATGAACAAAGAAAAGACTCCAGACTTTCTTTTGTGAGCAAGATTACTTCTGAGTTACTGGAAACTGTTTTACTGCTTTACAATGTTCAGTAATAGTTAAACTTTTTAAAAAGAGCAATAAACATTCAAGTCTCTTCAGTAAGTCTTAAGTACATAATTTATTAGCAATCTGTAAGTGAAAGTATTACTTCAGTTTCTGAAGATGACAAGACCCTCCACTCGTGCATATCCCCCTAAGGGAGCTGCTCCCTCGCTTCCCTGAATAAGGACTGTGCAAGCAAGTGCAGCACTAGCTGGGAAACTGCATTCACTATGTTATTCTCCAATACAGTGCAGATTAGAAGTATGTACTTTATATATGAGAATCTGCTATACTTAAAGCCTGTTTTTTTTAACTAACCTAATACGGATTGCATTGAATATCAACTTGTACAAAACTTAAAATTTATCTTACCTGCTGTTGTGTTTGCACTAACGACTCTAAGTACTTGATAATAACAGTTTTAAAGTCTTTCACTCGTTCCTTCTGTTAATAAATAAATTATGGCATATTAACCTCTTAAACGATTTTACTTGAAATGTCAATATTATCTAAAGTAAAACTGTCATTTACTTGGACAAAATTATACGTGCCTCAAATCTTCCCACTTCTTTGCGAATGGTTTTGGAGATCTGTTCAAAATCTTTTTCCCCTTGCTGAACTTTTGTCTCCCACTGGCAAAGGAAAGACATGGAGAGATAAGACTTTTTGTTATCCATTCGGTCTATCAGCATCTGAACTTTTTTAGTGTATTAGTGATAGTCAATCAAGAGCTGAAAGGGACTTATGTGGTTTTTTGGGCATACTTAATGGCACATTTTACAGTAACAATTTCAAAGGAACAATTTGTACAATAGGATGTCATCAGATCAGTTAAAACAATGGTATCTCTAAGATAATGCTATTTGTAGATTAAAATTAAAAACATCTTAGTATTTCCATTAAAAAACACATAATAACATTTTTTAAAGACTCTTTAGAAAAGAAGAATAATCCCTAAAGCTTTATCTGCTACTTTGTTTACAAACACTGCTATAAAAGAATCTAAACCTGTATGCTTTCTGTGACTACTTGTCCAATTTAGTGTGTAAGAGTCTCAACAGTTAGTTCCCTATACTTTCCTAATCCCAGAAGAGAAGATTAAATCTTCATCTCTGCCTATGGCCAAGTATATGATCATCCCCATCATATATCCATTGCAGATCATAGAATCATAGAATGGTTTGGGTTGGAAGGGACCTCAAAGATCATGTAGTTCCAACCCCCCTGCCATGGGCAGGGACACCTCCCACTAGAGCAGGTTGCTCAAGGCCCCATCCAGCCTGGCCTTGAACACTTCCAGGGATGGGGCATCCACAGCTTCTCTGGGCAACCTGTTCCAGTGTCTCACCACCCTCATAGTAAAAAATTTTTTCCTGAGATCTAATCTGAATCTTTTTTCTTCCAATTTAAAACTGTTTCCCCTTGTCCTATCATTACCCTTCCTGGCAAAGAGTCCCTCCCCAGCTCTTCTATAGGCTGGGGATATTGAAAGGCCGCTATAAGGTCTCCCCGGAGCCTCCTCTTCTCCAGGCTGAACAATCCCAGCTCCCTCAGCCTGATGATGAGCTATTTGAGGATGTGTTCACTGGCTCTCCAGTCAGAAGGCATGTTGCTTAGGCAATCCAAAGCACATGCTTTCTTATCCACTGGGAACAGTTTTCAGACAAAGCAGGAGTATAAAAGTTACTGCAGGTAAGAAAAGCACAGAAGGAAAATTCAGAGAAATTTATGTTGCTTGGGGGGGGGGGGGGGGTGCCGATA
>NW_015090978.1:1188794-1221445 GCF_001431845.1 Calidris pugnax
GGTGCCATATAGGGATTGCCTATAGGGAATGTGGCATTCATGTAACAATACATGACAGAAGGTTATGTTTCTCCTTAGTTTATGGGCAAATGCATCCAACTACACAGTAAGAGATTGTCATAATCTACATTAGCTGCTTTTACACACCTGTTATATTGTTAAATTTAAACCAGCTGTGTAGATATATTGGGGGAAAAAAAGCTATAAGCCTCGCACTTCAGACACATGCAGACAAACAGATATTTAAAATGCAACTGTATCTGTTCATCTCAACATATTAACAGAGGCATGGGAATCAATACATCCACTAACACTTATCTTCCTCAGAAAAAGGCAGCAGGGAAGCTACATTCTTTAGTAGAGCATATTCCTCTTACCAATCCACTGGTGCTATTTATTCACAAAAGCATTTTGTGGTGCAATGTCAAGTTACTATTGTGATATGAGATCAACATCATGTATGTTCCATTAAATACCTACGTATTTATACTTTTGGTCCCCTAGTGCCTTTTCAGATACATGTTATGAAGCTACGCTCTAAGTCATAATAGGATGTCCTTCACAGAAGAAGAGCCTGAAGAGTTATCTAATAACCGAACCATTACAAAACTCAGCCAAGGAAAAGGTAGATTAAAACTGCTTGTGCCTTCCTACCACAGCAAGTAGAGGTACCTGAGACTTCAGTGAAAACCTCTGTAGGACTAATGGATCCAAATTCCAAGCTTCATCATGCCCAAATGCCAGGTCCTATACAAATTATCCCTGGATAACAGTCTGTCATCTTTCAGCTTCTGACAAGGAGAAATTTCTCCTTATTCAATAATGAATTTCTGGAACTATTCTTTGGACTTTTATCTGCAAAAAGCAACTGAGTCATGGATGAAGCTCAAGCTATGTAGGCTTCCGCTTTGCAATTTCTCTGCCAGAAGTTCAGCAACTCTGGACATATTTCAATGGCAGCCATAACTTTTGATCAGCACATTCAAATTGTGGGTTTACTAACAACCTTCTCTAATCATCCAATAAAGGAGGAAAAATAAATCCTTCAGGAACAACATAATTAATTCTTTTAATATTGTGACAGACAGGATCACTGAGTATTTCCTACTACTTCCAGTAGTCAGGAAGTATTTTTGACAAGGAGTTCCAGCTCACTTGTATTATGATGAGTGACATCAAGAGAGGCAACCACACATGCGTGTCACGCGAGAGTGACACTAAGTTTTCCCAGTAAAGAAAGGCCTTTTTTAAGAGAAAGAAAGCCAAATTAATGAGTAACTTCAACATTGTATGCAAAATACACTGAAGGGCAGAAAGAACAAAGCAGCATGTGGTTAGTGACCAATGAGGAAGCCAAACAAAGTAACTGCATAAGAGAGCTTGAAATCTGCAATGATGTTCTCCCATTATTTAATGGGAGAATACTGGTGCATAATTAGAATGCATTAATGTTAAATAATTAAGTTGTCCTACCTCTTCAATTTCCTTAGTGAAGCATGACAGAAAAAGTGTATAAATTATGACACTTCAACATGTTAGATTTATTTTTACTGAAATTACGCCATATATACATACACATATATATGGGTAGATATGCTGCATAATTAAGCAAAACATGGCAACAGTTCTCCATTAGTCATCTTAGCTGGATTTTAGCTTTAGAAGCCAAGAGATGCTCCTCTGCCTACCCAAGTGATCTGTTAACACTTAAAAACATTATTTAACTTGTTCGTATTTCCCTCCTCCCCTCTCTCCCAGATTCTGTGGAGACAGTAGTAACTGCCTTACAGATCTTACAATGAGTAACAATTGCACACATTTAATATTTTAAATAAATTCACTTTAACAATTTCAGTAAATATGGAAAAAAATAAAATGAGTACATGATTTGTAAATAAAAATGGTATAGAGTAGTGCATTAATGCAGAATGAATGAGTTAATGCAGGAAGTCTGGCCTCCAAAATAACGTTTGATAATATTACCTCTTTTATCTCATCTTTAGCTTGCTGCAATTTATCAGGTTTGTTGGCAAGTTGGAGCTTTGCTTCAGCTTCACGTTTTTTTTGTAAAGTGACCTGAGCATCTTGCCACTTCTGCCAGCATTTCATTCGATGATCAAATACACCCTTGCAAGGACAGACAAATTTATTAAATAACTGGAATTGTTAGAGCTATCTAAATTCCTAGTAGGGAAAGGTAATTCTGGATAAAAGGGGAACAAGTATACTCAAAGAAACCTCACTGTCTCTACCGTGCCTTCTTGCATTTCATTTGATAGCATGCTTGCACAGCTCAGTACCTTCCACAAATAGCACGATATTCAAGGAGACTTTCCTGAGCAGACACGTTTGTGCCCCGTACCATTTTACATTTCTCGTTCCATCAAAAGACTACCGAAAGAACCACTACAAAGTGCTGTTATGCAAATACTTCTCTGATGCAGATTCTAGTGCATGCATATGGATTACATGCTTATTCAGCAATACATTTTTAGCAAGGGACTAAGGTAACAGAATCAAAGTACACATAGTAAAAAAAAATAATAATAAAATAAACAGAAAAATATATACTGCCAACAAGCTGGCAAGTTCAAAATGTCTCTGGATAAAATTTATAGGTACCCTTTCCCACATCAAAACATAATTACGCTGTGCAGCATGGCTTACACTAAAATTGAATCTTTTCTTTAATGTGATGGAGATCCACAAATTGTATTTGTTTCTCTTTTACAGAAACTATCTACCAAATATGGCCAAATTATGTTCTCAAAAATTGATGAGAATACTGTAAAAAGTAGTAGCCTGAAAGAAACAAGTACAGCATGCTTAGATACAGTAGTGTATGGTGTCCCCAAATACTGCGCACTAGTACAGCTCAAAGTACACGTTCACCATTTACATTTTGGCTGGATCTTATTAATCCATTTCCATTCTCGATCACAACCATTTTTATCATTGGAATAACTGATCATGGATGCATTCATTTCACTCAGTTAGCACTTCAGGCAGAAACTTAGTCTTAATTGTGTTACAACGTGTGCAAGTGCACACATTCATTTACCATAAATGTACAAGATGAGGAATGTGACTTTAAACACAAAAATCAGTATTTTTCCTAGCAGTACTCACTTTCACTGCAGCAATGAGACGAATGTAATCACCAAGCAGTTCTGAGAATACATAGAAATCAGCAAAAGCTTGTTCTTGATGCAATTGATCTATCTTCTCTTCAACCTCTGCAAGCTGAGACAAAGCTCTAGATAGAGCAGTGTGGTCCTCAGAGTTACCTAACATGGCAGCACTCTTAGCAAAAGCAGCTGTGTTGGCTGAAAGCTCTGAAATACAGAAGTAATGTTTAGTACAATGTAGTTAATTTTTTTACGTTACTCTGCAGCATACATCAGTGGAGCAGAGACATCTGCCCTATTTCAAACCTAATTTCACCAACTGAAAAATACAAGCTGTATTTCCTAAAGCTCATGATAAAATACAAAAGGAGATCACAATGAAACCGCATTTAGGAGAAAAACTCCTGCACCAAAAAACCTCTCCATCAGTAAATATTCTGTTAAGCTTGCTAATGTCATGCCCACTCCATCCAGCAGAAGACATGGAAAATACTGTCACTTCGGTATTATCCAACTGCCTAGTTCAGAAAAAATGTGAGCCCACAACCAAGTCATCTACAGCACGAATTCAAAACAATTTTAACAGGTCTATAGCACAGTTGTTCCACACAGTTCAGAGTGGAAAAAAAATAAACAACTGTTTCACAAAACCACCCCTCCCATGATGGGAATTTATTTCTGTTGGACTGTTTTAATTACTCTAATGTATACAGTAATACTGCAATGTTTTGTCACATTCTGAAAAGCCCTAAAAGAAAAAAAAAACCACAAAACAACATGCCAGTATGGCTGGCAACTACAAAGGTGAAGTTTTTAGCTTATTTATTAACAAATACTGTGACCATTGTCTCATCAAATCCCATGTAAGTCATCCTGTACAAAGTTAAGTCCTATAAAGGACCTTTGAACAAATGTTAATCCGAACTACTTCAGGATTAAAAGAGCAGGCTTGTTTGCAAATCTGCCACTTCTGTGGAATCATCAGAATGTGAAAAATATTTGTAGAAGCAAAATGTCTTTAGTTATTTAAAACCCTTAAAATATAAACACAACTGTTTTTAAAAAATAAATGCTTCTTCAAATCCATGAGCAAGTGCCAAATCACCAGTAAAAAAAACACTTCGATTTTCCGTTACTTCTTAAAATATTCTTTAGTTTTGAGGATATCAGGCCAAAGATTTTTTACTACAGAGAATAATTCCTGGTAGTTACGAGAAAGCAACTTGTGACATTTTCACTTATTTTTAAAGTGTAAAGCTGAAAGGTGACCTCATGTTTTAACATAAAGCAGTGTCAGAAGGCACATATATGGTCTTCTTTTAACTAGAAATCAAAGTTTTGGTGTTGTTTTCTTTTAAATCATCTGATGGGAAGCAATCTTCAAATAAAGATTAAAATATTAAAATATAAATAATTTATTATATAAAATATAAACTGACGATATTTGCTTCTCTCTAAAAATAAGTAAAACAAAAGCTGATATTCTGAGACCACTTATCTTTCCAGATAAGTTTACCTTAACAGTAGGTTGATGATGTAGCATTATGCGGACCAAATTAAGAATAGTAAATTCCTATTTAAGGTAACAGAGTAATGCTGAACAAAAATATTTAAATGGATTTATGCAGCCACTTTTTATTCAGAAGGAAATGACTCTTGCCATGAGACCTAGAGATACATTTATGGATGTTTAGTCTAGTAGAATCACTTGCTAGGTATGGTACTGAATCTCTGCAAGAAAAAAAAATTATGCTAAATCAATAGAGTAAGTTTAAGAATGATAGATACGGTGGTTAAAATTAAGATTAAAAAATGGTATACAAAAAAAACCTACAGCAGTTTAAATGAAAAGGTACAACTGGAAGATTTTTGCATTAAAATATACCGTATTAATCTATTAATTAATTAGTTAAGAGCTCTAACATACTAAGCTCATTTCATCACTATTTCCTAGAGGTCTAAGGACTTCAGTTCATGAAGCCACGTAAAAGTAAAGTTACCTTTTCTGTGGCAGACTAATGCTTCAACACTGGCATGAAGTTTCCTAAGCTGCTGATCCAGATTCTCAAATTGCTGCTGTTTTTCTTCAAACCACTGACAAAAGATGAAAGAGTCAAGCATTACAAATTATATTACCAGCAACATTTCTGGTTTTAAAGAAGCAAATTATCCATATACTGCCAGGGTGGTCAACTGATACAGCTAAGAATTCAAGCCAATAAGCAAATTAATAACCCATTTTCTACTTCTACAGCTTTAAAATGCAATTGTTGAGGCTCATTAATTCGTCTCATTATTCAAGCCAAAAAATCAGCTCTTACTGCATCCGATTCATTCATCTTGATTGTCATTTTGTTGACAGCGTCGGCAGCCTTGTTCACCATCCTCAATATTCCTGCTCCACTCAGAGCCTGGGTGTTAACCGCTCTCGGCAGCTGGAATTGAATGACAAATAAGGGCAAACAGACTGGTTAAAAGGATGGAGGTTTAACTGGGCACAAGGGGGAAAAAAAAGGATATAGTGTTTTCTTTACTCCTATGTGTTTCAATACAGCAGAATCTAATTTCTAAGATTTACTACTTTTACATTCTCAAGAGGAAAACTTAAAAATATAGACTATTTACTTTTCTTCTACATCTTTACATTTAAATGGAACAAACAACCCACTTGTCCAAAGTTATTATGAACTAGCCAAAGGTCCTAACTAGCCACCTATACACTACAGAGAACAAACTGCCACTACAGGAACAGAAAAGCATAGATATGCAACAAATTAGAGGAAAGAAATTCTGTAAAACATTTAATTATAATGAAAGATTTGCACTGCATGCTGATTTATAAAAGGTTGGTATCTCTTTGCTTTTTCATATAGGCCAGATTTCAAAACCTACCTCAGGCATATCAACAGAACTGTGTATTTGCTTAGGTACTAAGAAATCCTCAGGAGTAAGTTAACAAACTTCAAATTTAATTGATATTATTATTCAGGCTAGTCTGAATATGCCATACAAGGTGGCCCCTATGTCAGACCATTTACCCTTCATGTGATGTTTTGTCTGTCAGCAGCATTGACAAATCCACTCTAAGTTATCTGTCGATGCTTTTGTCAGTAGTGAGGTCTCTGTGACTTATTAGTATAACTAAGATATTGACATTGACCAAAAGACAGTTCGGTATTACAGTGAATCTACTATGCACATTTATGAAGAGATATTATGTATCTTTAACAATGTATTTAATATTGTGAAAGGTGCCAGACTTATAGCATGGGTGACTGACATCCACTGTTCGCAAAACATCTAGCTTGGCCAGTAGCACTACTAGCATTTTCACATTATTCTACCAATACACCTAAAATTGGACTCCTAGAAGCAAGATAGCTGCTTCCAAGCCTTTATTTAATTCTTGATCTTAGTTAACAATCAGCAGCATCAATTATGAATTTTCACCACGTATGATGATTTCACATGAGCTTCATTCACTCAGAACTGGACAGAGCAACATGCTTGAGAAGTCACCGAACAGCAAATAGCTTTTGGTCACTAACACTGTAAATGTTACCAGAGGCAGATGCACACCATTACCTAAGTAGCCTCTGCCATTCTGTCCCATGAAGGGTACTATCCGATTTGATTTCATATGAATTTAGACAATTAGGTCTCGATACGAACAGAATATATTGCTTTGTAGGTTACCGTATCTAGAAACAAATAGGAGAACTTGAAAGAACTTAAAATACCTCGGAACTTTCCAAGAACTGTCTTAAATCTGGATCCTGTAACAAGGTTGGGTGTTTTACTGTTCGTTGTAGATACCTATGATTTCAAAAATTAAAATATTAGATAAGAAAACAGACTTAATGTCCCTGACAGCACTGAAAACTGTCCTTCATCTAAAGAATGGGTACAATGCAGCACACAACCTGCCTCATTACCTAATAGGGCTTGAACACTATTAAAAAGTCACCTGTCAGATGACAGTTGAGTCTTCATGCCCCTTCAATCCTTTGCCTCTCTGCTGACTCTTCAAACCATATTTATGCATTCTATCACCTTCCTCCAACAAACAGTTTGGCTGAGAGCTACATGAAGTTACAAGCCAGGACCACTACGCTGTTGAAACATTCACTGAAGCCCTACTCCACTAAGGCTGCCACAAAAGCTGAAACTTCTGACCAAAAGTAATTGCAGCCCCATGCAATGCATACCACAATGTAACACACCAAAGGCATGGGCAGTGGTTTCCAACATGTTTGTTTACACCAGAAACTCCTTAAGATGGGGCCTGCCATAATGTATGTTGCACAATGGTAAGATATTAGACCTCATATCTTCAACTGGTGAGTGAAGTCCTCGCCCTCTAGTAACAGCCAATTTATGCCAGACAAAAGCAGATGAGCTCATGTCAACATTCTTGTACAGTGCAGTGGACAGGCTTTTTGTTAGAGATGATTCTGACTGACTTATTTTAGAATTAAAAGAAATCTTGGAAAGTGAGTTGATTATGTTCTAGGTATGAACTACTTATTTGCTCGCTAGACTAAAGCCTTCAACCCATATTAGTTTTGAAGGACTCATCCACCCCACCCCCAAAAAATAAATAAAAACATCAGAGCAACTCCTTCCCTTTGCAATTTCTTGTGTATCTGCTTAGATCTAAAAACTGCTGATTGAACAAATATGGGTTGAAGAACAAAATTTCAACAGCATTCTTCCCCTAAAAACTGCTGCAAGTTTGTCACAATTGATTTTAACAGAATTGATTTTAACACAATTATGTATTAACAGAAAGTGTGATGCTTACATGAACACTTTATAGTAATCTAGTAGCTCAAAAGATCACAGAAATTTAAGAAAGTATGTGATACTGCAAATTAAGATACAGTGACAGAATACTATCAACAGTGCACTCTACTTGTTGCAAAGCTTTAGTTTTGCTCAAACCTCAGTAGTGAAGTACCAAAACAGCCCTGTTACATTCACAAGTTTTTTAGACACTGTCCTAGAAAGTGATGTGGACTGGGACTTTTAACTGAAAGTCTGAGTATGTTGATATTGTAAACGTGATGTATTTTTTCCATCCTCTATGGTCACCAGATCCTTATTTTTCTTCCTAAAGATGATAACGGTTGCGGTCAAGCTATTTTATACATTGGATTGCTCAGCTTTTCCTTCCTTGTTCTATACTCAGTAGCAAGTACAAGTTAATGTGGCAAGCAGCCAAAGAGATTTTTCTTCAGAAATTTGCTGCTATAGAACAGTCTTTACTTCAAGGGAGACTTCTAACATTTTCACTGGAGACGACTGGCAATGTGCTCGAGGACATCTGGCAGGCAGACTCATAGTATGTAAGTTCACTATTCTAGGGCGTAAATTTTAGTGAACCCCACCAACAGGTGATATTGCTTTCCTGTCCACTTTTCCTATAGTTCTCAGTTAAAAAAAGGCAGATTACTTTGGTCTGACTTTCTAGGGAACACTAGTATGTTTTCGGCAGCTTTAGGCAAAAGAAACAGAATCACTGACTCTAAATATCATCTGAACACCTCGGTAGATAGGTAACTTTTTGACTCTGAAAGGGAAAGGCAGCTAAAGTTGGCATGATAGAAAAGTTGCTCCTTGCCAGGTAAAATATTCATAGTCCTTCCGAAAAAAAACAACCAACCAAATGGAATACACTGTGTAGCGTTCCCAACATTGACCACAGTATGGGAGAAGCACTCAACATCTACTAGAAGCAGTACACTAGATTAATTCCCCTGACAAGTAAACAAAAAAGCAGCACTTAAAGCACACACACAGGGTTGAGAATGGAACATTTTCTAATCCTACTTCTGTTGTTCAAATAAGCAACCAAGAGGGAAACTAGTCATCTCCATTACAGGCATCTCTATAACCTCTTCAGTTATCAAAGTCCAATTACTCTAATCCTGACTGTTATTCCAAGCCTTCCTATCTCACAGCACCACTCCTTTAGTAATAAACTTCTTGTATAACTAGAACGTTTTTCACAGTTCCAATCCAAGTGACAGAGAACTTCAGTAACATCTGGGTGCAATTTTAACTCACTGAAAATTGGCATATAGCTTAACATTTGCAAGAGATAACTAAGACAGAACAACCTATCAGTATTTTCAGGTTCAGTATGATTTCAGATGTTCTTCCATTATTTAGGAAATGGAAAGATATTAGCAATGGGATTCTGAAAATATATTTTCTGTTTAGGATTGGTGCTCTATCTCCAGAAGTTCAAGAGCTTCATACATTATCTGTTAGATAGGTCTTTCAATATACAATCTAAAACCTTTTGGTAATTTTCTAGTTTAACTGAAACTGCTATATAGGGCGTTGTTCTCATATGACAATTGCATCACAGAAATGGGCATACTATAAAATCATACCAAAATTAAGGCTGTACACTTCTGTAAGTTCTATTAGTTCCTTTCTAAAGGCTTTACTGGACATGTCAACAGGGGGAAATGGTGCAGCATATTAGTGACCCTTCCACGGCAAAGTATTTTGAACAACCTCAGCTATATACCAGTGCTGGGTGACAGAGATCCAATATCTCTTATGCCAAAATTCAGCTAGCAACATCAATGTACACTAAGTCGTCAGAAGGCCATTTTACTTTCAAGTGACTGAATGAGTGCCTCTTTCACCCATCTCCCTGCCCAAGAGTTGATTTTATATAGAACAGATGTACCGCTGAAATGCCCAAATTCCTTAAACCCAAAATGCCTAAATGAACTGATAAAGTTTTACTTACTGAATCTCTGCAATCTCAATTTTAAGCACCAATCACTTTGAAAAGAGTTAGCTATAATACTATCCCATTGTTAATGGGAATTATTTCATTTCTACACAAAAATTTGGCAGCTGCATACAGCCTCCAGAGTCTCAGATGGCCCAGCCATCAGTTACAGAGCCCACGTAGTACTTTACAAGTCATTTTGACATAGTATGTTATAAGACATTTTGAGGCTAAACAAGTTTTAGTTAGATACATACATTACCTTTCTAGAGCTGCTCTTCTTTTCTCTACAAATTCAGTAGATGAAGAATCTTCCTTGCCTACTTTAACCTTGGTCATGCCTTTGAAGAAAATGGCATCATATTGATTTTATTTTATCATAAATAAATAATTAACATAAATGATGTGATTAGAAGATAAAGATCACCCAGATTTAGGTATTTAAGTTAAATTACAATGAAAAACACTACACAGAAACAGAAAAAGCGTCGATACTGCATGCTGCACGGTTTTGTGGAAGCAGCACCTGAAACCTGTAATTTCCTGTAACATATTAATTGTGACTAGAAGTTACAAAAAACTAGTTTAATTTGCATTTATGAAGACAATCTAAATGAAGATCAGAGTCTTACTGGTCACTCACGTTCAGAAGAAGAAAACAGTAACCCAAATAAAGTAGAATAGAAAAATAAATCTCAGGTTGTAAGCCTATTAATTGATAAGCTTATTACCAATATTCTCATTCTATTACTCTTTTAAATTGTAAAACTAGGAGTTTCCTAGTCAACTAAGGTAAAGTAATCAGGATCTGAAAATTCTGAAGAATATGAACAGCTACAAACTAAATGTAGAATAAAATTAGTGGAATAAAATGTATGCAGCTTTACATCACTTCTCTGCCCAAGTCAAGAGTGGCCAAAAAAGCTGTGACAGGGGAGCAAGAGTTATTAATGTATCATGGTATGGGAAATATGCCCAACCTCAGCAACAGAAGAACGCAAACTGACAGACTGAGGTCAATATTTTTCACGCTAAAGACCCAAATTCAGACAGCTCAGGAACCTGAGTCCTATCAAAAACACCATGAAACCCTGAACATTCATAATTATCCCCATTTTCTAAAATAGAGGCAAGGTATGTTATGACACAGTCCAAACGTCTTGTTTCTACATGAAGTGCATTCCTGCACTGTTAGTTCTGTGCTTCTCCAGCTAAAAGTTCCAAGTCTGAGATTCTGAATATGAATTTTGTGACCTGCCAGGTCAACAGTTCCCAAAGTCGTTCCTCACCCGATCTCCCTTCTGGCTTTAGAAGTTTCACACAGTAACCCATGGAGGGGACAAACAGCATCCTTACAGGAACAAGGAGGGACTCTTACCCTCTCAGTGAAGTCTCAGTTTTTCCCTTCTCTGTAACATGATGAAAATAAATCCGATAGGCATTTTTTTCAACAGTACACTACACAGTGTAACGTAACTGTAAATCCACAAATTTTTATCTGTAGAACTGAATATGTCTTTAAGTACAAAGATTAAAGCATTCAAACAAAGTTGGGTAATTCACATGCGTCATCTTTTTGCATTAGAGTATTACTATTCATTAATATTTCACTGCAGGAATGCTGCAGTTTAACACAAAAGATCCTTCATATTTCCTAGCAAAAGAAGTTCATAGGGAAAAACCTGAGTATATAATCAAATTACTAATATGAGGAATTCCTAACTTGTGATATTGACAGTTACTTCTAGATATCATGTCAGGTTTCTTTCTCAGCTAATATAAGCCTACTTAAATGCAAGTGTAAAGGCAGTTTCTGTAGCCCAAGCACTCTAACCCTTCACAGGAAAGGATCCATGACTCAATAGATTATTTTCTTGAAAACAGAAAACATGGTTTTCCAACACAAATATGAAAGTAGTGAGGCAGTTCGGATGAATGTCCAACTCTAGCTCACCACTGACTTAGTTTTATCCTGTTATTCCACAGTAAGTAACTGACCACTTCAATTTGTGGCTAAGGTCTGAAATGCCAGCCCCTCCCACCCACCACCAAAATAAAGATGGAGCTTAAAACTCCAGGGGTTACCAACAGTGTAACAGAATGAACAGACTAAAGAGTTTGAACAATATACACTGCATAACACTGAATGTATGATATTTATATTAAGACTGTAAAAATAAACATCCGTGATGTAAACTCAGTGGGTCATCTTACTTTCATCCATTTTTGCCAGCTCTCTGCTTTAAGATGCCTCATTTTAAGTCAGCCTAGTATCCCTTCTTTTCTCCAGAATTAGAAATGTATGGACTATGTATTTTTTTGGCAGAATGGAATACCGCCTGTGTGCTGAAGATCAAGTTTAAAGCATGAATTTCACTCTCTTTGGAAAACATCCTAGAGAGCCTGTGATTTTCCCCAACTTATCTGTAGCTTAACAAAGTGTCTCTTGAAGGATCTGAAGTGACAGCCAGTGCTTGCTTACACTGCAGTTAAGTCCCACCATTTTACACACTTCCAGATGTATCAATATTTATACTGCTTCTGTTCATGCAGTACCTCAAATACCAAAAAAATCCCCAAAAGCTTTGTTTTACAGATTAATTTGGCTGTGATGTAAGCACTTCATTTCCATGTAATTGCACACTGTCATAAAATATATCATCCAAAGGACATGAATAGAAGCCTCATTCCTTTATAAGCCCTGTTAGCATTTGCAATTAAACATGAATAATTGGTTATTACAGAATTATACATTACTTTCAAGAACTGTCAAAAATTCAGATCAAATTTTCGATTCTAAACTGAAAAATGCAATGCTTTTCCACAGATTAAAAGCATTATTTTCCCAAACTTTCTGCTGCCTACATTCACTCAGTCTACCTATTCCTACTTAAAAGGTGCTGCTCCAATTAACTTTAAAGACTAAACTACTGAAAAAAAAGCCCTACCACTCTGTACCTATCAAGTAGTATCTAGAGTCCAATCACTTATTTATAGGGGTAAACCAGAAGACTTCAACAGGTCTTACTGCTTTAAATGTTTAGTTATTTTGAAAGAACCTCTACTACTTATAGCTCATAAAACTGAATGCTTCAATGCATCTAGCATGCTTCTTATTTCATGGAGAAAGGATGTGATACTTGAAGGCATTCATAAAGGCTAGCATCACCCAAAGGTGTTTTCTAAATTAGAACTTTGAAGGTTTGAGGTTTTAGCATTCACCATGATCAAAAGAAACAGACTGAAGTATTAGAAAGGTAGAGTACATATGGAGCTCTGTATATTGCAGGCAACTGATAACAGCACAAGTTAAAAATAAACTTTCTTTTAACATCTTTGTTTTGATAGACTAATCAGCTCTGGAAGGACAACAGTGAAGAAAGAATGGTAGATAAGTAACAGAAGGCCATGTATTAAGACAAATGTCCTTCCTGTTATCAATGCTGGTCTCAGCTAGGAAGAGACCTGTACATATCTTCCCAATTTAACCTGAACTTTTTAAAAATACAGAACAGGAAGAATATTTAATAGTTTGGACCACCTGATAAGCAGTAAGTAATATCTGTGCAAAAAAGTTATTTATTTTACAAGCCCAACAGGTATTAAAATAGTTAATTGGTATTACAGTACTTAAATTGCATGCTTAAATTTGACCTTACAGGAACTACACTTACCTACAATACTTTTTTCTGGAGCTGGAGGCACAATGTAACCAATATGCATGTACTTTGTTGCTAATTTGCTGTGCAAGCCAAGAAAATCGCTGAATCTTCTTTTAACAGAGAATTCATTTTTGTGGAACATGGAAAGTGATGTCTTAAAAAAAAAATAGTTGTTGTGAATTACAGATCCATCTACTCAGAAATGATACAAAGTTATCTGCAAATGTTTGATGCACCGGTTACCTTTGTCGTTACTCTGTATGCCATATAAGCATTCATCCCATCTCCTGTAAGAAAATTAAGAAAACTTATCCTAGGGCAAGTTATTTCAATCCCTTCACACACTTCTTGTTCCAAAATATACATTAAATAGCTTTCCATTTAGGTGCTACAAACTGCCAAAAGATAACTGAGTAAGAAATCATGCTAAAATCTCAGCATAGTCTTCAAGGGATAAGAAAGTCTACCATCTGACTTACCAGGCTCAAGGAACTTACCAACTTTCTCTGGGTCTGAAACATTGATTTCTATATCAAACAAATCCCCATTTGCCTCCTCTTCAATCTAGGAAAAAGATATGCCATATTTAACAAAGCAACGTGCATTTATATTATGAATTATTACAAAGATAAGGGTACACAGGAAGGAGAAGGAAAAGTCATTATGTTTGTGTAATTAATAACCTTTTCCAGACCCTCCATCCAATGTTAAGGGAAGACAGTTTCTAACATTGACTTGTCACTGAAAGAAAATTCACGTAGTGGACTTGGCAGTGTTAGGTTTACTGTTGGATTCGATGATCTTAAAGATCTTTTAGAACCTAAATGATTTTATAATTCTATGGTTTTCTATCTAAGCCTTCCTGCAAAAGCCTTTAATATGGCAGCCTTTTCTCAGGACTTGTTGGCCTCAAAATTTTTAATAAATATTTATCTTAGGGGTATGTATCTCCTACAATGCCAGCAGATACTATGGTTCAAAAACCACTTTCATTTGCAATGATTCTATATGCCCCTAATCAAAGGACAGACATTCCTTTTTATTGATGGTATCTGTAGCAGAAGAGCTTGGGAAGGGAAAAGTAACAGATTGAGAATTTTCTGCTAATTGCCTGCGTGATAATCATGCAGAATTTTGTAATCTTCATGAAACATACATTAGCTTGATAAAAACAGAGATCTTAAGAAACACCATGGCAGAAGGCACAGTGTACCAGGGCTGAAAGCCGGGGGAGGGTGTGGGAAATCAGAATAAAATGCCATCTTGTGGTATCTGGGGAAGCAGCCATCATCGAGTCACAAGCAAGTCTTGTTTGCAAACTCATTTAGCAGAGGCACTGTCTAGTAAGAGAATACTCCAGAATGAATGGCATTTGGCAATGCCCAGGCTTTGAACAGAATGCCAAATGGAAATAGTAATGTTAAAAGTACCATTAGCCTCAGCTGTTTGTTAGCATACAGGATAATGCTAACAACTGCTTCCTCTATTTCCCCACTAACAGCAGCCTTAGAAATCCAAGTTGACACCTGTAACATGCTAGTAAGAGGTACTACACCATTAACAGTTCTCCTGTATCAAGCTCACAGCTACATACACTTATCTGTTCTGAAGGAATGGGTCTTCTTACGCCTCACACTGGATTTCCAATATAATCACCTAAGTAATGAATTATTATGGTATTTTCGTAAGTCAAATTCATATTAAACTTTATATGCAAAATAAACAGAACAGGTTTTCTTTTACGTACTTCCCCTTGGCAAACAATGATCCTGTGATCCATTATCTAGAAAATGTAATTTTAAAAGAAGAAAAACCTTCAAAAACCAAGACATTTCCATAATTTAGAATTTACTGCATACCTCTTCTCTGGATCTATCAAAAATCACAGGGGCTGTTACGCTTTTTGATTCCATTCTGGGAGCTACTAATGTAGTAGGTGTTACAGGAGTGATTGCAGGAGTAGGTTCTGGTGAAAGTATTGGATCCCTCTCTGGACTGTCCAAGGAAACTTCTTCTGTTGCTTCTAGACACATTTTAAGAAGCAAAGAAGTTTTTATGCACTAGAGATGGATATGCATCACAAAGATAAAAAAAATACACGCAAAAAATAGTATTATACAAATTTAATAAGATCATTTGTAAATACAAGCCATATATGCCAGATAATTTATTTCAATACATACCTAAAACTAGATGTGATATTTGAGCTTGTAGTGCATAATAGGTCAAAGTAAGATTAATATTGCAATTATTTTTTTTAATATACTGTTAGATAAAGAGTCTTTTAAAGTAGTCACAAGTGATAAGTTGTTGCAACCTTATCACAAGGGATAAGATTTATTTCTGCATGACATATTGTGAAAACTAATGCTGTTTTTACTACACAAGCAGCTCTTTTTCAGCACCTGTACCCATTTCATTTTTTGCTCTCTGAACAACAGCTGATTTAGTCATTACAGGCTGGTATGGAGCAGACCAAGCCATACGTTAAATGAAGTTACACAACCATAACACACCCCCACCCCTGCCAAAAGCCCATAACCTGTAAAATAGAAATACTAGCAAGTGAGACATTCTGACTAGTAAGACCAACTATCTCTTTAGTCCCTATCTATCTATCTTCAGTCTCTTTGGGGCTTAAAACAGTTCAGTAGAAATGGAATACTTTTCCAAGACTGTAGACAGTTCATCTACCTTTAAAGGGGATGTAAATCTCTGCTCCACAAATCTGACATGCTTTCCTCCACTAACCGTTTTTGACCACTGGCAAAATACACACTTCCTGGGTACAGAGAAGTTCCTGCTCTAGTTTAAATAACTAATTATGTGGCTCTTGCCAAATGTACGTTTTCAAGAATTCTAGTTCCTTAAAAGATAACATCGACCACAGAACAGTCATTTGATACCAAAATTGACTTCCCCACTGATCTCAAGTCTTGCCACAGGAAGTCTGGTTTGTAACAAGTACTTTACCAAGCAGGTAAAAAAAGTCATTAAAACAGTTACACAAAGTTACCGAAAAAGTTCACGCAATTTGTAAAAAACTTGTGCTTGCAATTTCTATCTATATGGACCACTGAATTTTCAAAAGAAAATATGCAATCTCTCTTTAAAACTTTTTAAAGCCTGGTACATATAATGAATATAACAAATCCTTACTTAACGGTTAAGAAAAGAGGAGTTTTAAAGATCAGATCTACTCCAAAATTTGTGAAATAGTTCTACTGCATGTAAGAAAAAGTCTCATTTTTGTCCTGTGTAGGATTGTTTGCTTCTCTAGAAAAGGCCATAATGAAGCTCTTTACAAAGCTCCTAGCAATGAAAGATAGACCTGGAAATAATATCCAATGAACAGTCCTGTATATTGCTGCAAAAAGTACTACTACAATCTTTCATAATCAATATATCAAAACCACTCGCTTTATCCCTGCTGCCACTTATAGATACTCTGTTTCTCATTCTTCTGTAATACTTTTTTTGCCAATCCTTTATGTTTTGCATCAATGAAAAAAACGCACACTTCTCTTATTTCAGGGACAGAGTGACTGCGTGCCTAAATTTTGTTTGACACTGAAGCTGAAAATAAATCAAAAAACAAACTTCAAGGTCACTATGCCTTAACCTGGTTTGAAGCATATGCTCATTCTGGCTTGAGGCTGACAAAGTTTGCTGTCATCACTATGTTTTGGAGTACATCACTGAATTGCCAAGCTTGGAAGAGATCTCTGCAGACCATCATTAATTAAAAAAAAAAAAACAACCAAAAAAGAAAAACCAAAAAACCCACAAAAAAAACCCACCAGAAAAACCAGCACACAGACACAAAACCCAACCATTTATTTTCTTATGTATTACCTGTATTTCAATTTGTGCCCACTGCCTCTTGTCCTGTCAGTGGGCACCACTGATACCTGGCTCCCTCTTCTCCAATCCCTCCCATCAGATATTTATACACATTGTAGGATTGCACCCAAGCCTGCTCTTCTCCAGGCTGGACAGCCCAGGTCTCTCAGTCTCTACTCATATGTTGTATACTTCACGCCCTTAATCATCTTCATGGCCTTGCCCTGGACTCACTCCAGCCTGTCCACATCTCTCCTGCATTGCACAGCTCAGACCAGGACTCAGCACTCCAGGTGTGGCCTCACCAGGGCTGAGCAGAGGGAAACAATCACTTCCCTCAGCCTGCTGGCAATGCTCTTCCCAATTCCAAATTACACAGTTTCATAGTATTTTCAAAGTAAACTGGAAAGCAAGCACTGTTTTATATTGTCCATTTTTAATATGAACAAAAATTATCTAAAAGGTTTTTTCTAAAAGATTTCTTTTCCTACCATTGCTTTATTCTTACTGCTAAATCCTTCTGAAGAATCCTGCTGATGCTTCCCGCCCTCAAATGCCACAGGAAGAGTACTGCATCTTAAACCAATAAAGAACTTTAATTCAAAACCTCAGATCAGGTGGAAAGTCATGCTAAGGCCGTTGCAAAAAAAAGAAATCTTTTAGATTGGGTAGAACCACAACATTTAAACATGGAAAAGAGGTAGTTCTCCCCTTTGGTGGCTAACAGCTTTCAGCACATTTGTTATATATTATACAAATGACTATTTCACAGAAACATTTCCGAGAAAAAAAAAACACCTATGAAATACGAGAGATATATATGATATGATATAAAATAGAAAAAAAAATGATAAAGCCATTCCACTTCTATTCTTCCATATTCTACCACCAGCTGTATTCCAGCACGTGTTCAGGAAACAAACCATTAATCAACACCAAGCACCTCTTTGTACTTTGTCATGAAACAATTCAACGCACAGAGATTTCTTACTTTCATCATCTTAGAAAACACTTCTGTTACCATAAAAGCATGACTTCATGAAAAAAGCGTGAATTCAATGTAACAAACTAGCACTGCCACCAGATGAGAAGCACATCCTTCCCTAGCACTCCTCTTTTTCAGACTTGTATCCACACACCCATTAGTATTATGAACTGATCTAGGTTGTGGATCACATGAACTCCAACCTGGTACTGTTCAGCAGGTAGCTGAAGATACTGCTAAACTGGTACATTATTTCTGTAAAAGATAAAGTGGCAGAAACAAGCAGTTGGAAAGGAGGTTTCCTTTCAACAAGACCAGTAACACTAGACTTTGACCACACCCGTATTTCCAAAACTGTGCGACACTAGGTTGGTGGGGCATAAACAAAAAGCACAAGCTGCCTACTAGCCCCCCTCTTCTATTTTCCTGGATTAATTTACCCAGAGGAAATAGTATCTGTCTGTTTGGTAGCAGCAGGTCAATTCTTTTAGGAAGAAAAAAGGGGAATGTATGCCATCCTCCCTCCTGTTACGTCCCACCCCCAAGCTTGCATGCATCCTGGATATTATGTAAATCTAGATGAATGAAATGGAAAAGATAGTAGAAGGGGATGATGGGACAGAGCAGGACAGAGACAAGAATGTTGTACTTTTAGTTTAAAATAAAAGTATTAAAAGATTCTGAAGGGAAAAAAGTAGTATTATCTATCTTTTGCTCTGTAAGAGCAACAGTAGGCTCTTACACCTAGCTATTTTTTTCCCCTCAGAAAAGCAGTCTTTGAGCAGTACATAAGCTGAAAATCTATTTCCCAAGAACCAAATTTGTTCTGGTGACCTCTGGCATTTATGCTTCTTACGTACGTTCTTTCATCTTGAGAAATCAGATGACGTGGTCTAGATTAAAAAGTTCCATTGACAATTCTGTCTGTAGCTTGGTTTTGGTGTTTTTTTTTCATGGAAAAATGAATTTAGTAGGTTTCAGAGTAGAAAATATGTCACTTTCAGAAACATTTGCTTGATCTATTCACTTTGTAATTTCCCCTTAAAACTGAGGGATCCATCTGTGATTTGGAGGGTGGGTGTTGTGTTTTTCTTTTCTTCTTTTTTTTTAATATTCTATATTAGTATTTGCATGAAAACTGAAATCTAGATGTCTTAATTTCCTGGGAAGTTCTCAAAATGGTAAGCTCTTCTTGCACGGAGAGGGAACTGCTTTGCCCAGCTTTTAGGAGAAAAACACTGAGATCCAACACTCACATCAGCTATGGCAGTTATCAGCCCATATTAAGCACTCCCAACAACCTAATGGTGTAAGATTTCTACACATAAATACCTTCCTCACAATCCATTAACAGCCTTTGTTATGGATCACTGTTAAGACACTTAGCTCCACAAGAACACAAAAACATCTCCTCCTGCTGCAGAAGGCAATATTTATGCTTAATTAACATTCTACAGCCAACTACACCAAGTTTCTATCAACACTCAAACATGGGGCCCAGTCTCAGCATTAGACAGCTCTTGTTTCTCTGCTCTTCACCACCATATTTGTCAAGCACCAACTTAGAAAGTGCGAGTTTGCAACTCCTTACTAGCAGCTCACTTCAGCTGAGCAAGTTATTTTTACTGGTCACACTTCTAAATGTCAGACCTCTAACATTCTGACATAGGTTAGGTGTTTAAATTGGCTTATTATCTTTGAAAGTTTACTCAGGTGAACACATAAATGTGGAGGTAAACTGAAGTAGAAACTGATGCCCAGAACAGAGGACAGGTTATTAAAAAAAGACTCCCCAGGTGCAGCAATATTTATTTCAGAGACAGATATCCTAACAGAACTGATTGTGAAAACCTAAGTCATGGCCTATGACTCTTACTGTTATACCAGGAGTACTAAGGTAATACTAATGGGAACAGAAATCCTTTTAACAGAAGTCAGCTGTTAATAAGGCCTTCTTCTGACTTCAAAA
This sequence comes from Calidris pugnax, assembly GCF_001431845.1. Classification (NCBI taxonomy): domain Eukaryota; kingdom Metazoa; phylum Chordata; class Aves; order Charadriiformes; family Scolopacidae; genus Calidris; species Calidris pugnax. The sequence goes on from NW_015090978.1 coordinate 1,209,136, forward strand.
CTGTAGTTTCACATGCTTTTGTGCATTTGTTTCTTGCAGAAAAGACCTAGAACTGATCAACCATCTTCTAAAAAAGCAGTAAGGCATCTGTACTGAAGTCTTCTATCAGACACACCACATAACAACAGCCTGACAGACTCCATCAGCTAGAAACTTTTGCTGTTCAGCTGGGCCTAAAGTACATGTCTTATCTGGTCCACGGAATTGGCATCTCCTTTTCTGTATCAACTCTGATATATTTCCAAAAACTGTGACAGTGCACTGATACAACTCCACAGACGTAATCATCACCTATGAGTAGTAGAGGCAGAAAGCACAGACAGCTATATCTTGCACAGGCAGACCACGGCATGTTTCTGCAGCTATACACAGAACTCAAAGTCTACATTTTGGAGGGCTAATTCAATCTTCACTCTACACTAGAGGCTTAAGGACAACCAGGTTTTATAAAACACCCTGAAGCCCCTCGAGATACTCTTAATGTTACCTGGTTTTGAAGACCATTATGGTCTCCACGTGTAAGAGCTCTACAAGGTAAGATAAAGTAATTCTTTTTTGGCCAAGTAATCAACACACTGACTTTTATTCTAAGGGTGAAAGTGCATAAGTGAGTTTAGCAAGATAGTTTGCATTTTTACAGAAAAAAGAACCACTAATGAATGCAGCAGCAAAATTTAGTGGTCTCCAATGACAGCTGGAAAACTCATTTTCTTCCACCTTTGAAACCCAGTTTTAATAGTCCAGCCAAAGCACTTATGACTCACCAGTGACAAGGTAATGAATATCTCAAGCATTTTATTGCACATACTATCCTGTAACTGCTGCAGAAACACAATAACAAAGAGGTTTTAAGTATAGTCAAAAAAATCCCAGGTTCTGAACTGCATTAAAACAGTACAGGAAATCATATAATTTGTTCTCCCTCACCTCTTTTTCTATTAGGTTGCATTATTAGGTGAAATAATGAAAAAGCTTTATCAAGACTACAATAGCTAGAGAGGCATACTGTCACATTTTTTACAAATAAGTCTGCAAAACTAGAATTATCGCCCTGAGGCTTCGAAGTCCCTCCTTTCAGAAGCCACCCATAGGATTTCCTTTACCTGGATTTTACAGTGTCTAATAATTTAATATGAAGGAACAATGTAAGTTAGAAAGTTGTGGAACTTCATTCTCTTCATCTCCAGTGAAGTATTCCAATAAGCTGTGCCAAGATAGGTTTCTTAGGAATTTCTACATATTCAAGAAAAAAAACCCAGTCCCGCTCACTTAATTAAATTAAGTCCTGCTTTCATAGAAAGCCAAGCTTACACAATCATGCTGGAAACAAGAAAACAGGTATCTCATGTTGCCTTCTCACATTGTTTCTGTTCATTGCAAATCAGTATTAGAAAGTTAATCAGACAGATTAACATCGTTGTCTAGCAAGACAGTCTCAAGAAAGAAAAAAACAGTTATACTTGGAGTGCACAGCACTGGAACACAAATTACACATCATTTTTGAGACCACCTATGCTGACAATGATACAAAGACAGAAGTTTATCACTAGGGTACAACTGTGTTTCATGAAGTTCCTGCTTAGAACAGGATACTGTGAAAAATATATTCTCTCTTAGGTTCCATAAATAACTCTTGGGTTTTTTCCTTATTTCAGAGTTAGTGCTAGCCTCAGTCTGTACATAAATTGACCTTTTAAAGACCAGTCTTAGTTGTGTTAGATATGCTGTATGATAGATGCTTTCAGTTCAGTGCTGCATGCATTTAAAACAATGTATTCCACAGCAAAATTCAAACTCATTAAATCAGTTTTGTGTGTTTTCCTCACAGTACTCATTTCAGTTGAAACAATCTGACGGCTAACATTTGTTCCTTCTGTCTGGTTCCCCTCAATATTTACTCCAGCAACCTTTTTTCTTAATATTATCCAAAGGAAAATTGGCTTTCCTAAAATATCCACTCCAGATGGCTCTATGGTTATAAAAAACTAGCTTTATATACTGAAGCTAAATACCAAATTACTAGTACTAGAAAGCTTCATTGCTGGACCACTGCTGGACTTTTTAAGTCATTAGCGCAGGTAATAGAAATACAAAAGAAATAAGATTACCTCTCTATTCTCTATACTCTTTTTCTGTTAAAACACTTTCAGAGATCTAAAGAGTAAACTAGTCATTTACTAGAGTAAACGTGTCTATATATTCTAAGCGTGTCATGAGCAAATATAAGTTCAAATGTATGCAAAACCAAATTTAGTAAGTTCAGAACAAATATAATGGGCAGGTATATGCACATGTCTATACAAAATAGCCCAGAACTAAAGGCTATAAATCTTCTTTCTGAATGATTACATCAGAGAATCAATAAAGATGAGATGGGGATTGTATTCAAAAGCAGGGGACTGTATTCAAAGCAGGCTGGCAACTAACTCACTTAACATGTAGGAATAGTAAAAGCGTTAGTACTGAGAAGCAGCATTCAGAATCATCTTTTTGATGTACATAATACATTCCAAATATATCTCCTTTCTTGAACAGTTAATGCTCCTACACCTGTAACTGACAGCAACCATTAACCCATATTAGGATAGTTGAAAACCAACGCCGAAGTAGTGACAAATTAATGAAACATTAGAAATGTGTTGCCTATTAACTAATTACTTATGAGAATTTTCACACATCTTTCCCCAAAACACACAGTACTATCAAGTATCAGAGACAGAATACACACTAGTGAAATGATAGGACTGGTCCCATATGCCAGTTTTTTACCTTTATAATGAGTCTTAAGAAAAGGAAATCCCTTCAGCTTGCAGTATGATCTATTTTTCTTTATAATTGGAAAAAACCTGGGACAGCTTATGTATGCTTATTAAGCAGAAAACAAGGATGCAACTTAAGCCATGTTTTTACAGACAAATTTGAATATTGTTAATTATCTAAAGATAAGAACTGTTACTCCTGGCAGCAGAAGACGTTACTAACCAGCTGACAATGCCACACAATGCACAGGCAGCGCACACCACTGAGAAACTTGTATTTAGTGAACAAACTTAATTAACATTACAAAGTACCACAAGAAAATAACTGTACATCGCTGCCAAACTACTTAAAAGATTTTAACCCTCCTTCTCAGAAAACCATGTTTCTTTCTGAATAAAAGAGTTTATGCAGACACATTAGAAGAAAAGAGCTATTACCAGCAAAGAGGTCTTCTCTGTCATCATCTAGCATAATTCCTGCCGGCTTTGGACCATTGGAGTTTGTGCTGAGGTCTTCTGCAGGAAGACTTGCTGGCTCTGGAGATGAAGGACTTGACTGTGTAAAAAAAAAAAAAGTCAATTAGCAGAGAACCAGTTGCCATGTGTCAGTATATAAGAATTATTGCAACAAACATTCTTTCATTGCAAAGAAACAAGGCAAGATGTACAAAAAGGAAACCCTGTCAGCTATTTCCATTTCCTTCTCCTAGAGTGGTAACAATAAACAAAGGATATGAGCTAGTCAACAGCTCTTTTCAGTTCTTTGTCAGAGAGAAAAAAAGTCACCCATTTCCTCAGGCTTAATTAACACAAAACAAAAGTTGCTACAGAAATATCTAGAATAAGTTTATCAGTATTGCTGAATGTAATTTGATTATTAAGTTCATTTTGAAAAGTCTTGGATATAAATTTGGATTTGTACTTAGAAAAAAATTCATGAAGAAATCCCCAAGTACACTATACCAGTTTTTCAGAGCTTAAAAGAATCTGTTAATGCCATCCAAACAATTCAAGACTGTTTGCAGCCATAAGAAACTTTGCTAGCTTTGCAACAGGTTGAATTTGGGGATTATTGCCACAGAGGGTCACACGGTACTGTACATGGAAGCTAGGCTTGCCATAGATATGGTTCATTCAGCTCACGGAAGACTAGAACTTGAAAAAGAGAAATACTGGAAGGCACTTAGGAAAATTACAGCAAAATATAAAGCTTACTCACAAAATAAATACACACCTAACTGAAGATCAGTGATTCACTTAGAAAATCCTTGTTGAAAAAGTATCAACTATGCTTACTGCCATAGTACTCAAAAATTTGCAAGACTCTCTTCTCACAACTTCATCCAAGATAGCTAGCTAAGGAGTTTTCAACAGCATATTTACTCATCAATGTATGCACTTTAAAAGTAGCATCTGTAAATTGCATCACTACTTCCTAGTTTTTAATTTCAGTTCAGAACCAGAATTCAAAACAGGTAGTGAACGCTTCATGCTACACTTCAACAAATACCACAAACTACAAAAGATTTTTAAAAAGCCTGAAAAATACTGAAAAGCTACAGAAAAAGTCTGTCTGGATTGTATTTTCACATTCGTAAGTGTGGCAGGGCAACAGTTCTAATGGAGAGACCTTCCTTACAGCTGGCTCTCCAAGAACAGTGTACGTCCTGATATGGAGTATGGCACTGCTGCTTTACTTCAAGCAGCACAGAGGAAGACCCTGGCCCCCACATCTATCCAGATCTCAGACAACTGAAAAACTTCAGAGGAAGTAAGAAAGAAATGTTTTCCTCAGTATTTTCCCTGCTGAAGATAGAAGGAAGATGAAAGCAAACACAAAACCACCAGAAAATTTATGTTCCTCTAAACCAGATTTTGGTTGCAACAAAGAACCACTCCATTCAAAATGACAGAAGAGGTGATATCCCCTTCCATTTACCAAAGGCTGCCATTCTCTGAAAAGCTTATATATACTGTGGGGAAACCAATAAACAAACTAAAGTGATGAACAATGAAAGAAGCAGCTGCTCAAACCGATTGTTTGATTTTGCCCGAGAGCCTGAAAAGAAAGTTAAAGCAGAAACACGAACTTTTTGTAGGTAGTAGAGTTTATAACCTTAGAAGGAACCAATCCACTAGTCACATCCATGTACACTTCTCATCTCATACTAAACCAGAGCCAAAATGATCTCATGCCAAGTAGCGTGCTCTAGGGTAATAAAGGTGCATTTTTTCACTCTATGAAGCATGGTACTTAAGTTGTATCACAGGATTTGCAACTAATTTAGACAAAAATAACTAGGAAATTAAAAAAACCCTCACCTATTGACATGTTTCATAATTCTACAAGAGATAACATAGATAATGTGTGTCACATTTAATAGTCAACAGTTTTAAGTGATTTCGGAACTCGGAAGGAGCCTATTCCGGAAGAATCTGTCTCTCCAGGCAGTGTTGTATAAAGCTGCAAGTTCAAGATCTTGTCCTTCAGCTAGACAGCAGAGTACGGAAACGCTTGATTTCCCTGTGAGGTTCAAGCAGTTTTATCAGCAAGAACAATTCTTCAAGAAACCATAGATACTCATTCCATAGCTTTGCTGCTACTCAACTTTGAACAGCAACTCACTTGACATTTTGATAGATCTGAGGTTTAGGACATAGTGGGGACCCTACACTACCACAGACACAGAAAGGCATGCACTTCACCTCCATGAAAAACAGCCAGACACTTGGAAAAAAAAAAGGCTTCCCAAACACTTGTTGCATATATCAGAGGGCTTTCTGCTTTATCCTTTAATTGTGCTCTTGATTAATGAATGATGGAAAAGATCCCTTGGGGAATACTCACATCTTCAATCTATTCCCTCAGTCTATCTATCAATTTTATCTGAGGTAGCTATTTTGGTTTCCGATGGTTACTGGATGGAAGGGACCTTAAAAATCATCAAGTTCCAACCCCCCTGCCATGGGCAGGGACACTTCCACTAGACCAGGTCGCTCAAAGCCCCATCCAGCCTGGCCTGAAACACTTCCAAGGATGGGGCATCCACAACTTCCCTGGGCAACCTGTTCCAGTGTCTCACCACCCTCACAGGAAAGAATTTCTTTCTGGTATCTGATCTAATCTCCCCTCTTCCAATTTAAAACCGTTACCCCTTGTACTGTCACTACGCTTCCTGACAAAGAGTTCCTCTCTGGCTCTCCTGTAGGCTCCCTTCAGATATTGGTAGGCTATTAGGTCTCCCCAGAGCCTTCTTTTCTCCGGGCTGAACAACCCCAGGTCTCTCAGCCTGTCTTCATAGGGGAGGTGCTCCATCCCTCTGATCATCTTTGTGACCCTCCGCTGGACCCATTCCAAATGGTCCACGTCCTTCCTGTGTTGAGGACTCCAAAGCTTTGACTGTCTTTGGCTTCTGCTCACACGAAACCCTACCAGTAACAAAATTCACCTTGAACACTTAAACCTGATCAACATATGGCATAACATAAAACCCCAAATATTTACATGCCTAAAACAAGAAGTTAACCAGAGGCCAATACAAAGCTATTCCCACTTTGAGGAAAGGAATGGATGCCCTAGGAATAGCTATAAACACATGCCATCAAGTCCTGGCAGGATTATGGATCTCTTTCTGTTACTGAGGTGGGAAAAATCCTGTTCACTGGCACCGTTAAAGAAAGTGACAAATTCTGTACCAGGCTTCACAGCTGTAGTTAGTGTTAGCTCTCCAGGTTTCATATACCTTGCTTTCCACAAACCACAATTGAAGAATATTTCCAAAAGAAAATGACTCAAATAGACCTTAGAGGCACCTCAGAAAGCTCAAGAAGCAAAGCTTATTCATGCAGCTGGTATAATCTGTATAAAAGGCACAAAGCCTAGAAGTGACTTTTACAGGAAGATACCCAGTGAAACGGAAGTTCTGTCTATTATTTGTTTTATAGAGACATAGTAAATTTATATTTGTCACAAATATCAAGTTCCATTTTTTAAGAACAGTAGATATTAAAGTTTAGTTTTGTGGATAAATTACAAGCAAATGTCTTTCCTTTAAAATATCGCTTCAGCTGTGTACTAGTTTTAGCTGGGATAATTTTCATAATGGTTTGTATAGTTCCATGGTTTGGATTTGTGACCATAACACTGTTCACAGCACAGGGACATTTCAGTTATCGCTGAGCAGTGCTTACACAGTGTGAAGGCCTCCTCTGTTTCTCACTGGCCTGACAGTGAGGAGGCTGGGCGTGCACAAGAAGCTGGGAGGGCAGACAGCTGGGACAGCTTACCCCAACTGACCAAAGGAATATCTCATACCATACAACACCGCAGTCCACAATAAAAGCTTGATGAAGAAAGAGGATGGAGAGGATGTTTGGAGTCACAGCATTTGTCTTCCCAAGTAACCATTATACACGATGATGCCCTGCCTTCCTGGAGACGGCTGAACACCTGTCTGCCAACGGGAAGGAGTGAGTGATTTCATTACATATTACCTGCGCACACAGCTTTCGCTTTACCAGTTACATTGTCTTTATCTTGACCCACACATTTTCTCACTTTCACCCTTATAATTTTCTCCCGCATCCTGCTGGGGGAAGTGAGTGAGCGGCGGTGCGGGGCTCAGCTGCCAGCTGGAGTTAAACCGCAGCAAGCTGAGTAAGGCATTTCCTGGCATATTAATCTTTCAGTGGCTCTTCTGTATTTTTAAACAGCTGTCATTCTCAGACAAGATAAATTAAGGATGGGGTTAAATACCTTCACAAACAGTTGGCACTTTACATGAAAAGGACAAGGAGTAGAAACTTCTTAAAAATTATTCATGGCTTGAACATAGCATCAGCATTGTTTTTGAGAGTTTTGCAATGAAGTTCAGTTTATCTTCAAAACTTATCTTCAAAACAGACACAGTACTCAAGGAACTACAAAAACCCAGAAAGTCACAGCCCTGAACGTATCAGAAACTAGAGTCAATAATTCCTAATAATCTGATTATTTTACACAGTCAGTTGGTCACATAGTGCTATTCAGCCTCGCAAAAAAAGCACCCATGCACCCAAACAACTATTAACATATTAAGAGATACCAGTTATACCCTATTATAGGTGAAAGCTACAACACAGAACTCCAACTTTACTCTTTTATCTCTATGAAGTGCAGCTAAAATGGGGATTAAAATAGCTATCATAGGAGTTCGTAATTAGCACAATGAAGATCTGAATATCAGACAAGAAATAGAAGGTGACACTAACAAAAAACCTGATGGCCCAGACGTATATGGACAGTATAGCTGTTTGGAAATTTTAAACTTACTTGATGCCAACGAGTCACAAAACATCACAAACACATCCATTTCCTGAAAGGAACACACCTGTGAAATTTCTTGCTTTACAAGTTCTGGTGAGAGGCCTACGGACCCATCCCAGTAACAAGTTCCATTTTCTCTTTTTATTGTGCATTATGTTTAGTGGCAATAACTATGTATTTTATAGCTTTGACTTATGAAGAAATAAGTTCTCACATTTTCTGTTGGCTGAAATTATAGCCCTAGATGTTTGGACATCCTACCTTCTCTTAATAGTAGGATCCCCCCAAACCAGTTCAACTACGTGTCTGAACCCCTCCTAGCCTCCTTCAGTCAGAACACAGTAGGCTGACAAAAGCTGACCATCATACTATTCTAGTTGTTCAAGTTAACCCAGCTCATCATCTGAAGCAAGGTTACAGAAGCTCACAAATCACAGCATGGGCAGAGAGAATAGATCCAACAGTAGGGTAGTAGCATTTTCAGCAGAAAGTAAGAGGACACTAGAAGGAATGACTACATGATTCCATTACGGCTTGGATTTAACAACAAGGAACAATACACACATTTCCAGTAGAATTACACCAATTAATCTTGCATACAGAGTTAGTTTGCTGCAAAGGCACAGTACAGCGTTGAAGGACTTAATATTTTCCTCTCAGATATTCCAATGGGGTCTTTTCTGCTTGCTCTACAACTGTCACTGTTAAATTCAATGGCTATCACTAAAGACATCTGGACTTCTGTGACTATCTAATGTTTTGCCTCTGTGCAAAAACCAAATGCATACTGCAGATCTTTGACATAAACTGATAAACTGGCAGTGAGATTGTATACACACCCTGCCCTAAATGACAGTCGTTGATAGATTAACACATCTACTGCTTACTCATTGTTTTCAAGTGCCACCATGTATTCTTCCATTTCAGAAAAATGCCAGGAATATAAATACTGGTTGAAATGAGTAGGTGTCAGCTTAGCTACATGTTCACATGGCACCTGCTTTACAGAAGACAAGAGACAGGCCATACAGGAATGAGTGAGAAGTTTAAGGGAAATTAATTAAGAAGTGGTGCAACAGATAAACAAGGGAGGTGGCGGAGAAACAGACTAGGGCAAAGAGGAAGGAGGAGGAGGAAATGATGACATGAGACTAACAATAAACATACAATTTTTCAGAAAAATCTGACACATGCTTTTTTCATATATGTCACCAAAAGTGACTTTCATACAGTTATTTGTGGTCTCTCCTAGCTGTGGCTGAGGACACGGACTGCAAATTAGCAATTTGTTGCTGACAAACTTGTAACAGGGGATGATTCTTCTCATAATGCACAGCTAACTTCAGAACTTCTTCTTGTGCATATCACGGACACCATTTTTTGTTTTTAAACAAAACAAAAAACCATCCACTTGAGCATTTAGCAAGCAGATAAGTCCATGGAAGATTATTAATATTGTAATGCTACCTAGAACTCAGGAAGTCCTTGAGCTACAAAAACCTGGCAGCTGGAAGAGCACTGCAGGTGACTACTGGCGCATACATATAATCAGCAGCAAAAATCTTCACATGGCATCCACCATTGAGTATTTTTGTAAACACAGTCTTGGCTTAGACCATTTGTCTGATTCAGTCTGGCTGTTCTCACTGATGAAAGCAATGCTGGCAGCTGAAGGAAGACCACTTGGTGGCCATGAATTTAATGGAGGCAGTCCTTCAGACATTTGTCACAATGAAAACCAAGTAATCATCCTACTGCTCTTAGGCATTGTGGATACTCAGTGAGGAAATGAGCACCCCACCAGCTCAGACAAGCTGCTGCTCAGCCAAGTGCCCAGACTTCATAGGTGCCCTACGTTCACAGAATGGGAAGCATTCTCATTCTCTGCCACCCTGCAAGTTTTCAAGTCTTAGAACATGTTCCACCGCACTTCAGAAATGCCAGGTGTTACAGCTCAGTGAGATCTTTTAACGTTTTACTTTCTGCAATTAAGAAGGTTTAATTCGTTAACTTTTAGTATGTGCACAAATAAAATTAAAACTCCAGCTTTTCTTCATATTACAGAATTCAACTTGAAATAAACAATATTCTCCATTTGATTGTACAGATAAGCCACTTTAATGTCCCTCTATTTAAATAAAAAATATGCCTTCCTGTATATAAATATTTCATATTTTGCTGTTCATAACATACATTGAATTTATACTTTGTTGGAAGAAACTTAGATAAGTTAGCATGCATTTTCTAAGTGGAGACTTTGTTAACATGAGAGCTATTTGGAAAACCTATTAGAAATCTTACAGCTTCTCTACTGCATAACCAAATCAGAGGTAAGGAAGAAACAGCATGCCTTTTGTGAGCTGCAAAGAGAATGAAAGCAAGAAAAAACAGTGAGGGAGCTGAAATTAACCATGCAAAAAACCAAATGGACAGCTCCAAGATAAACCAGTTGCAAACTCTGTTTCAGAGTATCACAGCCTTCATGTAAGTTGGCTTTGGGCCTCACTGTCTCCTGCCATGCTCTCCCCTCTCGTATCAGCAAACAAATACATGATCAGCTATGAAAAGCACGACACCATTCTCTTGTCACTGTGGAACTTTCATTGCCATTCAGAAACAGCTGCTTCAGGATTAAAGCAACATTCAAGATAGAAGTTTAATTAGGTCCACACCATAAGATAATAATTCTTCTCTGAACTAAGGCGTCCTATACACTTGAGTTAAACAACCTACATTCAACCTAGTGAGAAGTTTAAAGCCGATTTTCATGATTTTGCCTTCCAAATTTGCAGGAAAATCACAAGGTATGGGTTCTTCCCTAAATGCTGTAGCTTATCAGATGTCAAAAAAGCTTTACTAACAAAGCTTTCAGAAGCTTCTTTTTAAGCAAAGAGGCTTCCCTTTTCTACTTAGCTGCCTTCTTCCAAATAGACTGTCTACAAAAACAAAGCAGCGCAACAGAACTGTCAGCCAAACCACCCAATAACAAAGTGCATTTCTTTGCCAGTTTTTGCAGTTAGAAGAGTTTTCAATAGTTATTTTTGACCATTAAGATGAAGACTTCTCATTTTAACTGTGATTTAAATGCTAAATCTATTTTATTTCTTGCAGCTTTAACTGTAGACCATTAGCAGTACAGACACTACGTTATACTGCAGTCTTTCTGAGCCGACAGAACAAGACTCCAATAATACACTGTATCACACAGAAGTCTATTGACACAAATAATTCTTGTCAACTGCAGGTTCACATCATTTGCTATTCCTTCACAGCACTTTTTCACAGATCTACCAATGCACAGATTATCTATAAAAGAGAAAAAAAATATAAAGTGACTTGAGAGAAGGCAAGTGACTTTAAAATACATTTACGAACCTCTCTGTATACTGGCCTTTTTTTTTTTAAGGACAGTCAACAACCAGAGTAAAACAAAGAAACATGCACTGATCCCATTCCTGTAAAGGTCAGGGACAGGAAACTCTTCAGGAAAAGAGGAACAGGAACAATTTTCTTTTTAAACGGGCAACCGTGTACAGGAAGAACAAACTTCTTCCAGAAGACACTGGCAAAACACACAGGTGAAACCCGACCACAACAACTCAGCAAGAAAACCTCCCACTATAACAAACACATCAGCATATTTTTTTTTTCGGAACAAGGACCTATTTGCGCATCCAGCTGGTTGGTTTGGGTTTTTTTTTGTACTAGACGCCTGACATGGAAAGGAACCATGGTTTAGAAAGGTATTTACTGCAGGTTTTCAGGATCTTCCCAGCTCCGACTTCTCCTGCCTTCGGTGGCAGGTGGTGGCCCGGGGCGAGTGGCCGGCAGGGCCCCCGCGGCCGCCCGGCGACAGGACCCGGTGCAGGAAGGATGAGAAAGGAGTTAAGTTTCTACAAGTTTCTGCAAACTGGAAGGAGGTCAAGCCTCGTAAAGCGGCCAAACAAAGAAAAAAAAGCGTTGTTATACATTCACGCAAAGTCTAAGGGGGGGTGGGGGGAGGGGGGTGGACCAGCGAAACTGCCGACGCTTGAAGAGGAAAGGTGGAAATATTCATTCCCCCGGCGGTACAGGAAGGGAGTAAGGGGAGGGAGGACGCTTGAAGAGGAAAGGTGGAAATATTCATTCCCCCGGCGGTACAGGAAGGGAGTAAGGGGAGGGAGGGAGGGGGGAAGGCGGCGACCTGGCACAGCGGCACTCGGAGAAACGAGTTTTCGGTGCCTTTTAGCAGGAGAAGCCCTGAGGA
>NW_015090978.1:1221547-1308444 GCF_001431845.1 Calidris pugnax
CCCCCCCCCCCCCCCACCTCCCCCGCCACCCCCGGCCCCCCCCTACCCCCACCGCGCTCACGTGACCACCGGCCCGCCTCCCCCCTCCCCCTTTCCCCCCCAGCCACGTGACTGGAGGCGGCCGGCAGGCGGCGGGAGCGCGCGCGCCCCCGGGACCGGGATCGGGATCGGGATGAAGATGGGGAATGGGATCGGGATGAGGATCGGGGCCGGGCCCGGGCCCGCTGGAGGAGAAGCTCCTTTCCCTCCCCGCTCCTCAGCCTGCCGTTCCCCGGCTGTCTGCCTTCGGCGAGGACCCCAGGCAGCACGGCGAGGCTGAGGCTCGCACCATGGCAAGGGAGGAGCTTCCAGAAGCCTTAGTTTCCATTTCATGCCAAGTCGTTGAATTGGGAACTGTCTTTCTGGGAGAAAACTCCTCTCGTGGCACTGTTTAGGAGATAATCTTAGAGGGGTTTGGGTTGGGAGGGACCTTAAAGACCACCTAGTTCCAAACCCCCTGCCGTGGGCAGGGACACCTTCCACTAGACCGGGTTGCTCACAGCTTGGCCTTGAACACCTCCACGGATGGAGCATTCTCAGCTTCTCTGAGAAACCTCTTCCAGTGTCTCACCATCCTCACAGTAATTTCTTCCTGATGTCTAATCTAAAATCTAAATCTCCCCTCTTTCGGTTTAAAACTGTTACCCCTTGTTCTATCACTCCACTCCCTGATAGAGTCCCTCTCCATCTCCCCTGTAGGCCCCCTCTAGGTACTAGAAGGTCACTATAAGGTCTCCCCAGAGCCTCCTCTTCTCCAGGCTGAACAGCCCCAACTCTCTCACATTGTCCCCACAGGAGAGGTGCTCTGGCCGTCTCATCATCGTCGTGGCCCTCCTCTGGATCTGCTCCAGTAGGTCTTCCTTAGGGAGTGAGGATTAAAAGTATTACGTCCACTCTTGCAGAGCAGTCATTTGGTGGGGTGCAATAATATTCGTAACTGCTAAAGTAATATTTCTCATGCTAATAAAGTATTGCAGACCTATTGCCTAACTTATTATTTCCAAATTGCATTTCATTCCTCCCTCCATTTGTGAGTAAGCTCACAAATTATATAAATTCTTCCAAATTTTTAAGTTACAATAATAATTTTAAAAAAAGATGAAGTCAGATGTCAGCAGTATCTACATCGTAAGCATTACCTAGGATAGTTAACACTTGAATTGAGCTGCTATTGTTGCTTCTGCTAGATTGAAAACAAGTTTCAAAAAGTATCTTGATTTTCCACATTGATAAAGAACAATTTTCATCCACTCAGCATGCTTATGCTTTGTGAGGACTTTGTTAGTGTTTGTTGTGTTGAAGTTAATTTCTAAACTGTGTCCAATGGAAACAGCACTCTTTGCATAGGAAGAATGAGTCTGTTTCCACAGGCTATAAGCTCTTTGGGTCAAGGATGGCTCCTCTCTGGTGTTTGGAGAGTGCCTAGTAAAGACTAAATGGAAAGAATACGGTCTTACATCTTGCTTTCCTTCAGCCTCTTCCCAATCACGTAATGAGAAAGTTCTAAATATGTAATTGGAAATGCGTTTTATTTTGGAAACACTGAAGTGCCATGCATAATTTTAGCTGTGCTGCTCAAGGTCAAGACATCAGAAATTGTGAAGATTGTCCTTCTTGGAGGTGTGGAATGCTGAGTTAAAGAGAGAGTGTCCCTTGTCCCTGTCAACGTCTGAGGACATTTTATGCTTCAGTGCTTTGAGTAAGACCTTGTAAATCTCCCACTCAGGAGAGCTAAATTTATGTCGAAGCTCAGGAACTCCAAGTTTCCATTGCAAAAAACAAAGAAGCCATCAAATAGAGGAGATTTATGAACAAAACTTCCAATAAGGCTGACAATATCTCTTCTTAGACATATAGAAGTAGCTGGAAAAGGAATAACCAAGCTTTCCCATTTTCTTCACGTTGGAAAAAGCTGTCCGCTACCCTGGTAAAAGACATATCTTGAGACTGACATAGCTACCATAAGCTGTAGCTATAATTACTTGCTTGTCATTTATCAGGTTGCATAGCATTATTAAGTTTCATGGGAATGGGACATTTTCCAGCATATCCATGTTTCCCTTTTCTGTACAAAACAAGAATACCAGTGATGTTTGGGTTGTTTGCAGTGACTATGAGATTAAATATACACTATTCGCCTTTTTACTTTATTCCTAAACTCAGCCCATTGCTGTTCAGTAGATCTCTAAATAAGATTCAGAGGTCTTTTTAAGATTTAAAAAATGCAGAGTAAGAAACTGAAAAATGTCTATTAAAAATATGCAAACATTTTCTATCCAGAAGCGCAGTTCTCTGGCATCTACTGTTTTGTGGATGACACTATCATTACATCTTTACTGCCTTTCCAATTTCTTGTGGTATTCCTGTTATGCTATGCTGTTCATGGAAGCTTTTCAAATAACTGGCATGTACACGCTTTATCTAGAAATTATGATTCAATCACCTAAGTAATAAGTCTATGTCTTTTGACATTATACCTTAAGATATCTCACTACAATTTTGTTTGCTGTGATTAAAAAGATCATATGATACGTATTAATTTTTTTAGATTTCTGGCAAGTATACCAATATAGCCTAGTACTTAGGTCTTCAATAGTTTTCCACTAGATTGACTAGTTTTCTGACTTCATCAAGATTCACACCCATGCCTTTAACGCTTATGTGGCTAGACTATAAATCAGCTCTCTGAAATACCTTGAAGTAGTCATCCATCACACCAATTGAGTATGCTACAGAAGCAGAATAAAATGAAGAGCAAACAAGATGTCAGCTGTGGTATTTTTGAATTTTTTTGTCACTCATTAAGAAAGGTATGTAAGGAGCTTAGCTTCTGTGATTCAATTTAACATTGTATTTATAGGTCAGAATTTTTTTTCACTTACTTTTCCAATGCTTCTGAGATTTGTGGCCATAGAAACTACTACATATATTTTTGTGGGAGAGGGGTCAAGGAGTAACACAAAGGTATCTACAGGACCTGCATTTTTAACTAATTGAGATGTGAGATTGAAGAACTGTGGATCAGTAAATCTGGGTGGAAAAATAGTCCAAAACAGAGAAAAGAAATCGTGGAAATAAACTGGAAAACCTCTAATGTTGCAGGAAAACTTAGGATGATTGAAAAAAGCCAGTCGCGTATGAGATGCATTACTGCAAAAAACAAAACCTGAACTTAAAGCCAAGCCTCATCCCTGCCAGTGTGGGTATTAAACTGTGTGTCATTCAACAAATGTGTAGGAGCTGTCAACTTCACCCCATGCTACTAGATCAGAATCTAGGGGTGAGGAGAGGAAGCTACCCGTTGCCACTGCAGCCACCCCTTCCTTTGCAGCCAGTAACCTCTGTAACACTACATGAAAAAGATACTAAGATTGCAAATTCATGAACCTGAACAGTAGAAAACATCAAGGCTAAGTTTACACCTGGAACTTCTTTCAACCCTTTGTGTATATGCTGTGTGCCTGCTCTAATAGCCTGGCTACATGCTAATGTTTCTGCAGGAGTGCTCTTCCAAAGGAGCATTGACCACAAGGCTACAGACACTGTTTTTCCTTATCATTTCTTAACAGGTAGCGCCATACTTCATTTATTATATGTAGTTCCAACCCTACTGTGAAGACAAAAAGATTCGTCTCCTCACAAGATTTTCTCTGCGGCTCCTTGCTACCAAATCTAAGCATTTCAGGGGCACTGATTAATTTTATCTTCAGAGTATTCCTGTGGGAGTATGTTGCCTATTACACAGGCAGTGAGCAGACACTGAAAAATTAAAGCTTGAAGTGTTTACTAATTTGGACCAACTTGAGGCAGCTAGGAATTTTTTTTTTTCTGGAATACCTCACGTGTCAACAGTTTCTTCACCTAAGCAGCAAGTCTCGATATCACAGTACTAGCCTTACCAACACCCATTTTTAGGGGTGGACTTCTATTTCTTTCCTTTTTTCAGCCCTTGTCAAGTCCCGTGCTTTCTTGAATAGCCTGAGAGTAGTTGAGATTCCTCTAAAAATGGTTGGGTTTGCAGTTCCATTTCTGCAGAGCCAGCAGTTCATCCGAGTCAATACATCTGCTGCACACAACTTTCACTGTTTGGTTTTGGTTTTTGGTTCGGTTTTTGTTTTTTTTTTTTTTTTTTTGTTTGTTTGTTTTTTGGTTTTTTTTTTTGGTTTTTGTTTTTGTTTTTGTTTTTGTTTTTTTGCAGGAGGATCTGCAAGCCTTTTCCATCCAGCCTTTCAGAGGACATACAGAAATCAAAAGTGTCTCCTGCATAAACACGCTTGGGAGTTGTTATGCAATAAAAGACTTCCTTTTATCATGCAGAGGCAGGTTTCACTGAGGAACATAATCTTGTCACTTTAAAAGGGCTTTTAAAAGGAATAATACAACAGTGTTAGGGCTCTGCGTCATTTCCCTAGTTCAGGCTACAGGGATGCTGAAGTGCTGAAATAGTTACAAGCAGTTATTTGGGTACAGGCAATATACGCTTTATTACTTTGCTTGGATGTCCATCTGTCCAAAATCAATTAAATTAGATGCAAAATAAAGATGCCAAAGTTGTAATAAATGTGAATCCAGGTTTTGTAATCAAGTATGTCAGATTTTTGTAACTTCTTACATGTATCAGACTTCACTGACTCTTAGGATTGTATTAATGTAATAGCCACTGCAATATCATGTCATTTTAACAAGTGAAATATCAATGAAACTCACAGAAACTTGAGACTGAGAAGAAGCTATTTTGGAAGAGAGCGTGATAGTGAGTTATACAAGCTTGACGTCAGACCCTGTAGTTTGGATCTGCAGGGAGCCAGAGGAGGTTATCTGACTATGTTCTGGAAAATATTTATCAAGCCTTTTCTTAAACAAGTCCAATGATGAAGGCCTCAAAATCTCTGTAGTCAAGCTGCTTTAGTGCTGTTCTATCTAACACCAAAAAAGATATTCCTTATGTCTAACCTAAAACTCCATCACTGTACTGCCAGTTATATCTCCTCATAGGTAGTATGACTTTGTAGCAGGAGATCGCTGGTTGGGCTTTGTGAATGTATTCAGAACAGGTATTGGCCTCATTTTGTATCTGTGAAGTGATTTAGTCAGACTTTGGGGTAAAGTCTCACATTCCCCACTGAATTTTGTCTTTCTTTTTGCCAACATTTATGCCAATCTGTTTTGACCATTTTGAATTCTCTTGCTATGCGACAGCTGTTTGATATCACTTGCAAATACGTGTTCTCCCAGTTCCATCACTGAAGAGAATATTAAATCTTATCAGACCTATGGTAGACCACTGTCATGTTTCATTCAATTCACCCTTCCATAAAAATGGTAATCACTGGAAAATAGTCTTTGTTTTCTAACTAGTTTTGTACCTACTCTATATTAGATTAACATATAATGTTTCATTAGCTTCCTTATGAAAATGTCATAAAAGATAAATGATCAAGAAATGCTGAAGTAATGTTTCCTCACTAAGAGATATTGTGAGAAAATGGCTAAGTGGAGTGAGAGAACAGCAACTACCAGAGTGCTTAGAATTAGTGCAGATGACTTTAGAGATTTGATTTTTTCCCATTTATAAAATATTAAAAAAGGTATAATGTGCTGTTGTGTAGTGCCTGCACTTGCACACAGCAGTGAAGCTCTGCAGTGAGTCGGTCTTCCTAAGAAAAATCACAAAACACAAATATTTATAAAATCTGTGAGTTTGACACATGTGCCCACTCATCCAGTCAGCCAAATGAGCATTACACTTCAGATCATGATGGCTGTTCTTCTGTGAAACATATGCCATCTTTCCATCTGGGTATTTAATTACATGTTTTACAAAAAATTAATTTGTTCCGTCACCTTTATTTTATTCTTTGCCAGTGAGTGGTCAGTGGCTTCATTAGAGAAAAAGGGGTTTTATACATGTGAAAGAGACTGGTTCTCTTACCAGTGAGATATTTCATTTGCCTTTGGAGTAGTGACAGATATTGCCCTCAATCAATTACTGGAATGGGATTTTCTGTTGCCCAGTTCATCTAATGTATCAGTATGCTAAAATATAGAGCTCTAGTAGCATTCGCTGGGGGTATGTTTACTCTGTTACAATAGTAAGATGATGTAGAAGAGTAGTGTTTTTTTCCATCGTTGTCAGCAAGTGAGAACTAAGCAAGAAGCATTGGTTACTGTGGTGTGCATTAACCTGCTATCAGGATTGTCCTCTACTGCTTACCCTTTACAAGAGAGAGAATGCCTACCAGCAATGATTCATTTTCATTTTGACACTACTATCCTTAAATCTAAACCAGGCCATTTGCTAGGGACTTGCGAAGAGAGTCTCCAAAGACCTTGTGGAGAGTCAGGGTTTGGGGTTCCAGCCATTCCTGTGCTGCAATTATGCATGTGCAAAAGGAGGGAGGTGTTGCATCTGCTTTTATGTAGATATTCTGTGCTCCAAAATACTTTGCCCCTCTCAGCCTGTTGTGTGTGTTGACTTGAGGTAATTCACTTTGATTTAAAGCAGAAACTAAGAGAACAGAAATCTGCCCTCTAAAACCACTGTTGGAATTTTAAGAACGCTCATATCCAACACAAAGCTCAAAAACCCTGCACTTCAGTTCTCCCTCAGCATTTTCATGTGCATTTTGGGTATAGTTTACCCCTGGTAACTTAGCTGGCTAAAGGGCAGCAATCTAGTCTAAGCTATTTGGCTCCATTTGTAGGTTACAGAAAGAAACAGTCAAAGGAAAAGATGATTTTTCTATAATAGTTCCTGTGTTTAACTTTTCTCTAGGGTGGATTGCCTGATGAGTGTCTATTTCCATTGCCCAGAGAGGATGCTTACACAGATACATAGATAGACACGTGACTCTAGGACAACTGTGGTTAAATGAGAAAATCTCATTCAGCAAAGCATATGTATGTATCCTAAATTATAGGCTCTCTAAGTTATTAAGCCTTAATCTTAAGTGTGGCTTGTAGCCTGATTATGTTATTTATCTTCATAAAAATTGCAAAGTGGCTGCAGAATTAACCTGACTCAAAATACTATCAATAATACTCAATTCAAAATTAGTCTGAGAAAAAATTACTTCCCTCCCTTCCAGACACACTGGCACATGTACTGATGCTTTAAAAAAACCCCAATAGAGCCCTAAAATTAAAGAAAACAAAAAACACACTCAAACTTAAAAATATCTCTCAAAATGTTTGCATTTGCATGGATTAAGAGAGCTAGGCGCCAGAAAAAGTTGTTTTAAATGTCTCCAGTCATTTTTGTCAGAGCATAATCTACAATCCACTGAGATTTTTTTCCCCGCTTTGTGAACATATAAGATAAGGGCATGTGAAAGCAATTTTTCATTGAAAATTGCACAGTAAGTATGCATGAACCAGTATTTGCTTTATTTCAAAGTTCCACAGCCCAAATGCAGCTGTAATTTGCATCATTTACAATTTTGCTGTAAACTGACTTGGGGCATCTGTCTACATTATAGCCAGACCAGGCAAAAGATAAGTAGGAAAAATGAAAAACTTCTAACATAATTGATTTCCAACGAATAGCACTGTCTCTGGCTGTTATAACAATTAGTTTATCAATTTAATGTAGATTATGGCTTTCCCAGTAAGTAACAGGAAACCTTGCAAATATCCAATAAGCAGCAGTTCAAAAGAAGAGTCTGGCACTGTTGCCACTGGAGCTAATGTAGTATCTAATACATATATTTGTATATCTAATATACATATTTGTTTTTCTTCAGGGTATTTTCAAATATGTTAAGCCAAAATCTGGCTTTACAACATTGTCCTTCTTTGACAAATTTTATTTCATTATGCTCCAGCTAAATTTATCCAGTGGAAGCATAAGATTGGTCTTAGAAAATCTGTTTGCTTGAAATTTGTGCTTCAAGTAATAACAGATGCTAAACACAGAGTAAGAAAAAAAAAGATTAATCTCTCAAGAGCATTGAGAAAGCAATCAACATATTGTATAAACAAGTTAATATTCACATTTTCAAATTTCTTCCTAAGAAAACAGCTTCAAGAGCTCAGGAAAGGCCTTAGAGGAGCATGCAGGCATAAGATAGTGAGGAATCCATTGGTAGAGAGATGAGAGCTTCAGAAATAAACCATTGAGATTCACTTGATGTCCTGGGAGGGATTTTGGAAGTGCTTGACCTGCATAAACCAGAAATTTATCTACAGAAAAGTGCATGCAGTTTACCAATCTTCTGTTTATCTAGTTTATGTTGTATCCTACAATATATTTGCTTTGCTTTGATTAACCTAGTGTTGCATGTGTCAAAAAACAGGGCATCAAGCATCTCATTTCAATACTGTAGGTCACAAGTATGATTCTGCCAGTAAGTTAATTACTGAAATCACTGAATCTGTTCAGAATGAATTATTATGAACTTAGTGTTACTAATGAAATTCTGCATGAGCATTCCAGAGTGGCACATGGTGGGATTGTCTTAACTTCACCTAACAAGTCCTCCTTAAAAAAAACTAGCACAACTCTAAGGAGGGACTTTCTATGCAGGTATGTTTTCCCTTTCATCTAAACACAGATTGTAAAGAGCTTTATCTTACCTAATCTTAAGGATGATACTAAATTACCTGTAATGTAAGCATCCTCATTTCTGTGCTCCCTATTTAGGTAGCAGGAGATACACACCTTCAGAAAGCAATTCCTATTTACTCTAGATCACCCTCACTTACTTCCCTTATCTCTTTCTACTGACCATGCAGGAAACCTGTAGCAAGCCTTACCTTACTTTTGGCCCTTACCTTGGGCAACTCAGGTGAATGTCCTCTTTGACACAAACTATCTTTTAGTAGATCCATGTGGAAAAAGCCACTTAAAAACACTACATAGAGAGTGGAAGGGCGGGGAGATAGAATATGTGTGTGTGTATATATATGTGCGTGTATAACTCGGTGTATCTAGATAGATTATTTACATATAGAAAAATAAGTACTGAATATATGTGGTATACAGAAACTATATACTCTATAAAGAGTATATATATTTTGTCCATATATATATTCTACGTCTATCTATACTCCTCTATATAGACTATATATATCTATCAATGTATATATATCTATCAGTGTGTGTGTATATATATGTATATATATCAGTCAAAAGTTTGAGAAGCAAAATTCCAGTGTGTAAAAAAAAAAAGTTTGTCCTGGAGATCACTAAATTCTCTTCCTCTGGCTGCTAGTATACTGGCACATTAATATAAGGATAGTGGACGGATATCTCAGTTTCTCCTTCTTGTTTGCAGTTCTGCAGATTAAAATGGAAGAAGGAAGTTCAGCCTCACACTTCATGCCTGATGCTGGGAATATAGATCATAAACAGCTGACAAGCTGATTTACCCAGAACAACAAGCACAACCAGTCTATGGAATTAATTATTTCAAGATATTTGAGCTCTTTGAATTATTTTGAGTAATTTCCCCCAACAAACACACCCACCTTCTTCTTCATAGACCAATTCAGTTTCTACAAAATACGTGATGTTTTGAAGCGTTTGTTTTCAAAAAGATAATTCAGATTTGTGGTGTTTCAAAGGTACATTTTCCCAGCTGCTCACCTGGCTGTCCACGGTCGCTGACTGCTCACCGCAGTCGACCTGCCTGCAGTGCTGGTGGGAGTGATTGCTCTTGGAAGCCCATCAGGTGAACAGCCAAACGAGTAAGACCAACGTGCTGGTGACTGTTTGGTTGTAACGGGCAGTTTAAGGTGTTGGCTGGGAGCAGTACCTGCTCTGTGCAGATGGGTCACCTGGCTCTGCCCAGAAGTCTAGCCCAGTTCCCTCAGTGTTAGCAGTGGATGCGGTTGTGCTTTGGTTTTTATTGCCCTGTCCTACGGAGGTTATTGCTGCGCTGACCTTCCAGCTGACCAGTTGAGATGAGCAGCGAGAAGCGATTTTGCCAGCCCAGGCAGGATCCAGCTGGGTTTGTAGTCTGAACTAGCCTGGCTGATTTTGTCCCAGGTGGCCTGAAAACAGCTCCCATGTACTTGGTGACAGAAATACGGGACAAAAATATTAAATAGGTCTTGCATGGCAAATAAGTAATGAATAGCACATGTGAGAAGTGGTGAAGAACATGATGGTTTTGGAACAATATTTAAGAATTAAGTTTCATGTTTAGAGAATATTTATTTTGTCATTCTCATGATTGAACTATTATTCACTTGCAGTACTTTTTGATCTATAAAAATTAAATAAATCTGGTTCAGTACAAAAATCTGAATATAGACTTGGTAGTTGAAACCTTGAGAAAGGCTTATACATTCATATGGTGTAGTGTCACCCATAGTTAAACTAAGTTAAATATTTAAAGGTTAATTACTCTTCATGTTTTAAAATATAAATGATCTGCTTCCTGACATTTGGAAGATTTACCCTACATTCATTGTATTATGTGGGAGGAGAACTATTTTAGTGGTTGGGACAGAGCTGTAGTTCTGCCTTGTTGCGGTGATCCCTCTGTTCCTACATTTGGCTAAACGTTGTCAGCAGCATAGATAGAATGGCAGTGCATACAACGCTGATTTGCACAGGCATGCAGTGAGCTCAGCAACTGTCTGTGTATTTTCAGTTACCTTAAAATTTACCTTATGTCCCCAAGATCATTCAGACACCTGTCTCCTAATGAGATCAAAAGGCTTGGAAACTTGCACACCTGTGGGGATTGAGTTTTAGTTACTCTTTGACTTTTACCTAAACGCTCCAGAGACCTCCTAAAAGTGCACACTGCTGTGCTATCAATAGGCACCTGCTGGGAAGATGCCTGCCTCCATCAAGGAGAAAATCCACTTGGGGCTCTCAGTGCAGTAGGAACCGTGACCAGAGTAAGCAACTGCCTCATCTGTGCTGTCCAGAGCAGAGGACATGTCCCATCCCCTCCCCAGATGACACAGCTGGTTACATGGAGCAGGAAAGGATGGAGTGCAGCCCATGCAGTGACAGGACACTTGTCCCCTGCTGGAGAGGATTCTGGTTCCTGTGGGTGGTGGTCCAGAAACAGACTTTGGTGCGGTCTGTATGGTCCTCATCATCACTGCTGTCTCTGACAACACATTAACAGGTTTATTCAGTTTGTTACCCTGGTATGTGCCCCAACATTTCCTGTCATCAGGCCTGTCTGTGTGCTAGGCTGACTGCTGTGTACATACTCATCAAGAAAGGGCTGAAAAAGCTATGTTGGCACATGATTTTTGTGAAGCAGGCCGCACATGTAGCCGGGCTTGGCCCAGAGGCAACATTATGTGAAGAACTGGTGAAGGCTGGGGGGACTGGGAGAAATGCAAGCGCAGCACTGGCACCAATGCTTTTGTGCAGGAATTTAGGTAGCAGGAAACTGTGAAGACAGGTTATTTGTAGTGCTGTCTGATACAGGTTGCCAGGTTCAGGCACCAACTGGTCATGGGGAAAGGTTGATGAAGGCTGAGCATCTCTCAAAGAACTGGATCTGACCCCTGCTCAGCACTCTTCCCCTTCAAGGTTCCAAGAAATAGTCCAGCAGTGGTCCTTATGTCTTTTTCACTGGGTACAGAGGAGTGGATGGGTATTGGGGGAGGGTGGCATTTCTTGAAGCTCTGCATAGCCTCTCCCCTGTATTTGTGATGTACTGGGGATGCAGCTGGAGGATTCAGATGATACCTTGAAAGCTGGCAAGAGAACATAGGCAGGTATATAAAGATATGGACATTTTCTTAGTTTTTTCCATATGCCCTGAGACAATGTGGGATTCAGGGTAGAATTAAGAGTAATTAATGTACCTTCGTCTTTCATTGTGAGCTAAGCACTTTATGCATACTGAGTCAAGATCATGATTAGTGTAACTTATTTGAATATTACACGAGATAAATTCCTTTGTATTTTATTCAGGGTCTTATACATTTTTACTGAAGCCTTTTAAAACATAGAGGAAATTAAAGTCATCTCTGGGGTTCTGATGGATGAAAAGTTTAAATGCTGACATTGTACTGCTTATTACATCCAAGCATTAGAAAATCCAAATTAAATCAAATGAAAAACATTACTGGATTTGTAATTATGATTTCAGTATGACAGGAATGCATTGTGGGTTTTCTGGTTTAGAGAGTAAATGTTATTTAGAACCACTTCTTTTAAAAATTATTAACATAAACCATCAGTCTTAGGAAATTCCCATACTGTTATTTAACCAGAAGTATAAAAAATGAAGCAAATTCTATTTTGGACTAGAGAGCTTTTTGTTCTCTTACAACAGCTCTAAGCTATTGCTGAGAATACATTTCTCTTAGCTAAGTCAGTATGCTGACATGGAACCTATTATTTTAGATGAGCATGTTACTTTTGGAAAAATTCATTGGTCTCAGTCAAAGGATTTTGCATTTTTTCATCCTCAAAGCAAAACAGTGCATTGGATTTCATTTTCCCCAGACATCTATGTCAAAGCTGGCATAAGCGGCGTGTTACTTTATTAATTCAGTAAACGAAGAGACTTCCTTTTCTAACACTTGGAAACACTTTCTACACTTGGAAACACAGTTTATACACAGAACGTACTTTGAGGTTGCCACTCACGTCCTCTTATTCCGTATTCTCAGACTTTCTTTTAGAATTTGTGGTCTGAAATAGTCCTTTCCTGTGAGATCACAGGGTATTTTGTGTTACATTCGGAGCTAGGTAGACTCCCTCTGGTGGCTAACTTCAAACCTCCGCTGTCCAGGGACTACCGTTTCTCTAAGCAGTTTAGCATTGGCGGAGAACTGTGTGCATCAAAATATACTGAGGAAATAATGTAACTGGAACCTGTCTTCATGCTTCTTTACCAATTGGATACCAAATTCAGTCACAAAAATCAGAGAGATGTACACCAGAAAAGCATCGTAAAACCTGCATACCAGCTAGCCAGTTATGAAATGCTTCACATGTTGTCTGTCCAAGCAGATGAGAATATATGAACGAACAAAGAAGTAAGAAATGGCTTTTCAGTATTGAAAAATGCTAATCTACTGAATCAAAGCCATTGCACATCACCAGCTGGCAACCTGAAGTGGTTTGTTGTCCTTAGAAAAAACATTTCACTGGATAGCTTTGAGTAATTATTCTAACAGGCATTTTCAAAGACACACCTGCTTCCCAGTGAAGCTATCTGAAACTGATGAGAAGCGGCAGCAAGTTGTTGTCTCATCCATCTACAACAACAGGGAGACAAGAAGCCATCTCAGAAAGGAATAGTCAATGCTTCACAGCCAAAATGCAAAGACGCTGTAAATTGATGCCACAAGTATCTATTCTGAGTCAGTGCTTCAATTGTGATTTTGTTGATGAAAAATATTCAGACTTAATAACTGTGTAGATGCTTTATTAATAAGTGAGAGCAACTGAAGGAGGATTAAATTCTGAAATTAAAGAACTTGAGAATGGTCTATTAGAACTAAAAAAATAAAAAAGTATCACAATCAGGAAGCAAATATGAAATGCACAAATACAAAACAAGGACTAATTTGTGAGGAAACAAAACTGCATCAGGAAATTGAGAGTGTAGAGCACACTACAGGTTGATCCTGAAGACATCATCTGCCAAAGCAATTTCCATTCTGGGAATATTAACAGGGGCATTTATGTAAAACATCAGGTTGTGGTTTTTTTCACTCAACTTGATGCTCAGGCGCCAGACTAAGAACATTGTGTCTGCAGAGCACAGTAAGAAAGATGTAGACAGACTAAAAAGACTTTAAGGGATAGCAATAAGAAGGATAAGAGGTTAAATAACATGATCTGTGAGGAAAAGCTGAGAAAATAATGAGGGATATGGTACTAATTTAATATAGAAGAAGTTCTAAAAACCGATGTAAAGAAAAATGATGGTGAACCATTCTGCATTTCACTCAATGTGGCAAGAAGTAAAAGCTTATTTGCATATGCTAAATGTTTGGGCAGATAATAAGAAAACTGTCTAATATGTGTGGGGTTGATCATGTGGGGATGAACGATTTCATGAGACACCACACAGTCTGAACAATGTCTTTCAAGAATGGTCTGTATACATGTCACAGACCACAGGGAGCAGACTGGGGCACTGTCTTTCTTTTAGGTCTCAGAGTGGCATCTTGTTACTTGTGAACCTCCACAGCTTCTGCAGACTGATTCCTTTTGCTCAGTTTTAGACTGTAGCCATAAATGCAAGAACAAGCACTGGATTCTCTCATTGCATTGGAGATACCCATGTTTCATGGATGGTTGAAAAGAGCTTATCAAGAGGTACAGAATTAAACTCCCATTTTTTCTTGCCTGAGAGTTTTCTTGAAAAAGGTGACTAGTGTGTAAAGCTTGTTGTAAAACTTATTTGTTATGTTTGGCATCAGCTGCCACTGAATGGTACCAGGGAGTCTGGATCTGTTGTTTTTCCTCCTTCATCCACACTTCACATATTTTTTTCAACTTTATTTATATCTGAAAAAGAAGCCACAGGGGATTTTTTTAAAGGGAAGCATCCAACACAAACATGTGTTCCAATTCACGTGAAGCAAGATAGTAATCCTGAAACATAAACCAAAATCACTTAGATCATTCTGTCACAATATAAATCCTATATACAGTATTTTCTTAAGAATTCTTTAAAAAAATGATCTTGTCTCTCACATTTGTTCAACCCGATCTGTTATTTTTGTCAGTTATGTATCTGTCTGTGATAACGTTCTGCCTTATCATGGGATTGTAGGAGATGGAGCTGGAATGGACCTCAAGAAATTTCTGGTTCATCCCACTGCCTTATGCTCATTTGTCTCCTATCTGACAAAATGCACAGATCTGTTTTTAGAACATACAATCTTTTTCATTCTAATTTTTGGAACAAACTGAAATGAAAATTTCAAGGTAGAGGGAAAAATACTGCATGCCTAAGCAGAACCTGGGACAATATGGTGATCCCCCCTTCCAACATTTTGCTCTGTTGACTATGTGTTTTGTTTTCCTTTTCCTCCTTTTGCTATTTTACAGCACATTTTTCTAGAATTGTTGCTTTCTAGCTTCTGTCTTCCCTTTGCCCTTATTTCCTCTGTTATCTTCACAGATGATGGTGCAAAGAGAACTGAATGAATGACTTACTATAGAAGAGCCATCGGCAGCACGCTATCTTTCCACTGAAGAAAATGGAAATGCAATAAACACAGAAATGATGATGGTAATTGTTCATAATCATCTTGAGACTTTCCCAGCTCTTTTTCCCTACTCTGATTGCATTTATGTTGTGGTCTGGACGTGCTATATAAGTACATAATGATTATTCTGTGTTGAATCCAAGCAGCTCTTTCCTGCCCTTGGCTCTCTGGCAGCTGCCTGTTGTTTTCCCTGGACACCAGATTCCCTTCTCTGTTCTTTCAGCATGGACCTGATGCCAGCAGCATGACTGAAAGTCAGGTCAAAACTGATGTCTGACCTCCCACCTGGGCACTTCTTACGGGAATCTGATCTACTGCTGGAAAAAATCTTCTAGTGAAGAATCCAGCCCGTTCCTGGGAAGGTGCTGACACACCCAATGTAAACCTGAAGACAGAAAATAACTGTGTAAAACAGAACAATTTTTAAAATTAATGAAAACTGCCTGGAGAATAGAATCCCATTTTTCTAAACTCTATGATGATGCAGTACAGGCTCCCCATGTGTTACCAAACCTTTTAGATACACTAAAGTTGGATCTCAATAATATAAATTCTTGCAGAGTTTTTTTGTAATCAATTTTAAACTTTCTTTGTTCAATTTTTTTTCTTTCTTACTCTCTTTCAGTAACTGTCACTGCATCTGTATTGCTCTGCGGCTATTGCCATTGTTAGTTGAGGGACCAGCTGGAAGAACCTATGACAGCCTGTGCTCCAGATGACCTGTTGTCCTTTTCAGTGCTGCTCTGGAATGGATTCCCAAGGCTAGCAGCTGCATTGTGAAGCTCCAATTCATAAATCATAATTTAAAATGGAAAGGAAGATAAAAAAGTTTATGTGCAAAGAAGAAAAGTCAAGCCCTGAGTTATTTATAACATAACTCATTAGGCTCGGAACTTTATGTTTAATTTTATACCCTATTTGCAAGAAAAAGAATTCAAATAATTGTGAACATGTTGCATTTCTGAATGCCTGATAGCAAAGATTCATTTGCTCTGAAAATAGGGAACAAGAGAGAGTTTAGTGCACATATAGTAACTTACAATCTGACATATAGTAGATCTATATTGATCTACTCTAATCAACTGTCTGAGTGACACCCATCCATTTCAGTGAGGATCTTGGGAAATCCCCACAAAATATTGGGACTTATGCAAGGTATACCTATCTTTTCTGTAGGCAAGAAAAACAAGCTGTGGTAACAGGCAACATAATAGTTACCAGAAAGAAAGCATGTAGGTCTTCGAAGAAGACAAACTAGAGAAAAAAAAAAAAGAAAAGAAAATGTTTTGTATTTCCCTGATTTAAAAAAATCATGGGAATTCTCTTTATATATAGGGGCTCCCATCATAGGTGGATCTGTTTCAGAACTGTTAGCCAGTTTAGATGCTACAAAAGGATTCTCACCAGTCTTACATTGTGTCTGCAGCATCCATCTCAAAAGGTCTACTAATGCATGTGCTAAAACAGGGATGAAGATGAGTAGAGGAGTCTAAAGCTCCACTGATGAAAGTAATGAGCTAATTCATCAGAGAGCAGCTAGAAATATAATTTTTAGCAAGCTTTTCTCTAAGGAGCACTGTGAGTTGACATGGAGTGTACTCAGGACATTTACACCAGCAGTGCCTGTGAATCGTGATTTACGTTGTTGATGTTAGAATTAAAGTTCAGTCAGAAGCATGGCTCCATCATCCTCTCATTGGACACCATGGGAAAGCAGACAAACTTGATATATTTTATATTGTACAAATAGTAACAATCTCCAAGAATTCATTAATTGATGGCCTAAAGCCTATGAAGAAAAACATTACATTATAATTCCCAGAGCAACAGCTGAGGTTATGATTGTGCAAAAAATAAATTCAGCGAAGTCCAAAACTAATGTCAGATTTGGCTTTCATGGTCTGATTTTCCCCAGTCACATTCTCAAATCAATTTGGGTTTATTTTTCCATCTCTTTGCACATGGCATCTCTTAGTGTGGCTTTAAGTGTTACGAAACACAGAAGGGTCTCAGGAGGGACGTTTAGGTTGTGTTCTACCACACTTACAATGTGATATCTGGGAGAGCCCTTTCTTAAGCTTGTTGGATCCCAACTCACTAGGGAATTCAAAAGTGCCTGGATGACTGTAGTAGGATTGAAGTTACTCTTCCTTCATTCTTGAAAGACCATCATAAGGTGATATAATCTGTCATTTCTTGTTACTGTTTAACAGCATCCCAAGTGCCTGGGAATAAAGTTTGTGAAGACTGGGGGCATACACAACTCTTTTGTTATCTTATTTACCTTTGCCTTGCGTGGCTTTATCCCTGACTCGGTGCTCTCTGTAAGCGTTTATTATTAGAGAGAATCCTTCACTTACCCTTTGATTTGTAAGAGCACTACAGAGGTGAATACTTTCTTCCATTTCATTTATGAGGAAAAGGACTTGGACTGCATTTTTCACTATGAAATTTTGTGACCTCATATCAAGCAATCAGGCAAGCACATGAAAACCTTATTGATGCCCAGTAAAACACAAAGAAAAAAGAATAAATTAACAAAAGGGGAAGATCTGTTCAGGCAAATTGAAATAATGCAGTGTTTCCCTGGGAGAATAATAGTAAGCACTGTACGAATATTAATTAGCAGAGCTAAAGCAAAAAAAATTACAGTATAACTGGAACAAAGGGATATTTGCCATAGAAGTACTACAGGACCAACTGAATGAATACACATATAGTGCTTTCTGATCGTAAACTACTATGCGCGTTAAGAGCTAGTGGCTTTCTGCAGGTAAGGCCATTAAGTAAATAAATCTATGTTTACTACATACAGAATATTTATTTCATAAGAACAGATCTCTAAACTGTCTTAGCCATGTATCCAGCCCTGTGGATTATAAAAAGATATCATATATGTGGTTGTTTATGGCACTTGGCATGAAAGCAGCACATTTGTCATGTCACTAGATGGTCACCTGCCAAAAGTTGCCCACATCCTGTTATCTGCTTATGTGTCAATAATACACTTACCCTGATTGCCTGTAGTCAAATGAAGTCAGACAAGTTTCCAGGGAGTATAGCACTGTTTGTACGTTATGAGGAGACTGAAAGGGAATTTGGGTGCAGTGAAAGGAGGTAAATGTATACTTTTAAACTTTCTAAGTCATTCAAGCCGTCGAGTCTAATAATGTCAACAAAACACACTAATTATTTAAACAAAAGGACCTGCAGATAAAAGGAGAGCTCAAACATTGGGCAGTATCTAAAACATGGAGCTGCCTAACAAGATTAGTATTTTTATGCATGTTCCTTCTTAATGTGTATAAATAACTTGCATGTGGTAATGTTCTTTGCCACAAAATAAATGAACCTGTTAAAACTCAAGAAAACCATCTGATGCCTGGAATTGCACTGACATATTTAATAAGGGCTGTACATTCCAGTAGTGAGAAACCCAGGGTGATACCATAAGATGTTCCCAAAAATGGTATCTGAAAAAACCTCAACGCTGTTTTTCTGGCAGTCCAAGCTGGTAAGTGTCAGGATGCACCATGCAAGGACAAGTGCTATTTGCAATGGCTGTAGGAGGAGTCCCGATGATCTCCCCTCCTGCCATGGACAACCACTGGGAAGGTCAGCAAGGCAGGCCCTTATGGTATCTGGAGACCACTGAGATACAGGATAGTGCTGCGGACAGATTTGGCAGTGAGCAGTTGAGCCGGGTCAGTGTAAACACCTGCACTGTATCTGAGCCGCTAACTTCTGAAGAGGAATTTCTCCTAATTGGTCTGTATAAAGAAAACTAATGTTAGGGGGGAAAAAAAAGCATATATTGGTCAAAGGGTGGATAAGAACCTCAGTCTGACCCAGCTGTGTCTTGTCTGTGACAAAGAAAAGTGAAATAAATTGCAAGGTCATTGCACCCTCCCTGTATCACACTGTCTTTCATATTCAATAAATGATGTGCGATTACAGTAAGCAGCTAGCTTTGAGGGAGTATATTTTGGCAAGGCCTCTCCCCTCCCTCTTCAGCACTGGTACTATGGCTTTGTGCCACGGTATCCTCCTACCTGTCAAAACACTTCAGTCTGAACACACCGGCCGCTACCGGGTGAGGAGTAGGCCTGGCGTTAGGCAGCTGCCTCTGGAATGCATCTCACCGGGCGAAGTCGCCGGGCAGCCAGGTCATTCCCCCCATACTCACAAAGGTCACTCTGATATCAACAGGACTTCCCTCTCCAGAAGAGAGAGAGGTGGTTTTAGGAGCTAACAGGCTATTTTATCTATGTCTGTTTGTGGAGGATACAGCAAAGGGATTGTCTCCTTCATCTATTTTTCCCTTTTTTTCTCTCCAAAATGACACTGTCAAGATGCAGCGGGTTTTTTTGTTGTTTTGTTTTGTTTGTTTGGGTTTTTTTTATATACCTAAGGTTAGTTTTTTTCTCATTGCTTTCTCTCAAAAGCTCAACATTTGAATTTGTTTCTTTTATGGGTAGCTTAACTTGAAGACAGATTTTGTTTGCTTCCCTTTACTGAACTTCTCTTGTTAAAAATGACTGATGCTTGTTTATCCTCTGTTTTGTGCTTT
Source organism: Calidris pugnax (assembly GCF_001431845.1). Lineage (NCBI taxonomy): Eukaryota > Metazoa > Chordata > Aves > Charadriiformes > Scolopacidae > Calidris > Calidris pugnax. The sequence goes on from NW_015090978.1 coordinate 1,241,310, forward strand.
GAACAGATATCAAATCCCATGCTTTGAGAAGGGAATCATGCTTTGAAGGGGATCATGGATTCATCATCATTCATCATTCACTTCAATGTGCATGTATGTGCCTGCACTGCAAACTGAGAGCACAGATAAATTCATTTGTCTGCTTGCAATCTGCTGTAATTAGACCTCTGACTAGCTGGAAAGAGACTATTCATTACACTACAACACTGCAGAGCTAGGTTAACTTTTGGGGGGCTTTTCAAAAGCACCATTTGCTCTTTCTGGCACCCACTGAATAATAATAATATAACCAAATAAATTAGTATTTTGTAATGCAATAGCATATATGAGCCCATGTCATCAACTGGGAGCCCACTGGGTTAGGTCCTGTACAAACACCATATGTTTTGGCTCCATCCAAAAGGCCTTACAGTCTAAGTGAACAAGACTGAGCCAGAGAAGGCTTTTTTTGAGGCTGTCAACTTCCCATATAACTCTACGCCTTCTAAGACTTGCTGCATGACTCTGGCCTAGAAAAAAAGCAGTATTAGAGACAAATGTCATTTCTCCTTTACAGTAGCTGTCTTCGTTGTTCTACTCCCAGTGCAGATGGCTTCCTAAAGGCAAATTTGACTGTGACGAGTGGGGTGCCCCAGTGTAAGCACAATCTGGCAGCACAGAGTGGAGAAACTCTGGTGACAGGCTCTGGCTGGCTAACGACCCACGAAGTTGGCCAGTGTTTGTGTCCACAATCTTTGCCTACTGTCTTCATCCCTAAGGTCTGCTAGGAGCTAATTCAGCTTCAAGAAATGCCAGGAAAGAATATTATTAGGTGCCTGGTTCAAAATGCAAAAGTTTAGAGATCACCTTAATGAGACCACCAGCTCCTTTGAACATTGGCTATGTTCTTCAGCCACAGTCAAGGATTTAGACCTGACTGTCTGGTCCTTGAAATGTGCAGGTAACCTTCCAAGCCTGTGCTGTATACAACACATTCAAATATGTCTTTCCCCGTCTGCAAACATCTTGAAGAAGGAATTATTCTAAGACAAATAAACTCCCTAGCAGTCTTTAATTGGAGAGGTATTTTCCCCTATAACAATATAAAATTCTTACCTTTTAGGCTGTTTTCTTATGAATAATAATTTTTTCTTGGAAATTTGAACAAAATCAATACATGTACTTGTAAGAAGAATAAAATAAAATTACATTTGCGCTGATACTTTAGAGAAAACACTTGAGTGTTTTTCTTACCAGCTTTAACACTGAAGCCCAAGAAGTCAGAAAATGTGCATCTAGCATAGGAACATCTTTAAAACTTGAATCATAGAATGATAGAATCATCTGGGTCAGAAGGGACCTCCAAAGGTCATCTAGTCCGACCCCCCTGCAGTCAGCAGGGACACCCCCAACTAGACCAGGTTGCCCAGGGCCTCGTTGAGCCTCTCCTTGAATATCTCCAGGGATACCTCCTTGGGTAACCTGTTCCAGTGCTCCACAACCCTCACAGTGAAGAACTTATTCCTAATGTCTAATCTAAATTTGCTTTTCTCCAGTTTAAAGCCATTACCCCTTGTTCTGTCATTGACAGCCTTTGTAAACAGGCTCTCCCCAGCCTTCCTGTAGGTCCCCCTCAGGTACTGAAAGGCCGCTATTAGGTCTCCCTGGAGCCTCCTCTTCTCCAAGCTGAACAACCCCAGCTCCCTCAGCCTGTCTCTCTACTCCCTCAGTAGTCTCAATGCTCAGATAAAATTCTATTTTTATTAGTAGAGCTGTCATATTAAAAAAATTCTGTGTATATGTGAAACACAACTGTTAGAGACTATTATTTAAATCTGATTTCCTACTGGTGCTTGTTTTTGTAAATACATTGAATGAGTTTTGAATCATACTAAAAATCAATACAGGAAAGTTTTTGTTCTTGGTGTTCAGGAATTTGTTTATGAATGATTGAAAGGTGGTAGAAAGAAAATCAGACTTCCTAACAGAAGGGAAGCTGGAGAGTGCAGCTACAGTATCCTAGACGAAGCCTCATGCTTAATGAAGTCTGCTCTTCCGCAGAGCTGACCCTCTACCATTTCTTTAGCCAGGAATTATGTAAACTGCAACATTAGCCTCTTGACAACATCCAGAGGTTTTTTTGATGTCACGAAAACCTTCAGAAAAACAGAATTTTAATGTTTCTATTTCTGTTTTAATGTTTCATGACAGGTTTAGTGTACCATTTCATTAGTCTTTTCTATTTGTTTAAACTACCTATTGTTTCTTGTCTTAAACTATAAATGTCTAAGGGCAGTGGATGTCTTTCTGTGCTATATGTACTCATCCAGTGCCAAAAGAGCTGTGACTTACTGTCTATGACCGGGCACCCTAAGTACTACAAGATACCTTTGTGGACGGTTTGCTGTGACTCAGATAGAAGATACCTGATGGTTACAGAACCTGCTATCAGAGGGACTACTGTACTACATTGGGTAATGACTCCCATCCTGAAAAGGTGCAAAAAGGCTAGCCAAAACTAATCTGCTGCCAACTTTAGGATTTGAAAAATGAGCTTGTAAACCAGCAAGATGCTGTGGTTTCTACTGGACTAGAAGAACTTACCATGCTATACTTGCATTTCTGTTATTTAATACAGGAATGAAACCCTCTGATACAGAGTAAAGTATTTGCCTGGTGAAGGATCCCTTAAGAAGAGGTTCTTAGGGAGGCTGGGTGCTGTATAGCAGTCTAGAAATACCCTCTTGAACGTTTTTTTTGAAAATTTTGGCTATACCGAAGAAGAACTTGAGATGTACACACAAGATGTAGAGAAAGGAGGATCAGCAGGAAAGAGCATGCTGAGGAGCAAGCAGACCCATCAGAAGTTACTTGCTGTGTCCCCTCAGAGTTAAAAAATAAAATGTGCTTTTGAAGTTTAGAAGGTAAGATCCCCAATCCTTTTCTGTCAGTGGGTCAGGAGCTCAGGGCAGCTGCAGCAGCAGCAGAGAAATGTGGTGAGAACCTACCAGGAAGGGCCAGACTCTTCACGGGGCCAAAAGCCAGGGAGACGCAAGACAGAGCATCTGCAGCTGCTATCAGAGTACTCCTTGGTGGTGCAATGTATATGCATGCTTCCCAGATGAGTAAGGGAGCAGCGACCTTAAAAATAATTGCTTGTTTCATGGAGTTTCCTCCAAATCCACTTAAGACTCAAAAATTGCAAGTCACTCAAGTAGGCAATTGTTGAGTTCAGTGTTTAAGATGACACAAATGGAGCAAATTACTGCTTGCAATATGATTGGATGTAAACAAGCTTTATTCCACTGATTAATTCTCTTTGAAGAAGAATGGTAATTAGGCCTAAATTTTATTCATAGATGCCAGAGATAGGAGGAATGAATACATTTTCATTTCCTTTTTTATAATAGGTCAAGTCACAAAATCTAGAAGGAGTTCAAAGCTTAGTATCTGCACCTTTTTTCCACTGATCCTGATAGGAATGGGTTCCTCATTCTTCATTTGTCATTGCTAATGGCTTACTCTGTAGTTACACTTCCCGTGTCACATTTTACTCCATGCTATCACCACAGAAGAGGTAACCGCTCATTCCTGTCCCTCAGGGATGCAATGTCAGCTTGAGCTCAGTCCCATGATAAGTGCTAGTATGATAAATCACTGCATTTGGCAGCGGTCTAAATTAACACCCTTGCATCGAAGCAGGGTCTAAACCCTAAGTCAGGGAGAGCTCAGGGAGTCCTTTTTGCCACCATTGAGCTGCCAGCTGCCCATGGGAGGTCTGCCAGCCCCGACCTCTTTGTGCTCTCCACATCAGAACTCCAGGCGTGGTTTCACAAATGGAGCTCTAATGCCAACCTCTTTTTCTACAGCTTTATTGCAGCTTAACTACAGCTTACCCATATACAGTAGATGTTAGGTATAAGGCTTGCAGACTTGTTTTTTCCAGACCATGCTGACTGCTCATACAGCCATATGCTTGGCAGACCAAGTGACCAACAGTACTTTAAATAAACCTTCTATGTCATGGAGTTGGGAGTGCTGTTTAGACATTTCAGTGAGTGTACCCTACTTGTTAATATTTTGTTTCAGCAGTCCCAGAGAAATATTTGTATGTTCAGGGAGGAATATTAAATAGCCTTTACCAAATAGAAAATTGGATCAATTTACTCCATAGTTAATTAAAGCTCTCTCATTTGTTTAGTGTGTTACATTGTGTATTAAATTATCCTCATCTTATCAACATAAGAACGAATTCTGGAGAAAGCATATATACCATGAGGTGCTTTGGGATAGCACCCAAAATATGACTGGAATGTAAACAACATGTTTATCACCTCTACATTATTTTTCATAAATAATTTAATTTTTCCTATTCCTATAAGACTTCAGAAGGGATGGTAGGAAGTTCCTTCAATATTTAATATCTCTTCCATAGATAGCCACAAACAAGACTGAAAATGCAGTGCTGAAACCACAGTTACTGACTTTGATTTCTGAATGCAGCTGGTGCACACACTGAGAGGTCAACAGGCCAGTGCTGAATGATAAGATTTAGATTGCTTTAGATCTAAACATGTGGCACTTTGCTGGGCATTTATATATTTGATTTTTGGAAGATTTAGTACCTTTATAACTTTGAAATATCAAATAGTCTGAAAAAAAGTCAAGATTTTAAAACCAGATGTTAAAATTGTGAAAGTATTAACCCTGAATAAATTCATACCTGTAAATTAAATCCAAGTATTTAAATTACTCTAGCTGCAAATGAAATCAAGTATTCTTACAAGCTAAACACCAGAAGAACAATCTTTCCCACATTCAATAATTCAGACTTTAAAAATCCTAAAATTCTTTATACCCCTAACTTTCACAGTCCCCATTTTTAATTTTTTTAACCTAATAGACTTTATTCTCTTCAGGTTCATCTACACAAAAAAATGAAGGTATGACTGTTACACGTGATAGTTTATCCACGCCAGCCTCATAGAGCAAGCACTGATAACAACAACAGTCATTGCAGCAGCACAGTCTTAGTGCGTGCTATCAGAAAAGAAACTCTCAAAGGATGCTTAATTAGATTAGAAGCGGTGTACTAGGATGTGGTACAATTGCACTTTCCTAGGCAGATATATCTCTACTTTCTCATCAAAATCACCAAGAAGGTTAGGAGCACAAATCTTTATTGACTGCCAGTAAAATTTGTTATACTAACTCATCGAGGCACTTCATAAGTCTTCCTCTAACTTATCTTTACAGGGTATACGTATAATAAATATTGTTCTGTCCATCTATCAATCCATCAACAAATGGGGTTGTTTGAGTTAATGATGAACTAATGGTGTACTAACAGTTCTCCCTGGAAGAATAAAGCATGCTTCAACTTTGTAAAAAATAATAGTTCCTCTCCTGCTCTGAATTTGATAATGAGGTGAAGCATACTACATGATAACATGCTGTAAGAAAATACCAATAACTAAGTCTGTATTAATAGAGGTGGTTGTTATCAAGAGTCATCTGTGATCATCTTTTTTGGTACATTTCATTCTGCTGCTAGGAGAGTCAGCAAAAAGTGTGTGACATTCTGACAGTGGCTCAGCAGTTAATGTGGATCTTTGGTGTTACACATTATAGTCCACAACCATTATTTTTTACTTTAGGAAGAGCTTTGATTTGTACATATGTATGCTTTATTAACTTCAGAACAACTTCTCTAAGTCAACCTGGTATGCCTTCCTTTATGCACATACTCTTTATGGCCCAGACGCCTGCTCCACACTGGTTCATGATATAATAATAATTTGTTAATTTTTCTTCCTTCTGAAGAGTTATAACAGCTCTCAAAGCTGGACATGAAAACATACATTTTATAAACCCTCAATAGTTACTGATCTAAGGTCCAGAGAGGCTGAGTGGCATTCCTGTAGGAATCCTCCACTGCAAAGGAATTGTAATGTAGAAACCCTTCCAATGACAAAAGCAGTAATTTGATTCTTAGAAAAGATATTTAGGTATAAAGCATAGGCTGCAGACATGCAGAATAATCCTTAGAGGAGCTAGCAAGTAACATTTTAGACTACACATCTAAATGAAATAGGATTTCACATTCTATTTTGGAGCTGATTTAAGAGCTGATGGTTTTGTCTAAACATGCAGAAAAATCAATCTGAATTAACTTTAAAAATGGATTGGCTAAACCACATTAAATTTCTGAGTAGCCAACTCTCATTTAGAATGTATTAATTTATTTTGGAAGTAAATGTAGTTACATCAAATTAGGGCCACTTTAATTTTGAATGAGAATGTGCACATAATTCAGTTAAAGTAATCACAACTTTAAATTCACACCTTTAGTTACTTTGCATTAGTTTTAATGAGTGTTCCCAGACATATAAACTCTAAATCTCACTGAAGTCAATGAACGTTTCTTCACATGCGCACTCTTAAGTATCCAGAAAAAAATGGAGCAAACAAGACATCCTAAAGGAGCATATCCTGACAGCCAATAATGCTGTGGATGCAGGGTGAAGGTAGAGTTTCCTATCTAGTAAAAGCTATGGTAAAAGCAACTGCCTCTTGTGAGTGGTATCATCCAGTAGCTGAACACTGAAAACATTTAAAACCGCCTACTGTCAACATTTCATTATATCTGTGATAGCCAAATTTTTGATAGGGAAATAATGTTATCAAAATTGACTGCAGTGGGTTGTTACCACTTGACAGGCAACATCACTTATGACAACCAAGAGGCATTTAATGAACTGTGGGTGTTGATTACACACCAAGTTCCTTGCTTTCTCTGCAAACTGCAAATCTTAATGACCTGGTTTGCTGTATACCTTATGGGCGCACACTGCTGCGTATGCTCGTGCTATGTACAGCTTGCTGCTTCTGTGAGGAGCTGCAAATGGAAGAGGCTTGAAAGAGCACTTATTTGAACTGTTAAAAAAACAGTGGGAGATGTGGAGGAAGAAGACAGGGATAATAACACCTGTACTCTTACATTGCAGATTAAAACTTGCATGACAATAATCAATGTGCCAGGAGATCGGCAGGATTTCTGCACAGATTCCCTGTTCAAAGGTAACAAGGTGCAACAACTACATGACTGTGAAATGCCAGGGTATGAACATGAAGCAAATCACTTGGTGATAGCTGCATATGAATAAGTGGACTGTATTGAGAAGTGAGAGAAACAAGACATTTGGTCATCAGAAACTGGTTGATTGAAATTTGCTTTTGTGCAGGTAAAGTGAAAATACTGCAAGACTGTAAATCTCAGAATATAAAAATCAGAACAAGATGGCTTGCAGTGAATTTGACTGTCTTTGATATTTCAATAAATGTTAAAGTCATAAAAATACTTCTAAATAAAAAATTACTGGGTTGCAAACACTGACATCACAGAATTTTTGGAAAGGAGAAGTTGAAGGTATAAGCAAGTTGGATCCACACAATTTTGAGCAGAGCCAATGTGGTTCATTTCTGCATCATCTTATAGCAGTGTTAATTCTAAAAAGTTGCATTGAAATAATCAGGCTGTTTCTCTTTTCTAACAGACACATCAGATTTATAATGAAAAAAGATTTTTTTAAACTGTATTAACTTCTGTCTTAATCTTACATAATATGAAACACGAATTCTGAACTTTCACATTTTTAACACATACACCACCATAAGCCACCTGACAATTTTAACTTAATGTGAAACTGTGCACCTACAGTTAAATGAAAATTTATAGCAGGTTCTCATATAAATAAGGTATAACATTCTAAATATACACTTAGACAATCAAGCCTTCTTTTAGAAGAGCAACATTATTATATTTGTTTTAAAAAAAAAACAAACTGTTTGGTATTGATGGGCCTGTGGATGATTTGTAAGTACATCAAGTTTGCTCGTACAGAGAAATTATTAGTGAGAGCCGGGAAAAGAAAAAACATGCAGTTGACAGAAAATAGAGTGTATATGTATAATTAAACGCATGAAAGATTACATTTTTTGCATTTGTTGTTACAATTTCCAGTAAGGTATAATTTTGGTTATGCTTGTATTCTAATAAATTTCAAGCCAATAGCAAATTGCATAAATTAGCATGAAGCAGACTCAGAATATGACTGCAGGCAGCTTGCTGCTGTTGTTGAATGTTGCAAACCTGTGATGCTATTTTATAGTTCTAACCCAGTTTAAAACTCCTAATGAATTACTGGGTGTTTTGTGTATATGAGAGTATGAGCACCAGACAGTACTGAGCCCACACCATCCTTCCACAGGTGTGACTCCCAGTGACGTCCACGAGAGCTGGCCAGTGGAATTGATCCTCCTGAATTTCTGTTCATCTGTGGAAATGAAATGGATTGCCATTGAGATTTCCCTTTATCTGACTAAATAATGTTTATCCCAGCTTCTTTTTGCAAGCAGTTTATCAAAAGAAAATGCTCAGCAATCTTTTAATTCAGAAGCTGCATCTCAAGGTAGAGATGTGGCTCCTCCATGTGCCTCAGGGCAAATCATAATGAAAATTCCGGGTTTAACAACATCATTTTAATGGCAAAATACTTATTTTATCCTTCTCAATTGCATTTAAGCCATGGGCTTTCTATTATGATTATTTATGGTTATCATTTTGGCTGCTCTGAGCAGCAGTGTCTTGGCTTAGTTGTCTTCTCTGCTCAGGATGAAAAATGAAGTTTGAAAGAATGTTCATTACCTTCACGGCATGTGTTGACTGCGCTGATTCTTCATCTGCCAAACTGCATATGCTGGCTTCTGTCTCATCTGGAGACCTCTGGAACTAAAAGTAATTGATCAAATTAATTCTAATATAATCCCACACAGACCCTGCTGCCACTGCAGCTTGTTAACCTTATATGCAAACAGTTTATTTAAACTATCTGGATGACATCATGAAAACTACCTTCAATACATCAAAAAAAGTATGAAACGAAAGCCTGTTTCAATATTTTTACCAAGATACAACTTGGGTTTGCTACTTTGTTCTAAAAAACAGAATTTGGAACCTCAGTACTTACTGAATTCGTTTCAATTCAGTTGGCCATACCTCCCAAATTACTGGATTTTTTCCTACTTTTTGAAAAAAACCCCAGCAAAACACAACTTTTGAATTATGAAGTTCACCACAGCAGCTTTGTATGTGGTACAAAATAGCAACTGAAGGATCCTAGCAAGTTTCTGAACTGTGCTCTTCCTTTTGTTTCACTCTGGTAATTCCCAATCATGCATTTTGTGGACCTTTACATCAAAATTAACTCATTGACAGATTTCTGTCATTCCTTATGGACTCCAGTCCACATTGCCTCCACAGAGCAGCTACAGATTTTGGTTATGCAAAATATTTAAGCAGTTTTAACAAACTCTTTGGCTGTTGTTTCTGCCGTCCTCTGTATTCTCTACTTTCATACTGGCTGTCGGCACTAGGGCGCTGCTGGCACCACTAATAAATGGTGGCCTGTGCAATGACCTGGCACACTGTGTGAAAGACAAAATGTCTCTGGTTGCAGTGTCACAGCAGAATATATCATTTCGTATAAAAGTAACTATTCATAAACCATCAGAAGTGCCAAGGGTACCTAAAACAGCAGAAAGTGATTCTCATAGCAACATAAGAGTGAGGATGTAAGTGTGCATATGACGAGTCGTGATTTATAGGTATAGAATGTTCCCCACTGCTTCGGGATCCTGGCCGTAACTAGATACAACATGGTGAATTAAAGATAGCACAGCAGTCTCAGCTTCAAGATTTCCTATAATTTATCACTTTAGCCAAAGCACTTAGCCATCATGATGTCATAGATATATTAAATTACTTTGCGTAATATTGCAAAAAAATGAAAAGCAAGATTCGATTGTTATAAAGATACTACCATGACCATAAAAATATAAAGCAGTATCTCCCAGTCATTTGCACTCATCACTAGTGCTTAGCTGGCTAGTAGCTAAGACCTGTTAGATTTTCCAGTGCTGATTACCTCAGGGAAAATATTTAATACTTATTAAACATGCTTCTGAATGGGAAGAATGAAAACTGCCATGAGACCACTCCTAAAAGGACAATAGATTGTCATCATGTCTTGTGATTATTATGCTACTTAGTAAGCAAAAGTGTCCTTTTCAGGTAGACTGAGCTAGTTCTCATAGGCTTTCATGACAGCTTTATAAATTCTCTTGGCTCTAGACTAGTAGGCAGTTTTCCCAAAACACCACAGTTGTAATAGAAAGGCTGTAACAGTCACTGAAGTAAATTTCTTCAAGAGCTCTTCTATGCTGTATTTTGTGTTCTAGTTAGGGCTAATTGGCAAGACTTCAGTAAAAACTTTTTCAGAAAGCCGATACTGAGTTGTGAACTTTTTACAAAAACATAATTTTTTCAGATCTAGGATAAATTTTACCATCAAAATGAGAGCCATAATTTTGAAATTATGTTGGTTTTCTGGGATGTAGGAGCCCTGAGTTCAAGATCACACTCTACATCATTTTTCTTCCACTAACTTTGGAGACCAGTTCCACCATCTGGATGACAAAGAAAGACAGTATCATCCTAGTGGAAAAAATACAGGATTTGTTCAAAAAAATTAAAAATAGTCTAATTTCTGAAGTTATTAATGCTAAGAGCTGCAAAGAAAACACAGATATTTGGCAATAATGACATGCACAGTGCACCAGCCAATTTCTGAGGGTATCATGATGCGAAATGTGATGAATGGTGATCATTTTTTAGTTTATATTAAATAAATACCAACTGTCGAGAGATATGGCCATATTTCATGTATCGAAATTCCCAGACCTGGTCTGTGTGCTGGAGTGCTACTGTGGGGTTTTTTTGGGGTTGCTTTTTTTTTTTCTGGATATGTCAGTTTATGTAGGAACAAAATATTACATCTTCCCACAGACTTTCCTCCAAATACAGGCATTAAGAGTAGCCCAGTGATCTTTTACACTGTTACAGAGGCACAAATTCCCTAAGACAACATCTGAGAACAAAACCAAATTCATTGGCAAGCATAGTAGGTTGCCTTCTCCTAAGCCCTCGGTAATCATCAAGAGTGATCATCCGTTACCTAACAAGAGAAGTGTAACAACCTGTCCTCATAAATGATGCCACTTGGGAGGGTTAGAAAAAGATAATCCTCAAGCCACAAGGACTTGTAGCAAAACTGTGTGTAGGAACCACAACTTCTATCTCAAAGGTCCGTAACAGAGTCCCTGCAAGAGCAGGGATAAAACAGGCTGAGGCGGAAAGCATGGAGCACACCATAACTAACCAGCCTGTAGGAGAAACAAAGTGAAATATTTTTGGTCTTACAAAGTCAACAGGTCACTCTATCTATTTTTCAGTGAAGCATGCGCACAGGCTGGCAAAGTTCCCCACTCGCCCCATCCTTCTTGATTTCTTTCCACACAGTCCGTAATTCTGTATTAATCTTTCATAAACAGATCGTGGTGGGAACAGGCACTTTTTGTTTATAGCTAGTGATGCTTTAATGCCATGTATGTATATAAATTCCTCTTGCTTTTATAATTTTGAAAGGAAAACTAATCCAAACAGAAGTTATTACTGCAATAAAAAAAGTAAGAAGATTGTATTTATGGGCAGTGCTGTTTCAAGTTCTTCATGGATTAATCAAGAAAAACATTTACAAGAACTGCAAGAAACAAAAAAATAAGATTATACTTCAATTTTTTTCTTTAGAAAACAGAAGCAGTATAGACAACTATTTCTGAAATTGCCACTGGCTTATGCATCATTGCAGTTAATAACTTATTGCAGGTATTAAATCTGTCACATTCCTTTGACTTAGAATAGAATTGAAGAATTTACAGCCAGAGACCCAAATCTGACCTAGCAATTTGAAAGCATAACAGAGATATGAATCCAATTATTCTCTGTCCAAACACTGACACACATACCTTGTATCAGAGAGACATCTGAACAAGTCATATTTAATATCAGACTAGAATGATTACAAAAATGAGAGCATAAGGATTATTAAACACTCGTTTGCCGAAGAGACTTCACTCCTGAAGAGACCGTCAATGAGCTTTAGTTGATAATGTTAAAAGTCTCTTCAAATAACAATAAATTTTGTTCACTCTTATTTCCCACATTCCATGCCCACACATTTTTAAAAACACCTGTTTTTTCAACTTCATTTTAAGAAAAAAAACCCCACCTCATCTCTGCAGTTATCTTTGTGACAGCAGCAATATTAACAACGTATTAGTAAGATCCAACGGATTACTCCTGAGTTTGGGAAGGTTTTTGTTTGGGTTTTTTCCTTTTTCTTTTTATTTTTTTTAAAATATAACAGATAGAGATCTCTAATTAAAACAGGTGAAAGCCTAACTGTGGAAGTCTCCTTTTGCACTCTTTTTTTCAAAAACATTACAGGACAGCTTTTCTTCTGCTGAGTTATCCTGAATGTTGACAGTTGCAAGAATGACTTAAATATTATAAAATACTGAGAGCCAATGGCTTCTCTTGAAGATGCTAAAACATGAAACAAGGGATGGAAGACTCCTGCATCACAATACCAAGAAGATGTGAAATTAGACAAAATCATGGAATCATAGAATTTCCTAGGTTGGAAACCACCAAACTGACCATCTGACAAAAGCCATCACTAAACCATATCTCCAAGCACTATGTCTACCTGTCTTTTAAATACCTCCAGGGATGGTACCTCAACCACCTCCCTGGGCAGCCCATTCCAGACGTGTGTGAAGTGGCAATAAGCCAGGGGATAACCTGCCAAGCACACTTGTGGTCACTGGGGACCTTGTGCTCGAGCAAGCAGGAAGAAAAGGAACAAGAAGAGTGTGATGGAGGAGTACATGTGTCGGTCAGGAAGGCCAGTAAAGGCTTTTGAAGGTATGATCTCACTTTCCAATCTTTTTCTCAGGCAGAATTTTCCATCCAAGAAGGTGGAAATGCTCTCATAACAATAAACACAGGGTCAGGCCCTCACCTCCTTCCCAAACAGTGGTGGGAGACAGGGCTGTGGCAGTAGCAGGGAGCATCTCCTCCTACCGCATATTTGCTGGGTAGGTCCCAGGCCATTATCTTGTCACCCAGGCCATCCACGCCATCCATCAGTCCTTATCTCCCCGTGGGCCCAGCACCGCCTTGTGCCCTGGACGGTGCCGTGGTGTGGAGAAGCCAGGGCTCCAGGTCAGCAGCACCACACAGGGTGGTGGGGGAATGTGGATTGGGGGAGCTGCTCTGCGACGCTCTCCCCATGGCTTCAGCCAGCTGAAATGCCAGTGCCCAGGTATGGGCTGAGACCACTGAGAAGCTGAAGGCTTTGGCATGTTTCAATCATGTATATTTTCCATTTGTTTTAAGCTCAGATGGGCATATCTAATCTCTTAGGGCGTCTGCACATTTTCCCCCAGCAGCCAGATGCTTGCAGACTAGTACAGGATCTCATGTCAGAGCAGGGATGTTAAAAGCAGTAAGGATGCCAGCCTTCTCAGTGTCTTCATGGGCTGATATTACAGTATCTCTTTATGAGAGCTTTGTTGCAGCACCAGGGATGGAGTGGTTTTCTCTTCAGATGTTCAGGTCATAACATTTGTCAGAGACATAAAGCGAAAAATTCCTGATATTGCTCAAATGGGGAGAAAAACTTGCAAAGAGACTGCTTTTCAGATTTCAGGCACTGCTCAGTTTAATAGCTACATGAGTGTGGTTTAAATCCTTAGAGGGGCAGCATTCAGGTAACATGAAAGCAGGAAGAAGATTGGTGACTATATCCAGTCTGATTTCCCAGAGAGGAAAAAAGAGAGGGAAGGACAGCCAAAAAAACAGCCGGGGGTAATCACAAAGCAGCAAAGAGTGGAAAAGGGTCCCATGCTTTGGACCAAGACATTTCAGCTGCCAGGTATGGCTGGAAGGGAAGAATTTGAGCATCAGGTCTCAAACGTGTGTACACAGATTATGAATCTCTTGGTTTCAAATATATTGGTGTTTACCTAAGTGCAGTGCAAACAAGTCAGGTAGCATTTTACAGTCTCTGAGTTCTGGTCAAAAATGGGTGAGGTATGTACAGAGCAATGAGGGATAAGGTCCTTAAGAGTGTACACCATTTTTCATGACTGCTAAATTATGATGGACTCTTATTTTCAGTGTAAAATCTCATTCTTCTGATGCTTCCTTAGACTCCCTGGTGGGATTCCTGATGTAGTCAGTAAGGCAAACTGAAACCATTTGAACCAGAGCTTCCTGGAACATGGCTCTTAAAGAAAACCTTCTAAAGGTCAAGAGATGCTACTTAGCATTGGACACACCCAGGGAATTAAATCACAGCAATGAGATTTTCCCAGAGGTTCTCAGTGGTTTAATATTTGTGGGTGCTAGTTCATCATGTCCATTACCCTTTTGCTGAAGGAAATGCTAAGCTTTGCTAGGAAATGCCAATCCAGTAAGGGGAAATTTGAGAGCTCCCTGGCTGTGTCAGAGCTCCTTGCCTCTTTATTCCACAGGCAAGAACAACTTATCTGCTGCACTTTGCAAGGCAGTAGCTTTGAATACAGCTGGTTTACTCTCTAATTCATTTATTCACCATTAACACAGGACATACAGACTTACCCTACCGCCAGCAGTCTCCTGGATGGATTGTGGTACCCTCTTCCTGCCCAGGCTACACTAGCTGTGTATCTGTGCCAGACTGGTCCAGCTTACACTCCCCTCCCTGTAATGCAGTTATTCACTGGCTGATGCTTGTCTGCATGCAGAAAACCGGCCAGTGTGAATACCCAGGACCCGAGGCAAGGTTTCCTGGGGCCGCATCTGAAGTCTGAATTTCCTGATTTACAAGGACTATAACTGTGTATGGAGTAAAATTGGTTAAAAATTATTTTTCTGAGGAGAAGACAGAAAGTGTATGAAAGTGGCATAGCAGTAGTAATTTGCAAGTGGTAATTATTTGTTCCCAATGCATTGCTCTGTGTTGTACAGGTGAGGAAATATTTTGTGTAGACAATTATATGGGTCAGTGTCGAACAATTTAATGCAAGCAAGAAGGTAAATTAGGAGAGTGCCTGTAGACATTTGACACATGGAAGGCTGCTGAGATTTGTATGATGTGGGATTAGGCTGGTCTAAAATGGAAGCACAGAATATCCGGACACAGAATATCCTTTGTGAGAAGACAATGTTTGTCTGATGCAACAGCTGCATTTCAACTATTTCTTGCAGCTTGCATGCTGAAGAAATCTTGGAGAAATTTCTTGGCCAAGAAAAGAGGAATGTTGATTGTCTCTTCCTTTCACTGACACAGTGCTTATGTAAACCTGTTACACGAGTCCCAGAAAGGAACATGTGGACAGCCTGCATCTTAATAGGAGAAATGTGTTTTCCCAAATTGGCAGAGTTAATGAGAACTAATAGCAATAAATTCGCTTATGAAAACATTTAAGAGCAAGGCACAGGAAGAAGAGGGAGCGTTGTTGTCAGTCTGCTACGATAAAGCCTGAGCTGGGAGAACTCTCTGTAATCTTTTTGATTCACTTCCAGAGCTGAGCTTGAGAAAGAAACGGATTTAGATGATGAATATTTTCAAAGTACATTAAGAAAAGGCTGATGACAGTGTGATATACTTTTATTTGTGAGTTTACTGATAACACACTGCTAATGAATAAAAGTAGAAATAACTCCACTGCGTTCAGTCTGACTCAAACTGTGTCTGTATAGGGATTTTTTTGCCTTTACTGTTTGGGTTGGTGGAGTTGATTGTTCTCTGCTGCAGGCTTTTTTTCTGCACTCTAGATTGAAGGAATCTCTCTGGATTTCAATTTTCTCTGCAAATATGTATTAAAAATAGTGCTAGGATTACTGTTGTCCTGCGTGTGCATGCAGAGTCTGTGGTCAGACACTGCTATTTCCAAGTGATGACGCAGATACAAGAAAAGTTTGTGGGGTGATGGGCTAGCTCCATATATGGTCTTCAGTCCATAAATAGAATGGAGATAAGTGTTGTAGGAGAAAACATTGAAAGACAGCCAGGTGGCAAAGAGGTCTCAGTCCAGGCTCTTTCAGCATTTCGGATAATGGACTGAGAATGAGGATATAAGGTGTCAGAGGGCAAGTTATCTTCTCTGTCATCTGCTGTCAATGTTGTATGCTGAAGACAGCAGTGCTTAACAACATGTATGGTCTGCCTATGCATCTATTATTAATTAAATGTTTCTTACATGAAATGTTTCTTACCGTATACATGAGAGGAATGAATAGATGCAACTAAAGGCTCAAGCAGCAATTTGCTTTTTGACCATTTCAATCTGGCCAGATCCTGAAAATAACCGTGTGCAAAAGTTAACCTCATTCTGGGTACTAGTGATTTGCCCACCTCAGTTATAACACAGGTCAGAAGGAAATTATGTCAGAAACAGGTAGAAAGTACAAAACAGTAAAAAAAAAAAAAAAAGCCAACAAAAAAAAGCAGCTTTATAAAATTCCAATCTGCTTTTGTTTTGGTTTTTTATTTTATTTTATTTTCAGAATTAAACAAAACAGTTACATTTTATTTGACTTCCGGGAACATTGTCTAAGAATAATTTTTCTTTTTCTTTAATTATTTGTAAAATGTATTCTCAAAAAATACTGAAACAAACATAAATTAATGAAACTAAAATTACTACAAATGCTACACACACACAAAAAATTACTAAAGTCATTGATTCACTGTACCATGTTAACTGAGCTACCTAAAAAGAATTATTAAAGGGCAGATTCTTCTACTCAGATACTCATCAGAGTCCTTGCTGCCAGAAGAGTGAATAGTGTCTTAAGCTGAGATTTTGTTAGCAATTCTTAAAAAATAAAGTCGGCCCAATTGCTATGCTGCAAATCTGGTGCTCGCTCTGGGGATGAAACACACAATCTCCCTGTATAGATTTTGCCATGTTCCTTTTAGCTTTGCAGGAAACCTCTGACAATTACCCAGCTCATGCCCACAGGCAACCAGTGCTGCTGTGTGGGAACTGCGATGCTGTGGGAACGACAAGCAGAAAAATAGAAGATGAGAGACAATAACCCATTCTCTATCCTTGAGGAATACAAAGATGGCCAATATCCCAGGATTTAATGCTGTGACAGGAAGGAGCACTGGTCTCTGACCAGTGACAACCACTGCAAGGACAGAGGCAGAAATGCTGTGCTAGCACCAGCAGGCAGCAGCTGATCTGCAGCTTAAGGACTCCTTGAGCAGAAGAACAGGTTGGTCTGGCAACTGAGCAGGCCCATGAAAAAGTCACTGACCACCAGGAGCAAGAATGTGATGTAAGACCACATATAAGGTAGGGAGATAATCCTGTTCTAATGCCAGCTTTCCTAGCAGGACAAATAACAGCATGAGCTCCTCTGGGGAAAGATCAGGGATGAAAAGGGAAGATGTTAAAAAGGGCATCTTGTTCTAGAGGAAAGGATGACATGATAAGGAGGTCAACTGCAGAGATACTTTCTAGAGAAGTGGCCCTATTTGGCAGATGGGCTCTCTGTGGGCACCGAGGCACTACCTTTGGGAATAGATGCTGCCACAGAATCATAGAATGGTTTAAGTTGGAAGGGACCTTAAAGATCATCTTGTTCCAACCCCCCCTGCCATGGGAAGGGACACCTCCACTAGAGCAGGTTGCTCAAAGCCCCATGCAGCCTGGCCTTGAACACTTCCAGGGATGGGGCATCCACAGCTTCTCTGGGCAACCTGTTCCAGTGCCTTACCACCCTCATAGTAAATCATTTCTTCCTAAGGTCTAATCTAAATCTCCCCTTTTTCAGTCTAAAACCATTATCCCTCATCCTATTGCTACACTCTCTGACAAAGTGTCCCTGCCCGTCTCTCCTGTAGGCCCCCTTCAGACTTTGGTAGGCTGTTTTAAGGTCTCCCTGTAGCCTTCTCTTCTCCAGGCTGAACAACCACAACTCTCTCAGCCTGTCTTCATAGGGGAGGTGCTCCAGCCCTCTGATCATCTTTGTGGTCCCCCCCGGGACTCAGTCCAACAGGTCTATGTTGTTCTTATGTTGGGGGTCCCAGCACTGGATGCAGTACTCCAGGTGGGGTCTTACAAGAGCAGAGTAGAGGGGTAGAATCACCTCCCTGAACCCACTGGCCACAGCTCTTTTGATGCAGCCCAAGATGCAGCTGGCATTCTGGTCTGCAAGCATACAGTCCTGGCTCATGTTGAGCTTCTCATCCATTAACACCCCCAAGTCCTTCTTGACAGGGTTGGTCTCAATACATTATCCTCCCAACTTGTATTTGTGCTTGGGATTGCCGTGACCCAGGTGTAGGACCTTGCACTCTGATGAACATCATGAGGTTTGCACTGGCCCACCTCTCAAGCCTGTCCAGGTCCCTCTGGATGGCATCCCTTCCTTCCAGTGTGTCAACCGTTCCACACAGCTTGCTGTCATCGGTGAACTTGCTGAGGGTGCACTCAATCCCACTGTCCATGTCTTCGACAAAGATGTTAAACAGCACTGGTCCCTGTACTGCCACAACTGACAGAAACTTTAAATCAAGGGGAAGTGATTATGTATTCCACAAATCTAGTTTTAATTCAAAACCCTCAGCTATAGCAAAACAGCAAACTAAAAGGGAGCAGAGAAAGAAGGGTAATAAGAAAAATGAAGACTAATATGGATAACAGCAGAAGTCTTGCTAAAAGCATCAACAAAATGGCTGTATATAATTTATCAAAGAATTTGAGTGTCACTAGAGAGAAATAACTGAAATGTTTTTATACTGGTGCAAGGAACTCAGACAGCATGCTATGAGAACAATCATTACCAGTGCAGGAGATGAAACCAAGTATTGCAGAAATAATAGAAAAAGGCTGGACTGGTAATCATGCTTGCAGTACTTAAGGGGGTGCTCTGCTTGGGGAAGAATGAAATAAATAATGATAAAGGGTGGTATAGTAGCCTATAAAGTTTTAGAAATAGTACTCTCAGATTTATGCCCTCCATGGCACCATTTCTTATATCTTTAGGACTGTTTAGTCTAGCAAAATGAAAGCTGAGGGTAGAAAAGACTATTCTATAAATACAGCTATGTATGAATACTTGTGAGGGAGAAGACCTATCTGAGGAGAGCATTGATGCAAGAAAAAATAAATATGGCCTGGCAATAAATAAAACAAAATAAATAAAACTGCTTCTGAAATTCAGAGAAGCATTTCTGTCAGCCCAGGGAGGTCCAAAAAAAAGGCCCAGAGGTGGATGGAGGCTGCTTTGACCCACAGCATGAAAACGCATATAGCCTCTAACTTTGTTCAATACACAACTTACCATATGTACATGCAAGGATTTTCTTTTTTAAATTTTATTTTATTTTAATAGATTTCAGATTCTAGCAGTGAAAATATTACAATAACCTAGCAAGTGGCAGAAGAATCAAATACCTTATACAGCTAAATCACCTGGCTTTAGAGAAAATCACAGGAAGAGGCAGACAAACTATAATAAGATGCTTCCCCACTAGAAAAAAAAATCACCTACTAAAGAGGGGGTTGGGATAGGGACAAGCTAATACCACAGGCAGGTAGCAATAGAGGAAAAACCTGCTGTGAAGTATTTCATTTTTGTGATTCTTTAACAATTTACAGAAGAAATGTCACATAATAGAAGTTTGGCTCTCTTTTGGGAGTCATAAATAAAATAGAGCTGTAATCAAAGACAGAAGAAAAAAGACTTTGCAGATATTTAATTCTTATTTATGTTCACTTCCATAACTTATGACTCAAATGTAAACGTAGAAGGTTGCAGCATAAAATAATTCAAACTCTTGTACGTTCTCCTGCTGCACCCTGCCTGCTAAGCGTTTCCAAAGCCTGAACTTGCTGCTTTAATTTACTGCTTTCTGCCCAGTGATTAGAGAGAGGTTTGAAAAGGTCTTCAGAAAAAAAGTGGTGAGCTATCTCTAGGATTTGTTACTGCAGCGCATTCATCTGTGATCAATAGTGTGTAGCCGTCTGGGTCTCCTCTGTGGTCTCCCGAGAACCTGCTCTTCAGCTGGGGCAACTGCCAGAAAGCGCATTTCATGCAGGCACACAGACGGTTCATTTTGTTCATGTCGGGTGCAGAGATCTTCAAAGTGTCTGAAAAAATCAGGACAAAATATTATTTCTAGGTGAACTGTTAGTACACAAAAAAATATTAACCAGTAAATTCTATCAAACATGTTTTAAACTTGATTAATAAATCTGTCCGCTTTATCGATATCCCTTGTCAGAACCAGACTCAGGAGCAATAAATATAATGAGGGAATGACAAGCTTTGAGAGAATAAACTGTGAAAAACCCACTGGATTACCCTTGATTTATCTCTAAATTCAGTTTGAATCCTGTAGGTTGCATAGATCACTGGACTCTAAATTGTCTCCAGGGTATTCCCTCATTCTTTTTGCACACAGCAAGGATAGGGAGGGTTGGGGGAAGAACTGAAGCCTGAGGTCTCTGCTTTGCTTCCCCTGTCTCAAACCACAGCATCCTCAGCCTTGGTCCAGACTGAAAATAGTGTGGTCTCTGGTATCAGCTGCCAGCCAAAAGTTTCCTGGACACACTTTCATCTCAGTCTACCCCCAACCCAAAACATCCTTTACAGGAGGAGACTTACAGGAGATGCATTGCATCTGTTGGCTTTAGATCTGCTGAAAATTACCTTTTTTTTCTCTCCAAAGCTGGACATTGTCTGTGGTGGTGCTGTGACAGGTCCTGCTCCTTGGGCACAAGTGCTAGGGGGGCATGGGAACTGTGTGGGATAGGAAGCCTAGGATGTGGATTTTCTTCATTTCCTTTTTATGCCGTAGAGCAATGCTCTTCATTTTAAAGGGGAAAGCCCTGCATCTCTGCTTACCTCTGTGACTGTAGCAAGACATGGGAGAAACTTCCTTTCTAAAGCCATAACAAGCAGGTATATTTACATAAGTTCATTCTCATTATAGAAATATATCATGCCATGCTTAGATGTTTCACACCTTATAGATGTCACCTCCTAGGCAAAGGTGTCACCACTGATCGACCTAGGAACTCACCTCAGATAGGTCGTGCTGAACAAATCTTTTCTCAGGGTTACTTCAAAAATGTCCTCCCAGGCAGTTGTGAAAAACAGGATAAAATGGCCATGGAGCAGTTATATTTGCTGCAAGCGTGGCAGTCAGCTGGGACCAAAGTGGTATTACGGCAGCTGTGGTTAAGTAAAAGGATAGAGTTGCCTAAAAGGGGGCTTGTTTTAAAATGCAGAATAAATCAGCATCTCCTGGGTCCAGCAACAAAGCTGCAAGAAGTAGGTGAATGCCAGCTTTGCCATCATGGACTGCTATTAGGTGCATCTCAACCACTCCAGTAAATGCAGAGTTTGCTGTGTGACCTGCCCTCTTAGTCCTACCTATACCCTCTGTATTCCAGTTTATGCATCCATGTCTTGCATCCTTGGTGATTAACGTCACCAAGAAAGTCTGTGTGACATTTTCTTTCTGAGACCACATTTTACATAGTACCTCTGGACTCTTCCAGCCAGTGAATGCCACTGCCAAGTTTCGAAGATAGTTTAGCTGGATATAATTCAGATTGTGTAATGACACTGTTACCATACCCTAAAAGTGGAAAGTTTTGCAGAATGGGACATGGCAAGAATAAGATTGAAAATATGACTGACTACTTTCTTCTCTTGTATGACAGAAAAACATCAAGGAAACTTTACTATAAAGTATATCTTTACTCCACGTGGAAATGTCTGTATTCTTTTGGGGAAATATCTGGGTTCTTTTGTTCTTTTATTCTTCACAGCATCACAGGCACTGCTATGACCTGTTGCATCCCCAGAGAGTATAAAATACTCTCTTTTTGATGGCCACTGAACTGCTCCTGCACCCATGATTCAGAACTCAGGAACACCGCAGTGATAGCAACCATTACAGCTTCAAGGAGGGTTCTTCAGCTCACCCTTTTGGAAGGCTTTCCTTCAGATTTTCCTATGGATCTGCCATAGACAGCATAATCACAAAACAGCCGAAGGCAATATTATGTGTGAACTTACACTGCTTAGCTAAAATCTTGGTACTGACGACTTAAAGGGTTAATCTGCACATATGAATTTATTGAAAAATAATATACAGTTCTGCATAATAAACCTATTTGCATTCCTGCTATGTGAAAATGGATTTTGGAAAAGTAAAAGTAAACAAATACATGTTTTTATGTTGTCTTGCATAGTCATTTTCTCTGAATTTTTTTTTTATTTTTCCTTAGCTAAAAATGCTTCGGTCCTCATGAAGCCCTTAAGTGCTGCAGCACAATGGTAGTGCATATTAGTTGAATTTGAAGGTAAGTAATATAAT
Source organism: Calidris pugnax (assembly GCF_001431845.1). Classification (NCBI taxonomy): domain Eukaryota; kingdom Metazoa; phylum Chordata; class Aves; order Charadriiformes; family Scolopacidae; genus Calidris; species Calidris pugnax. Next base: position 1,263,644 of record NW_015090978.1, read on the forward strand.
TGTTTCTGTAAATATGACCCTGTTTTTTAGCCAAAGCAAAACACCAGTGAGAATCAAGGAAGCGATCATTTAACTTTCCTAAAACTTGGGCTGGGATTCTGTACTGCTAACTGGTGCTCTCCAAGGAAGGTTATACGTGTTAGAAAAATAATAGGTAGGATGTCAGCAGATCCACAATTTAGTTCAAGTGTTTATCTGTGGCTCATGTAACCTGAACTATCAGGGTTTCCTGTAGCAGCAAAATTTCATCCAGAACAGAGAGCAGAAGTGCAAAAATCTTGGAGAGGTATCAAAAAACCTCATTACTTCTACATTTCTGTTTCCAGCTTGACATTTGAAGAAACTGATTTTTCTGAATGTTTCAGAAACCAGGTTTCTAGGATTGAATGATGATCCATGGCAGCAGGGCTAGCAGGTGTGTGGGTCTGACAAATTGATCCACCATCCCACTGGTAAAGTCCCTGTCCTCTGTCCATGTAACTGCAGTAAAGTTTAAATATACTAATGGACAGTACGAGAACATACATGTAAGTGGAGGAGGATGTCCTGCAGTGCACAAAGTGGACCATTTTAGCAAATGTAAATCGGAAGAGGCTTCTTACCCTGGAAAAGCAGCTGGCTCATTTTTATCAGTCATGACAATTTATTTTGCCTTGTCTTTGTCCACACAGAAGCTAAGGCCATTCTGAAAGGGCAGTTTCCACTCCTAGCAGGATGTGTGGGCTGAATATGAAACAGCTGGTAAGATCTGATTGTTGTATCTCCTTAGTGTATCTTCAGTATACTGAGTCACTTAAAAAAAAGAAGATACATCATCCTTGAAGCAATGCAGAACAGGCAGCATTACATGGGGAAGTGGGTGTTCATTTCCAGAGAGAAGCCTTTTTGTATTTTGATGGAGCATGTAGACAGCATTTCAATCATCAAATTCTAGTTGTCAAAGTCATCAGCAACCCAAGATTCATGATAATGACATACTGAAAAATGTCTGTCCTATGGAGTTATATGTAATAATTAGGAGAGATAGTAGAGAGCTCTATGGTGTCAATCTGAAGTGCTATTTCTGTGGTATCTCTGTAACATTTACCTGGATCTTTTGAAAGCTCAAGAGAAAGGAGGCAGTTCTACATGTCTAGCTCATTATTCAAAATTCATTGTCCTTTTCCTACCTACCATAAATTCCATTCAAATAAACCATTTTCTCTCCTGCCCAAGAATGGAGGGCAGTAATACATAGCTAAAATACGGATTGGAAAATATCTTCACAGTTCAGTCAGAAGGACTGGAAATCAGCATTGCAGACCTGTACCTACAGAGTATGTGTGGTAGTGTTTGTTACCATGGATATGAATGAAGGAAGAATAGCCCCTAATAGTTTTAATTTTGTTGGTGGTGTCATGGGGAGTCATTCTGGTACTTATGTGCCAATGTTGACCATTAAATGTGTCTTTACCCAGAGGTGAGAACAAAAGCAAGGAAGACCAGAGACTTTATCTCTTTCTCAGACTGGCCATTCAGTGCCGGTGACCTCAATTTCCACATACATCTTTACAGCAGATATTAATATTAATAATTACCTGAAGAAAAGTACTACTAGATTTTTGGTTTTGTTCAACTGCAGTGAAATTCTTAGATATAGAGAGACCAGTGGAAGAACAAAGGAGACTATTGCTAAAACTGCTGTGGCCGTGGACAAGTTCTGCCATACCTGCACTTTCCATGGCTAAGCAGCAGCCCAGCCTGAGCCCAGGTAAGAGGCTGAATCTATGCTAATACATTAAATAGGGTCAATGAAGACCAATTACATAGAACAGTGCTCTATGTGCTTTGCAGGGGGCTGGCTGGCAGGACTGAATGATGCCAGGGAATTTTAGCAGGTTCTTATGGCAGATAATTGTGCTCATGTACTAAAGGGTGCACCCCAGGTGCTTGAATACAGTGCAGTTCTTATAACCAGCAAGGTTTGCTAAGAAAGTAGGTACCTCTCAAGCCATGTGTTTATTCCTGGACAACTAATGCAGGAAATATGAATCCCTTTGTGTTCCATTCATTAGATACAAATTTTACAGATTGCTTGGTGGGAGGCAATTAGTTACCAAGTGTATTTTATCTACTTTCAGTAAACTGCAACCACAAGAAACAGCGAGATATGTCCCTACTGTAACATCTACCTAAGCTAGACAGTGATTTTTCCTAAAAGCACCATCTTCTACAGGGATGTTAACTGCAAATAACAAAAAAACCAAAAGATACTATGGTGTGAATAATTTTACAAGTCTGCTAACAGACTTGTTCTACCTTTTCTATTTGTTTCTTCACAATGGATATTTTTTCTGTTGTAGCATTAGGATGGGAACAAACTCTTAAAGAGCTTCCAAATCTAGCTGTATTAACCAGCTTAGCAAATTTAAACTAATGATGCCAAAGATATGCAATTAATATGTACAAATCAAGCCTTGTGTGTAAATCTCTGAGATTAAACTTTGTACTTTTCTACATTTTGGTGTCACTTTTCATAACAGACTGCAACTTACTCTTAAACTGGTGTTTCAACAATAATGGGAGAATTTATTTCTTAAGCTTTCCTATAGTTTGTGTTCTATATACAAGTATACATCCCTAAGCACATACCAAAGCAGAGAATGTAACTTTATGTATGAAATGTTTTCAGTTTTTAGTAAAGACAAAAAAAATGGTGGCAGAGCACAACAGGGAGATACTTCCAAATTATAGTCTATTAATGCAAGCATTTTTAATGTCATTCTCTGTGTTTCTCAAAGTTGGAGACCCGTGTTCTTTTCACTTTCTTCTTATGCATAAAATACCATCTCTTCTCCTTTGAAGAATCCAGTTTACCTATTTGCTTCAAATGCCCTGCATGTATCATACAATCACAGAAGAGTTGAGGTTGGAAGAGACCTTCAGAAGTCATCTCCAACTCCCCCTCTCAAGCAGGGGGACCCAAAGCAAGTTGCCCAGGTCCTTGCACAAATAGGATTTGAATATCTCCAAGGGTGGAGACTCTGCCACCTCCCTGGGCAACTTGTGCCAGTGCTCGGTCACTCTCACAGTAAGAAAGAATTCTTACGTTCAGAGGGAACCTCCTGTATCACAGTTTGTACATCTTTGCCTCTGGTCCTGTCACTGGGCATCACTGAAAAGAACCTGGCTCTGTCTTCTTTGTGCCCTCACTCCAGGTATTTATAAACATTGATAAGATGCCCCTGAGCCTTCTTTTCTTCAGGCTGAGCAGTCCCAGGTCTCTCAGCCTTTCCTCACAGGAGAAGTGTTCCAGTCCCTGATGCGTTTTTCAGCCAAGACTTTCCATGTGAAAGCTCAAGGCTTCCAGACTGATCATATTAGAAATAGTTCATTTGGAGCAAGTGAGGGAGATGAAAAGGGTTTCATAGAGAAAAGGTGTTGGATGTATTGGGACACAAATCTAGACTACCCTTATAACCCAGCAAGCTTTGGGTCTGCTGGCAATATATCTGTTGTCCAAACTATGGAAGCTAGAGGAATCAGCTAATTTCTAAAGAACTGAGGTAGTACTGATGGGTTTTCAATGAAGGGAACCTCTCATCCTAAAGTTTAGGACAAAAAATAATGGGACCATTAAAGGACAAAAATATAAAGGTAGGATATCTAAGTGACTGTTATTTTGTGGAGGTAACCATCAATGAGTGAACGAGAGAACAGACAGAGGGATGGACAATGGAGATATTCAAAACCTGTCTGGACATGTTTTGTGCAACCTGCTTTATGTGGACCTGCTTTGGCAGGGCGGTTGGACTAGATGATCTCCAGACACCCCTTCCAACCCCACATCGTTCTGTAATTCTGTGAACAGTATTACCCTTGTATGGAGCGTTGTTAGTTCTGGTAAATGCACAGGAATGAAGGATGGAGTCCTGTTTATTTACATTTGTTTTCTGTTTGAGAGACAGCCCAAGAAGTAAAATAAAATGAGCGCCTACTCAAATACCTGCTACGTTTCCCCTTAAATTGAATTTCTCATTTTATCAGGAAGCAATACTTGCACTGATGTTAGACAGGCAGCTAAAAGGTCAGCAAGTTCCCTTGGTTGCCTTTTGTCAAGGGTTTTTGACTTGTCTGTGAATAAAGATCTCCCAGGAGGAAGGCAGACCTGAATTTCCTGTCATCTTGAAGACAGCAATGAATTTGAAAATGTTACAAAAAGCATAAGGGACTTGAAGCACACCTTCAAATGCACTGCTGATGCCAATAGCTTCCCATGTAAACATGCACACAGAGTTGTTTTGGATTTGTTCTGTCAACTTTTTGTTGTGAAACAAATTGTTATACAGCTGCCCACCTTGAATACTGAATGAATCTGATGGTTTTCCATTACTGCACTGAGCCTAATCGGGACTACAATCTCTTTGGGTTAGCTGTGGTGCTGGCACACGCCCAACAGTGGTGTGCTGAACCACTTTTCATTTCCCATCGTACTCTCCTGCTATTTGCCTGTCTGTCCCATCCCATCCTGCTTGCTTGGTACTCTTTAGAAGTGCTAAGGGTTAAGACAGTCTTAACAGGTATCTGGGCAAAAAGAAAAAGCACTCTCACTCATAAGGAGCATTAATCATTCCAGGAAGTGCGTAAGTTTCTCTCCAACAGACAGAGCTAGAGTTACCACATTTTCATAACACCCGTGGGGTGACACTTCTTGTTGTGTTCATGGGGGACATTTTCTCAGAATATAATTCAGTTGTTAAAGTTTTTATTATCATTTGTCCTCACTAATCTTAGCTAGTGAAACACAATAATGTCCCTGAACAATATATTTTCCCATATTACATATGGGAAAAAAAGGCTTAAGAAGGCGAATGAATCTGTGTTTTTAAGTCCAGAGACCCAGCTTGTTTGTCAGTGTTATATCATTTAACAAATGGTGTGGAAAACTATTTAGTTCAAAAATTCTGAACAAAGCTGGCATGACACCAACTTTGCAAGTAAGAAAATGAAAGCCCACTGTAGTCAGAAAGAGCCTACAACATTCTCAGGATGCTCAGAAGTTGCTGCATAACAACTGCTGGTAAGATTTTCACTCTGTACTCATCCAGTTATTCTCAGACACATTCTTACTGAAATCAAGTTAATGCTTTAATGTAATTACTGTCCTCCTGAGTAACTGGTGTATCCATTATAAGTTGCTATGAAAATAAAAACAAGCAGAAATGAGTGGGTTGTCAGCTATTAGAAGATCTTGCATTCATTTGAGACTCCCTCCCTCCCACTCCCCCTGACTAGGGAAAGTGTGTTTCAGAACAGATTATTGAAACAAACTCCACAGGAAAAATAGGCTACTCTTTGCTGCATAGTTTGGAAGATTCAGAGAGGAAAGAAAACTCTAATTTAGATAAGAATCATGAAAGTTTATCTCGGCTGAGAATCTAATTATTAATATTGTAAAAACTCTTCAATATAATGAAGAAATTAGTTTATTTAGTGTTACTGTTCATTTAGAGCTCCTTCTAAATCTTCTTGTGGGCAATTACAGGCAAGTCTAAGACACAGAAATGCTGAGAACATGGCAGAATGGGGATAACCAAGGAATATTGAGGTTCGTGACTTCTGTTCCCCTATTTTATAATCACATAGGTGCACAGAGATATGCATATAGGAGCAAGCACTTTTCACACTATCATTAATGGATTTTCATGTGCTGGAGATCAGAGATATACAACGTCATATCTGAATTTTATTGATTTGGATTACTTCTACAAGTGGTAAGCCTGGGTCTTTCAAAATACTGAAACTCTTTCTCTACCCCTGCAGATGGCATATGATGTAGTCAGTGAGATTACATTACTATTGACAGTTATATTGTGTAGGTATTTTCCTACAGACATTTACCTGTTCCTTGTCAGCAACAAAACACCACGCAGCCACACCCTCACCCCCCCCAGGTCGGGTAGGGGAGAGAATGAGAAGGGTAAAAGTGAGAAAACTCACTTTTGTGAGTTGAGTGGGTTGAGACAAAGACAGTTTAATAGATAAAGCTAAAGCCATGCACACAAGCAGAGCAAAACAGGGAATTCATTCACTCCTCCCATCAGCAGGCAGGTGTTCAACCATCTCCAGGAAAGCAGGGCTGGCTCCATCATAGAATCATACTATCATTCAGGTTGGAAGAGACCCTTGGGATCCTCAAGTCCAACCATCTACCCTACACTCCAAAGTCCTCCCCTACACCATGTCCCTTAGCACTGCATCTAAACGGCCCTTAAACACATCCAGGGATGGTGACTCCCCCCCCTCCCTGGGCAGCCTGTTCTAATGCCCGACCACTCTCTCTGTGAAATATTCTTTCCTAACGTTCAGTCTAACCCTACCCTGTTGGAGCTTGAAGCCATTCCCTCTTGTTCTGTCACTAATTACCTGTGAGAAGAGACCAGCACCAACCTCTCTACAGTGTCCTTTCAAGTAGTTGTAGAGAGTGATGAGGTCTCCCCTCAGCCGCCTCTTCCTCATACTAATCAGTCCCAACTCCCTCAGCCGCTTCTCATTCGATTTGTTTTCCAGCCCCCTCACCAGCTTCGTTGCCCTCCTCTGCAGTCGCTCCAGCACCTCGATATCTCTCCTGTATTGAGGTGCCCAGAACTGGACACAATACTCCAGGTGTGGCCTCACCGGTGCCAAGTACAGGGGCACAATCACCTCCCTACTTCTGCTGGCCACACAATTTCTAATACAAGCCAGAATGCCATTGGCTTTCTTGGCCACCTGGGCACACTGCTGGCTCATATTCAGCTGCTTGTCAATTAGAACCCCCAGGTCTCTTTCCTCCAGGCAGCTTTCCAGCCACACTTCCCCGAGCCTGTAGCGTTGCATGGGGTTATTGTGGCCCAAGTGCAGAACCTGGCACTTGCCCTTGCAGAACAGTTACTTGGGAAGACAAATGTCATCACTCAGAATGTCCCCCACTTGCTTCTTCTTCCCTGACTTTACGTGCTGAGCACGATGTCACATGGCATGGGATATCCCTTTGGTCAGTTGGGGTCAGCTGTCCCAACTCTGTCCCCTCCCAGGTTCTTGTGCACCCCAGTCTGCTTGCTGGTGGGCTGGGGTGAGGAGCAGAAAAGGCCTTGACCCTGTGTGAGCACTACTCAGCAATAGCTAAAACATCTTTATATTTATCAACACATTTTCAGCAGAAACCTAAAACAAGACCCATACTAGCTACTAGGAAGAAAATGAGCTCTATCTCAGCCAAACCCAGCACATTCTGGAACTTGCTTTGCAGTCAGCTGCAGTTCTGAACTTGCAAAGAGGTATCAAAAAGAATATGGCAACAGAGATTCGAGCCAAGTAATTTTAGGTCCTCCAGCTTTCTGATTCTTTTCTACTTTAAAGGATATTCACTTAATACTTTTTGATTTGTGCTGTCTGAGAGGTTACATATGACTGCAATTCACAGAAGTCATCTCCTGCTTTTATTTTTTTGGTTACAAATAAAATGCAAAGCTCAACATATGTTAATGGGACTCCCAGAAGGGAAAAAAAATAAGCAAAACTATGTAAAAGCCACAAAAGTAATTTGGTTTAATTAAATAAGGCCTAACATTTTTATTTCCCTGATGGATGCATTACCTGAATCAATAGGAATGTATACATACAGGCAGAAGAGTACAAATCCAATCACAAAGTCTTTTCTTTTCACTATTGTACTGAACAATTGCAAAATGGATCATCTGGTAACACTTTCAATTAAAAATCCCAAAGATCCCATATTTCATGTAGTTCTACAATGAAAACAAATGCTAAATAAATCCCTATTTACTTGCAATAATCAGTTGCTGAAGACCACTACTGTTAGTGCAGATTACTACTCAAATTACTGATACAGGCTTGTGTCTACTATATATTAGATACATTTGTTCTGGTTTGTAATACTGAGTAAGTGTTCAACATTCAATAAAGCAATCTGCAGCTTTTTATCTTTAAAGCTTTTAAAAATATTCTGCCCTGTAATTTCTTTTCAAAGAAGAAGATACACCCAACATACCTGTTAAGCAACTATCCACATCCAGTGCATGCATTGCTACAGCCTCTGGTTTTCTCAGGTCAATGAGGTTTTCTCAGGGGTTTTCCTTCAGTGAGAGCTACGGGTGTGCTCTAACCTCACAGCCTTAGCTGCAGCCACCTTAGGGACATTTCTCTGCAGCACATGCAGCAGTCCCTTGTGATGATCCCAAAGCCATGAGCAACACATTTCTACTCCTCACCTCCATCTGATGGGTTACTTTTACAAGAGAGGAGAGTGGGCCACAGCCAGGACAAATCTGGAGTGGATCCAAGCGCCCAGGGTCAATAACCAGCCCCGTGAAGCAACAGCACCAGCCCCCTGCCTGCTGGGCTAACAGAACTACTGGCAGGCCATTCCACCAAAGGGAAAGGCATGCCTGGGCACTGACTGCTGCATGTGTCTGTTCCCAGGACTTCTAAGAAGTTTGGTCTAAACAAGCCCCCTGGTCCTCACTGATGGGTGCTGTGCAATAGCCTTCTCTCCCCAAGAGGGACCACAATGAGAAGTGCTCACTCATTCATCCACTGTGAGTCCCTGTGAAAACAAACACAGCCTGAGATGAGAGAACATCATTCCTCCTTCCTACTTCATGTGATAGTTTTGGCTGTCCCACAGGGTCATTTAATCTCCCTTCCCCCCCACCCCCTCCAGCACCTGCAGTGTGGAGTGAGTATTTACACCTTAAAAAGAATGAACACAACATTAAAACAGTTTTATAGCTGCTCCCAGTTGCCTTAAGGAATCTCCAGCCACGTATCTGGAGATATTCAGGGAAAAACTAAGCCACGGCAACTTTCCCCAACAAAGGAAGAATGCTATACATTTTCTTGGAGGCAGAACAAAACCGTAATCTTATCCAGTACTTATATCAGTTGTGTCTACATGGACACAGTGAAATAAGGTTCTAAAAATCATCCTGGCAGTTTTGTATACAAATAAACTATAAGATCCTATCTGGTGTATAATTTTATCTGCTCAGGTGATAGATTTATTGTGTTAATACGAAACATGACTTTAAAAAATTGTGATTGCCTGTAATCTAGCCAGTCTTGATTGTATCAACATTTTGCTGTAAGGCAAAAATGTGACTCTGAAAAATATCCTGATCTTGTGCAATCTGGAACTTACATGGGAAAGATGTTATCAAGATGTATCCAAACATTAGTTACAACTCAAGAAAAAATAAAAAGAGAGAGAGATCTGTATGGCAACATTAAACTGTGTTCGCCTTCTTCAAGGCATGGACCCTGTTCCATTGACTGCTAAAAGACTCCTTTGTAGGTTTAAAGAATAGTACCTGGTATGAGATTTTGCTCTCTGCTGTGCCTGAAAAAATATACACAATGAAGTTTCCTCTGGCCTCGTCTTCCCCTCCTTCTGGTCTTTTTATGCCAAAACAATCTAATTAATATTAGTTCAAAAATAAGGTTACTTTTCCAGCTATCTGCAGACAGATTCCTCTATATTAAACACTTCTGCACTTTCTTAGACTTCAGTACAGAGACATGGTATATTTTGGTGTAAGGTGGCTCTGCAAATTGCTTCTACTGATTAGACAAAGCTCTGAAGGTGAGAAGTTTGGTATCTCACTATTTTCTGAGTTTGTAGCTCCTTCTTTCAATGTTTCCCCCCACACCATCTCCCATTTGCTCTTGTCTTATTCTTCTGCCGTTTCTTCCCCCTCCACCTTCTCACTCCCAGCATGACTGGCTGCATATGACAGGCAATGGGGTCTGCACGGGTCTTAGTGCTCTTCTTCTCCTTCATGCCTGAGCCTCTCACCTGGAAAGCAGGTTGCTTGTGCACAGTAGTTGGTATGAATTGGACAAACAATGATATCAAACGTAAAGAGAGATAAGAATAGAAATCAGACGCAAGCAGATTGCATGAGCAAACTGTAAAAGTAAGTGAAGTCAGTGCTGGAGAATAAAAAGAAAATTACAAATATTAAAGGAAAATAACAGCAGCAGGGGTGATAAAACATTGAGAAAAGTCATAAAACACTGAAAAAAGTAGAAACCAAGCAGAGAGGCTGAAGGCAAGGTGCAAGGGCTGGAGCGTGATGCGCAGGATGCCTGGTTGGAAGGTGGCTGCTACAGCTTCCATGGCAGGCAGAGTCCCAGATGACCTCTTCCTCAGGCAGCTCTGGCCTCTGGGGTGTGACAGAGTGGGAGACTCAGAGAGTGCTGATGTTCCTGGGAGCAGAGAAGCCGCCTGAAGGGAAGCGTGCTGGAGCTAATGTGAGGGTGTAAGTGAGCTAGCCTGGAGAGCCACCTGAAGGGGACACTTCAGTGACAGAGTAGACATATGATTGGTGTGATAGGAGAGGAAGTGGCTGAGTGTGATATTGATGACCTGATCTATCTCTTCAACCCAAGAAAGCCCTGGAGATGTTGGGAAAATTCCTGGCTAGTATCAAAACACTGCTTGGCTCAGCACTGGTCCCCTTTGCCAGGCATTCTCATTCCTCCTCCTACCTTGCAGCCTGCTTCTCCAACAGACAAGGAGAACATCTCCTTTCCCACCTTCCTCCTCTGTTGAAGGGTCTGCCTTCCTGAGTTCTGGTGGATACTGGCTTACTCTTAAATTGTGGGCCAAATTGATGTGCTGGGTGGGCAGGCCTCCAGCCCGGCTTGTACTCTGTGAAGTTCTGCTCCTTTGTTCCTCTTCCTGCCTGGAATACATAAGCTGAACCACAATGCACTGTTTTACAATATTTCTGTGTGTCCCACCCTCTTCATATTCAAGTTTAAACATCTGTCACAGTGAGATCAATTTTTGCGTCATTAAGTAGAGTAGCATGTATTATCACCATGTAGCTTCTGAGTTTGGAAAGACTTTGCCCCAAAGAAAAAGGCATCACCCCAGGTCATGGCAGAGTGACATATTTCCTGTGGCTTCAAATGTTAATAAAGAGCAGAGGTAAACTAAAGAGTGGGTAAATTCACACAAATGATGAATATAGAAGTGAGCAAATTCTGTTGTCCAAATTTGGAGAGGAGAAATTCTACGTACTCATGTATGCCTTTGATACCAGAGCAAGGAAGGAAAAGCTCCAGCTAAATACTGGGAAGCCTGTGCTTGCCTGCTCTGTTTTTCTGTCCAAGAACAGGTTGGCAATTTTGTTCATTTTTTCTCTACTTTACGTCTAATTCCAACTAGAATTTTTAAAACGCAGAAAAACGTAAGTATATGGAAAGAATTTAACCAGTTTTCTCTCTAAGAAAAAAAAAATTAAAAAAAGGGATTTTTTGTTTTTTGCTGGAAGGAGAGCTGAAGATTCAAGCTTTTACTCCAACCCCCTGTCAAGACTTGGTATCCCATCTTTACATTTAATTCTTCTTAATACTAGCTACTCATCTCAGTTTACTCAGTTTTATGACTACTATAATTTAGCAATAACGAGATACAAAACACAGATGGAATACTCTGTCTAAACAAAATATATTTATATTTGCACTATGTTACAAAAACTCCTTCTAATAGAAATGCCTCATTATTTCCATTCTGCTGTGTTTGATTTTCAGTATTAAACTGTTCCTATGATTCATTAATACCGTGTCCGAAATATATTCCAACTAAAATGTTTAGGAATACTTTTATGATATATGTTAGTTTATATAGGCATATCTTGAACACGAGAATAGTAACTACTTAGTCTCGAGGCGTGTAAAGATCCAAGAGAAATTACCCACAGTACCTGTAATTGGAGTTCTCTTAAAGGTCATAACCCTCTATAGATCCACACTTACCCTTCTTCCTCCTCTCGGGATTTGGAATACATTAGGTTTAGGATGGATTGTTTAGTTCTCTTTAGACCATAAAGAAACTGATGAAGAATAAGTCACACGGTGCTCTCTGTAAGTTTTGTATATAACTTAGCATATATAAGTCACGTTGACAGATGGCCTGAAATAAGCTTTCCAGTAACATGATTCAAATATTCAAGTAATCATGATCTTCAAGCTATTTCAGTTAACTAAATGTAGTTTAATTTCCTTCTACTGTTACAGCATCTACCAAGCCTCTTTTAAGGATATGAGAGTTACCTTGGCTAATAAAAAATAACACTCTCTGAAATATTAAACAAACAAAAAGGTCCAAGAAAACACTATTGTTTTTTTTATATAAGAGGATTGCAAAAAAATTACTGTAGAAAATTCTGTTTTTTAACTATGACAATGTTGCAACACTTTATTTATCATCCCAGATGGGGCTTTCATGCTCTCTGTGCAAAAGTTTGATACTTTACCTTACCTCTCCAATGTTGAGTGCATAAATATAAAGAGTTGGTTTGAAGTATAGCTTTCAGCTGCTGTATTATAACTCTGATTTCATCCTGAATATATAAAAATGTTACTTTTTCACAAAGATTTTTTCCCCCCTTTGTTACACTTTCAGTTATTTATTTCAGCATCACATAGTATTAAAATGCCTCCATAGAAAAGGTCACTCTTTTTCCTTTCAAAACATTTCTTTGTGGTTTCTGTTCCCAGAGGTACACATAGAATCAACAATCGATAAAAGAACATCACATAACACTCTGACTTACCTTTGAGGAATACCATTTAGGTCAACACATTTTATCAGGGAAAGATTTTTACAGCAAATCATTTTCCTTTTAATGACATTTTCTAATCACTAGGTAAATTTTCCTCAAATAGCAATAATAGAGCTCAGTTATTGAGTTTGATACATTTTAACAGGAAAAAACCCACTTAAACTTCATTCTGATAAATCCTCTTTTCCTGATTGCAGCTTATTTTTTATGAATTGAAGTGCTCCCTTGTTATAATTCTGAACATTCCTGAAATGGATAGAGACTTGGTATCCTAAAGGATGGCTTAGTATGTTTCCATTGCACCGTATAACCAGTAGGATGCTAACAGAATCCTAACAGTGGTATTCTGGATTCTCTTACCATGTCTGAAATCTTGAACTTTAGTGGAGAAAGCCAAATCCATACAGTTCTGCTATTTAAGATCAAGTGACTCTTTCTAAAAACACTGTTCAAAGTTCAGGAAGGCTTTCCGGTAATGGTGATCTATCTTTCAAAGCTGTCACAAAAAATACAGAAGAGCTCTTTCAAAAGGCATGGTCATGGGTTGCTGTGAACAAGGTCACAGTTCATAGGCCACTGTCAAAAACAAATCTAAATGCCACATAAAATAGTTAACCTTATCATTTTCTGAATTTACTGGAGGATGCAGAAGAGACAGAAAAATTGTGATTTTGGAATATAGCTAGTCAACCTCAATGTATCGAGGTTATTGATTTCAATGTAATAGGAAAAAATAATTTTAAAACATGCATTCATCAATCACTGTGGTCCTTGGCAATTTCTATGATCTAACTCCTGCTTTCCAGTGTGGTATGAACAAACATTGCTCTCCATGGAGACATATATTAAAGCCATTTAAGAAGAAAATCTATCTTCTCAGTTTCTGTATTGGAGACAAAAAATTTTGTTGAAATAACGCCATATTTGCATACTGCATCATGCCCTCAGAAGTCTGATTATGACTAGTTGTTCAACCAGTCATATGGATTATGATCACATCACAAAAGAAAGCATGTGCAATATTTTTTTTGCAGTACTATGAATAATGAAGTCTCTTCATTATTCAGAGCATAGTACTATGCTTAGGATACATCTTTCACATCTTCCATTGCATTAAAAAGAGGTTAATCCCCTCATGAGCATTCCTATGCCACTTACTGTCTTAGGCTAAGGATGTAAAGAAGCTCTAACATGGAGTATTACATTTGCTCCATTTACTTCAATCTTTCTCACAGAGTATGCAGTCCCTTAGTGGAAGAAAAGGTTAAGAATGCTGGATACAACAAACAGGATTAATACCAGCCACCAACACTTTGTTATACTATAGGACAGATAAAGGAGGGAATGGCTGAGGCTGAAAATAAAGTAGGTTTAGTTCTGGAAGGCCAGGTTGTGCTGTCCTTGTGAAGCAGTTGCACAGAGGAACCAGGTAGCCCAAGCAGTACAGGGCACCAGATGGAGATCACATACCCAGATGTCACTTCAAATCTTCACTTTGTGACTTGGTACTCCACTGAGCCTGCGCTGTGCTAAGCATAGGCCTGAGGAGCCAAAAAGCTACTGTATGTACTTGCATTGCTAGTAAAATGTTACTGGCACAGAAACTTACTTTCCTCCTTTATTTTTTTTTTTTTTTAATTGTGGAGACTAGTTCAGAATCCTTCTATTGTGCCATCTCTGTACCATGACATCCTGGCACACTCTACAGATCTGAAGGAGGCCAAGACGCTCATCCAGTGGCTGGTAAGCTGCAAGGCAAAAGTAGAGGGTGTGACTTAAAAAGATTTACAGAGCTATCAAGCGATAAATAACCTGTGACAATTGATTCGAAACATCTTTTTGTTGCCTCAAAAATTATCTTAACAGACTGCTGATAGTACAGGAGAAGAAAAATTACTTGTTCCACAGTGACTGTGCTTCCTTTTCTTCAATTGCAGGCTGTGCATACTACAAGTTCAGCATGGTGCAGGCCACATGTGTAAAGCTAAGTGCTACTGTAAGGCATTCTGTGATACATCTCAGTGAAATTAACAGTGCCCTGCTGTCAGTAACTAACCTGTCAATCTAAGTTTGGAAGCAATATCTACCATAACACATTTGGAAAAAATGGGAGAGGTACAAGAAACTGTTCACACCAGAGAAATAGACTTGATGCCATTGCTAGTGCTATCAGGGTCAGTACAGATTTCTTTTTTCTGAGTTTGGAGGGAAATTAGAAGAAAATCATAGGAATCAGTTGAAAAGACCGTGCCCACCTAAAGATATTTAGCCAGGAGATTCTAAGAGATTCAGATACTAGCTGATGTCTTTTGCAAATATGCTTATTGTGAGCATTCCCTTTTTGAAGAAATAGAATCAGTTGGAAGGGACTTTAAAGATCATTGGGTTCCAACTTCCCTGCCATGGGCAGGGACACCTCCTGCTTGATCAAGTTACTCAAAGCACCACCCAACCTGGCCTTGAACACTTCCAGGGATGGGGCATGAACAGTTTCTCTGGGCAGCCTGTTCCAGTGTCTCACCACCCTCACAGTTAAGAATTTCTTCCTAGTATCTAATCTAAATCTCCTCTCTTTCAGTTTAAAACCATTACCCCTTGTACTATCGCTATTCTCCCTGATAAAGAGTCCCTCTCCACCTTTTCTGTAGGCCCCCTTTAAGTAGTAAAAGACTGCTATAACGTCTCCCCAGAAATAGATACCAATGGGTGGATGGATGTTACAATGGACTTTTTGGTTAGTCAGATGGCTTATGTAGAAGAGGTTTTCCAGATAGACTTGTGGAAGATGAAAATCAAACGGCGCTACTGCAGGGTCATGACAACTCCACACCTGATTGGTTACCTGTTAAAGATAGGATGATCAAGTGCCTTTTTATTCATTGCTTTGTGGATATGCATCATGGCTTGCAGTGGGAAACAATACAGAGAAGTGAGAATGACATGCAGACCAGTTTGCTGGCCCTGAGTTTGAGGATATACATATGGAAGAGCAAAGCATTTGATCACTTGTGACTGCAGACAGCTCAAGGGGACTCCCTAACTTGTCTGAAGAATGAAGGAAGCAAGAGAATGAACCTGATGCACCTTTCTGCCTACTCCTTGGTTTAAACTCTTCCTCTACCTGCTGGGAGCTCTTCTAAACTCTGTAACTTCTTGATGGAGAAAGGCAACATCAAGCATGGCAACAGTGGTGGTGAGGGAGGAATGCTTCAGCTTTTATTCGCTATTTTTATCACTTGTTCTATGGACATGAGCAATGTCAGGATCATCTCAAAGGAAAGTTTGCTGTTACTGGCTGCCAAACTAGTACATTTGAAGGAGACAGAAAGGAAGCACAGCAAAAAGAAAGAAGACATCTTGAAAGGGTGAGCTTCCCCTCCTTCTGATGGAGGAGCGACTTGGGAAAAAAATATAGAAATTATCTTTCACGTGTGGCAAAAGGCACTCAGGAGTAGAAAAAGGTTTGTCCTGAGTGAAAATGTGCTTTCTTGTGATCTGAGGATGGCGAACTAAAAAGAGATTACAGAATAATTTTTTTTTTGAGAGGTTATATTTCTAAAGCTTACTCTATTGGATATAATGTCTAGGACAAATGACTCTGGATTTGTACCATGAACAGAATCAGCCTGCAAAGGTGGCAGTGATATGAAACTGGCATTGAAAGATATGCTTTCCTAAGTGATTCAGGTCTGTTTACAAGATAAATCTTATTTTCATGCAAAGAAATCCACAGACAGCCCTATTGTGTTCTAAGACTAAAATGATGCAAGAGAAAAATATATGTCATATTGATAACTTGGTGCTCTATTAAAGGGCTATAAAATATTCAACTAAATGTGGTTGAAAAGCAGCTTGAAAAATGCCACCCCAGACACAATTCTTTGGTTGCTCTAGGAACTTTATTGTAGTTTACTGTAGGCAAAGAACATAAGGAAGGTACAACGACAGCATCAAATTCATCTGGAAACATTTGTGTTAGCATAAAGGACCCCTCGCCCTCCCTCCAACTACGTGTCTGCCTCCTCAACTTGGCCTCTTAAAAGACGGGCAGAATTGCATTTGTTGCATTGCACCTTGTGGAATTAAACAAGTCTAAAGAAAACTGCTCCAGCATCTGTCTTCTTTCAAGCAGGTTGTCAACAAGAGGAGGGGGGAAGGGAAGAAGGGGAAACTTTGCAAGGATGTTTTAAACCCTCCAGATAAACTGTCGCTTTGAGCCTTGACAGCTCGAGAACTTGACACATGCGCCTGCTCCCCGGAGGCTGTCCCCTGCACGCTTGGCAGGCTGATCACGGCTGCTGAGCTGTGACGCCACAGCGCTTGCCTGACCTGACATAATGGGCAGCTATTTACTGCAAACAAGGTAGATGGAAGAACATAGACTTAAATGATGCTCTGGTGTAAGACGGAATCCACTAGGGCCCCCAGTCAATCTTCAGGGTTGTGGGTTTTTGTTTTTTTTTTTTTTCTCCCTTCCTTTTTTCCCCTTCTTTTTCTGGGATCATTTATCCTTTCCCCAGGGAGCAGGTGACTGTGGCACAGCACTAAGCCTCCCCCTCCTAGATCAATAGAGTGGGTTAAAGAAACAATTGCAGGACAATAAACAGAAAGAGAAAATGAACTTTGGATAACCACACCAACAGTTTGCTCTGCTCGTTTTTCATCTATTACCGTGAAAAGTAAAAACACAAGCCCCTCGAGGGCCTGCAAGAATGCTGTCAGCTTCATTCCAACGTGCAAGCACGATCACATTTGATCAGTGAAGAGCAGGTGTCAAAAGCTAGAGTGAACCATACAAATACTGTGTCCATTACGTGAATCCAGCTGCATCTGCTGTCAAGTATCTCTTGCAGATTGCACATTCATTCACCTATGAATGTGTTAAGGAAGATGTGCCCTAGATTTCTGCTTTCCACTGTGGAGAGCAAGGTAGGGAGTTCAAGAAAACCCTAGCTTATTCTTTTAGCATGCCAGCTGCATAGTACAGGCGGCATTCTTCACTGATGTAAAACACTAACAGCATTGATCCAATGTGCTGGTTTAAATCAGATGAAAAAGTCATCCTGGTTGGCAAATGCAAGCATACACACAAATGTGGTGTTAAACAAAATTTAGACCTATATGACATTGACATAGCTTTAGCAAAAATAGAAGTCTATGACAACTCATTGTATGTTTCCTGATGCTTCTCTGGTTTTATGATGTTACTAAATTTTGTTGTTCTGCCTAAATGACTTTAGTTTTTAGAATAAGTTTTGTGAAAAAATGTCAAGAAATCTGTATAAAAGCTGTTCTTCCATTTATATACTAAAGAAGGTTCTGATTGTACTGTCAGTTTTGGTACCTGATAACATTCATATAAGCTTCATTAACATACTTGCATATATGTCCAAAGACCTGCCTTGGCTGTAACTGAAAAAGCAGAAGCAAAGCACTCTGATGGGGTGCAGGCTTTAGATTCTACAAAATACGGAATTTCATACTGCAGCTATGCTGATTTCAGAATATTTAACCCAAGATATAAAAATTAATGCACTTCCATTACAATCTCTATGTGTACATTATATTTTATACATGCTAGTCCTTACAATATTTATAGCTTCTTTGATGCACTCTCCAGACCTAGATACTTTGAAGACTTATGAGCTAATGTGCATAATTTAGATGTTAATTATGAAGTAGGAAAGGGCACTGCTTACTGATAAACACTATTAGAAAAGCTAATTACACTGGGGTCTCAATATTTGGTATATTTTAAAAGCTAGCTCCCATAGCATTTACTGCAAGGCAGTTGCGTTAGGACTGCATTGAGCTGTGGTGTGGATGGGAAACTGAAGAAGGGATAAACTGGTGGCTTCATTCCGTAACTTGGAAATATGCCACGAGACATGAGTGATCAGATGGACAGTTCAGGTACAGCTGCTGCAGCCTTCTCTATCTTGGCGTAAACCCTCTGCTTCTTTTACATCCACAGTTTCAGTGGAGGTTAGTTAGAATCCCTGTGTATCTTAAGACAAAATTTACCTATTGAAGACCTAAAAGGAGTAGCACAAAATACCCTGAGTTCATTTGGTGTGTGCACATAGATAGTCACATCTCTGCACATGGAAGAGTTGGTCTCTGTGCATGCCACACACAGTATAGCCTCATCAAATTCATCCAAAGAGAACTAGACCTTTTTCCTTCCTGCAAACCTGACTAGAGGATAAATGGACAAATCTGGCTTTGCATAAACACCAAACACACACTTGGATTTACACACAGAAAAAGCAATATAATTGTAGATATGAAATATAATTGTAGATAGATTTGTGGTTATTTAACATGCACCATCATCCACCCACGTGTTAGTGTGACATACGTATTATATGCACCCAAAGGATACTGTCAAGGAGTATGCAAATGAAGGTTTGGAAATAAAAAATATTATTTGATCCAAAGTTATAGCATATATTACTAAACATGAGGGGACTGACAGCAGTAGGAGACTAATCCTCAGGACTGCAGAGAAGAATCACATGTGTATTTTTTTTATACTGGGATGCAACTATTGCTGCCTCTATTTTTGTCACAACTATTGTGATACAGCTGAAGCATACACTGAAATAAACATCATGTTTTTCCATGTCTTCTGTGAAGCACTCTGTATAGTTCAAGAAGAACAATAAATAATGCATGGATTTTTTTCAGTAGGTGGATAGTGAATTGAATGTTGGGCTGTACTGTGCCAATTCCACCATGAAGAGACAGTAGATTCTAGACTCACAGTTCCAAAGCAGTACTGCATTTCATCTTCCTTGCACAGAAGAATATTTCCAAATTCATAATGAAACACAGAAAGAGTGTTAACTATGGACTCACCCATTGTTGCCAATGTTTCCCACACTGTCACAGTTACATTGGGAGAATTAACCAGAAAATTAAAAACATCTGCAGGGCGAAGTGCCTGTACATTTGTTTCACACTGTTTGTACTAACACTGTGGCATTATTTCAGTTTCAGGAATGTCTGAAAATATCTCCGTCTCTGTTCATACAAGGGCTGTATAGAACAAAAATCTCCCGCTGAAATGGAACAAAATATCCACTGGCAGATTTTTTCAGTGATGCCAGGTCATGTCCCTACTTCATATAATGACAGAACACATGGCAGAAACATACATCAATACATATATGATCAAACTTCTGAAGGATTAATTAGTGAGGTCAACAACTCCAGGGTGACAGCAATACTTCAAGAAGTATCTGAAAGGAATATAAAGGGGAAAAATAATTACAAGAAGAATTGTTCTAAACCCTATTTCTTCTGTGTATATACAAATCATCCTTTTTGTGTAGGTCCTTGTCTTTGGCAGACCTGCACTGCTGGACATCCAGGAGACTTCACAGCATATGTTTCCAGTTTCATGGCACCTTGAAAGAAATCCACAATTCCAGCCACGTGGTGATTTTCCTGGCAGCAGAATATGGCTGGTTCTGGTTACACATTTCAGAAGCTATCTACTGAATTTCAAGGACAGTAATATACTAATTCCTTGGTAAGATCAACCACCTGAAGTAACAGTACATTTCAAAGGACAAGGGTTTACACTGGTTCCAGAAAAAAAATGAGTTCCAGATTTGATTCAGCAGTTCACTGTGTATATTTTCCCAGGGAAATCACCTCTTTGTGTCATACTCCATCTGAACATGGAAGATAAGTTGTATGTTCTCAAACATTACATGGGTGCATCTGAAAGTTTACTGAAATTAATTGAGTTCAAATGTTTGAGATGAACTTGACATGAAAACTGAAAATATCATCAGGCAGTGGCTATTGGATCAGGTGAATATTTTAACTTTTGTGTCTTCCTCCAAAATACCGAGTTTTGGCTTCCTTATAATTTTAAGTTTCTACATGAGCAAGAAAATCTCATCTTCACAAATGTGACACATCTTCTGTAAGCCTCCAACCTTAAGCCTATATCCCAGTATTTTATTGCAAGTAGAGAGCCTTCAGCATCATCGACAGTCACTGGGAAACTTCTGCCTTCTTTTATTGCTGTGATGCCCACTCTCCCATGACACGTGCAGCTCAAAAGTGTGTCTGGTGTCCTTTGAGGCTAGAGTATGGAGAGTGTTCTGAGGAACTGAAATGTTTCAGGTATCCCTGGGCCCCATTTTGTAAACTCACTACATCCTTGGGCAAGGAACATCATGTTGTATTCCAGTTCCCTTAAGCCACTAATCAAAGCAGGCTAAGGACAGTAATTGTCCATAAAATCTAAAACCAGGCAGAATGCTTACATATACAAAATACAAAGCTGAGGAATCAACAAGAACAGCAATTCATCTCCTTATGCTAAGGTTATGTCAAAAGAGCATCCCCTTCTGTCATTCAGATGACTTGCTGTTCCTTCCCTCCTCCCTTCCTTCCTTGCTGAAGTGTGGCGTCTTTAAACCTCTTACTTGACCTTAATCCTCCTAATAGAAACCAAGGTTTTCTGTTCCATAGGTATGCAAACATATCAATTTTTCTACCAGGAGTCTGCACTGGTTGGTAAACAACTCTATCCTTCAAAGAAGTGTGAAACTCATGGCTCTCTCTTTGATAACTACTTGGCATTCTTCAAGCAGAAATGCATCTCTGACTGGCCCTTCATTTCTCATGAGCTTATATTCTAAAAGTGTACAGTCAACATCTATAGAGTTTTATTGTATGCAGCTTATTAGTGGCTTTGACTGACACTAAAAATGATAACAGTCAAATATTTTGAAGTGACCCCAGGTTTGTGTTGATGGATCTCCAATTTCTGAATGGGCAAACTCTATTAATAGGTATCAAAGAAATAGCAAGAAATAATTGTTTACTCTTTGGCTGAACTATTAAGACAATTCTACACTGACATTCTTTACTTTGTTTTACTATGTGCTTTTGATTATCTAACACTTAATTCGCAAATATTTCCACCTTTTTTCTGGAGACTTGACGGTTTCACATATTGCACTGTAGACACTATGATCAGGCACACCAAGACATCCAAACAGGAAAGTCTGTGAAGCTTGAAATCAGAGGGAAAAATTTGATTCTCTTTGTTGCACTTTTTTTCTGGGCATTTGTGGGAATAGAGGTAAAATATTTTTGCAGTCTGCAAACACAGAAGGAGACAAACTCCAGACTCTCACACGTCCACCAGTAAAACTCTTACACACTTTTGCTGGTGCACAGCCAGAGAAGTCCTGGCACCAAACTGTTCACTGGTCAGAGAGAAGAATGACTTCCACAGGCACCACCAGCAAAAGCCAGGCTCCATGTTGGCTGGATCCAGGGATCCACCCCTTCTGAAGCAGCTCCAGAGAGAGCCAATGGGACAATCTCCATCTGGTGTCCTGCAGACTTGGGGTCATGATACTTCCCCAAGTTCAGGTACAGAACATTGCTCCACATAAGAGAAAAGAGGGCAAGAAGAATCAATTACCATTTCTTTTCAGCCAATGTACCACTGAAGCACATTGTATGGGTGGTCGCCTCCTTGACCAACAATTGGACCAGGACCTAACATTGAGAAGAACTGGGTTAGAAATCTAGAGAAAGGAGGTTGTACCTGGCTACAGTTCTGGCTAAAAGAGGTACCCCCCTTTCCCTGACACACACAGAGGAACAGAGCTGAGTCTCTCCCTTCCACATATTTTGTTTTGGTTAACAAATATTAATTTGCCTTTTTGTGTCTATCCTGTTCTTATGTGGCTTTCTGCATTCTGGGGGGGAGATAGTGCTTTACTTCGTACTGAGGATTTCCACAAGGACCAAAATATTTAGCCCTTTTGTGGCTTTCACCCTAAATTGCCACCATCTTACACGATGTCAGTGGCAGAAGAGGGGGTGAGTTCAGATCACTTTAGGCACAACTGTAGGCACAACTCTTTTGTTGCAAGTTGCTAAAGCAAATCTTTATGGGATAGAGCCACCCATGGGAATATTTATTTCTGAAAAAAATGTCTTGTTCTTCTGAATTTGCTTGATTTTTCTTCATGAAACATTGTATCTGGACGAGATCTTTGGGGACAACTTTCTCTGAGCAATGTCCCCTCTTGCTTGTAGGTCTTAAGCCAGTAATAGGTAATAGAATCCAGAAGATTGTGGGACATTTAAAGCCAAGTTTCTAATTAGAAGGGTAACACATGAAACACGTTCATCATCCCAGCCTAGTAATCACAACCACAGACAATGAGCAAATGGAATAGTATGACTGATTCAATATTGACTCAATGTATGTGTTCATAGATTATACCTGTGCTCCCTCTAATGTTGATTCACAGGTGTACTTAGATTTTTGTGGCAAGGCCTCAAACTTTCTCCTTTAGAAGTCTGGACTCTTACAAATGTCATTCTTAGCCACCTCCTTTGAATGAAGTCCAGAAGCAAGGAACTGGCATTGGTGTCTTTCCAGAAAAACTAAGACTATTATTATGCAATTTACATACTGAGCCAACTCCAGAGATGACGTCCTTTAGGAAACTGGCTGATTGATGTCTGTGTTAGCCCAGATCAAGCATCTGTATTCAAAGGCAATGCTACGCTTGTGTTACCACATTCCTGCTGTCTCCGCACTTGGTCATGTGCACATGGGGGCACCTCCTTTGTACTGGGACTATGGTGTCCTCTGTGGAAAGCTGTGAGGCAGAATAATAAATGTGTGTGTAATTTTGCCAGCTTCCTCACAGAAAGGCATAAGGTACTTACTACATTGTACCTTGAATCCAGGGGTCACCAACACCTGTACTCTGCAGGGCTGGAAGCCAGCCACCTAACAGTGGTAACTAATGGCTGGAACCCCAATCTACTGTCCTCTGTCACCTCATTCAGGCAATTAAGTTTCCAATCTGAATTTGGAGATACTTTAAATCTAGGGAAGAGCCAGATTAGCTTTAATTAAATATGCCCTGTGAGCTCATACAAAGAGCTGGTACTCCAACAAAAGGGGAAAAAGAGAAAAGAAAAGTCAAGGTGGGACCATGGGTGGCCTGAGTAAAAGTCTGTCCCAAGGACACATCCTCTGCTCATTCTGTAGTAATCTCCAGCCCTGACGGTTGAGTCCCATAAACTTGGTCTGCAGGGGCTTAAACCTTCATCTCATGTTATTGCTGGCTGCATTCCTAGCACTCACACAAAATCAGAGCTTGTGTTAATACCCAGATACCTCCAAAAAAAAAAAAAAAAAAAAAAAAAAAAAAAAAAAAATTGCAGTTTGCCAAAAGGTTTTAACTTAGCACTGACTTTATAGCAATAGCTTAAAAAGCAGTAATATATTTTATAAGGACTTTTTTTCTTTAAGAAGAGACCACAGATTGAGTTGAACACACTGGCAAGTACAACTCTGGAAGTGTGCCAGAAGGTGCTTTATTGTTTGAAAGATGTTGTCACTCCGAAGTCCCTTCTATTTAGTTCCTAAATTAGTCATTGGGAAAGGCTGAGACTTATGCGAACGCAGCAAGCCCCAAAAAAAAAAAAAAAAAGAAAAAAGAAAAAAGAAAAAAAGAAAAGTGTAGTGATCAGTATCCATCATCTTTCCAACTGCCTTGTCACTACATCAATTAATACAATTGAGCAAAAAATGTCACTAGCCCAGTGGAAAAACCTTTACACAGCCTTTCAGGGGGAAGTTTACTTCCAGCTTTTTTCCCTTGCATTAGCTCCTGTCATCCACAAAACAACAGAACCCAGTGGTGTCAATTATATTTGATTGACTGAGTAAAGCACACACACAAATAAGCGAAAACAATGGACACAAAAATCTATATATGACTCCCCTTGTCAGTGAGAATGCCTGTCTTCTCCATTTTCATGCTGCACGGTGTCCTGCTGCTACAGGCTTAAATGTTTCCTTCAGCCCCCAAACTATCACCAATTAAGTTAGCAGGGTCTTCAAAGGTGTCAAATGACTCCCTGGGCAATTGGCTGTAACTGCTGTTCAATAAATGAGGTCTAATTTATCAGTTTAACTTCACTTTTAAAAACCTAATGTCTCCCGGTACCGTGTGCCATTTGCCCAGAGTGTGAAGAGATGCCTGCCACGTCGCATTTTGAAAGTTGTATGAGCTCTTGTTAGCAATCACATGTTTTGTCTGTCATACCTTTTCTCCCCTTTTGAAAGATGTATTTGAATAAAATATTCGCGAATGGTATGAGCTTGTGTACTATGATACCTCAATAAACCATTCTTAGAAAAATAAATAAACATAATTAAACACAACTCAGTGCTGTTTTCGGGATGGGAGGGTTTGATTACACCCTAAAAGACAGACCCTTATTATTTTTCCTGCAATCCTTTTACTTTGACCCTGCATAGAAACAGTAGAAACTAACATACTGGGTTTTTAAGTGTTGGAGAAGCAGGGAAGCTGTGGCCAGCATAGGAGATGCTCTGTCAGAGGATAAAAGGAACAAGGTAAGGTTCAGGGTAGGATTGTAGTTCACCATTAACACTCTAAAAGTATCAAACAGGCACATATCCAAAAGGTCAGGAAGACAGGATACAAATTTAGGAGATAGTTATTAAAATATATAGGGAAAAAATCCTGTGCCTCAAGAAAAACAACATGCAAAATATTTATGATCGAAAACCAATTGTTCTGCCATATAATGTATGTAATCTAATGTCACCCCCCATGGCAACCTCTCAGAAACTCCACCTGTAACCTTAGAGTAGGTGTTCAATTTCCTATTCAAAAGAACATGCTGCCACCTCATTTTCAGCCAGTTAGCCTTGACTTCACAGTTCTTATGTTAATCTCTACCTTAACTGATGATTTTCCATGTTAGAGGGTATTAGATGCTTTACTGAAGTCCAGGTAGGTTTTTTTCACCTTCTCTGCACAATCAGATACTGAAGACTGGTATTGAAATTTCAGATAGTAAATTGCTTGGATCATTTATTTTTTTTAAGCTATAAACTGCTAATTACAAACCTGTAAAGTTGATTGTGGTATTACAGTTTCCTTATAAACTCTTACTGCCTGACTTGTGAATTTCATTGCCAGAGCTTTCACAATTGCCAGACAAGAGATTATTTGCTCCCTCTATTTTAAACTCACACTGAACTCAAAAAGTTAAGTGTAAACTTGAGTTTTGCTACTATCTTGGATGTGATCCTCTCACTCGATGTCCCTTTTGTATTGTGTCAATAATTCAATTCCATTCTTCAATTTTGTTTGTATTAATAAGGAGGAATAAGAAGAAAAACAAGATCCTCTTTAGTTTCACTGCATAGCAATTTCCTGGGTACAATGGAATGCAACTGCCACAAGAGGTTATCTCTGCAGAAGGAAATACGACCCTCAGGTATCTATAACAGGCAAATGTAGTGCTTTCAGTGTGAAGGCAGTGATAGAACAGATTCTAGATTTAGTTACAGGCAAGCACGACAGTATTAAGCCCCTCGTGGTGACTGCACTTTTAAAAATAAGAGTCACACCCAGGGATAACAAATCTGTGATTACTGTGTCCATTTCTGGGATTAACAGGATAGGTAGAAATGTTCTGTCATAATAGGTATTGCCTCTATAAGTATTTGTGGAACTGTAAAGAACCCATGCTGTTGCTCTAGTTAATGGTTCGAGAGAAAAAAACATAAAACTTAGATGCTTCATAAGGAATGCAGATATAACCCCAATAAAGGAAAAGAAAAAAAACCAAAACCCAAACCTAGATTTATCTCAGATTTACTTGTACTCAGCCTGAACCAGACACAGCTTCCAATTATTCATTGAGCAGCTGAGATATTGACATTAAAGGTGGGTCACTTTAAAACTAAAATGAAATGCAGCCGTGGAGTATCAGCTCTGAAATCCAGTGTGGGAAGGCAAGCCCTGGAAAAAGCAAAAATAATAAAGTCAAATAGCCAGTACAAAATAAACAAATAGCTACA
The DNA here is from genome assembly GCF_001431845.1 of Calidris pugnax. NCBI lineage: Eukaryota > Metazoa > Chordata > Aves > Charadriiformes > Scolopacidae > Calidris > Calidris pugnax. Next base: position 1,290,164 of record NW_015090978.1, read on the forward strand.
GGAAGAGGAGTATTTAGCTGGAGTATTTGTGTACAATATAAATTTGGGATTTAAAAAAAAAAAAAAGATATTCAGAAGTATCTATGTACAGTGAAGTACTTTTTCATCCCTCGTCTCTCTTAATCCTAGGAGGTGGCTGACTAACTTTCCATTGCTTCCTGACAAACTTTTCTTCCCCAGCAAAGCTTTGGTAGGTATGTGTAACTCTGCCTTAATCTCAAGGAGAGAGGTGACTCTGCCATGTAATAGCAAACAGTGCAAAGTCTTTATCTGAAAAACATGACTTATGGAAGCACAAAACATTGACATGTAAAAAAACCCAACTTCAGTTTCTTTTTCTTTTCTGCCTACTGTCTATTCCAGTCTTGTTCAGAGCCCATTTTGCTTTGATGAGCCTGTGTTTAAACCTATAATGTGCTCAGACAAGGTTACCTCTGCTCAGAGCAGGAGCAGGGCAAGGAAATCTTCTCTGCATGATTGGAGAAGTGGCACAGTGCCAGCAGTGACAAGGTAGGCAGCAGACACCTTGGAGAGGGATTAAAACAACTCATAGGCTCCAAGTAGTAGCAAAAGCCACCATAGCAGTGACATTCTGCACGAATCTTGAAAGGGCTTGCTGGTATTACCAGTGACACAGGAGTGGTTTACTTGAAAAACATAAGCCCTACCTTGTGCACTTTTCAAAACACAATTATATTAAAGAATTTAATGACCTTAAGACATTTTTTGTTCCTGATTAATCATAATCAAATGATGTGTTACATTAACAAAGCTGTGCAAGAGTGTTTGCAGCTTGGATGATGCTTGCAAGAATTCCTGTGTTCCTAACATGTGAAAACTGTGATTATTAAAGTAAAATCAGAATAAGTAATCATAAGTTTTTATGCACCTCTCACACTCAGATAAAACTATTAGTTAGCACACACAAGGACTTAAACAAATTACATGACCCTTCTGACCAACTTCCACAACACATCTTCTCCTCACTTATGTCCTACCCTGTTTTTCCTCCAACATGTTACTGAACTACTGTTTGACTGTTCTCAGATCTAAGACTGCAATTTTTTTTCCCAATTAACTCCATACTTGGTTACGAGCTGTGCTTCTGGCAACCCTGGCTGTGCATTCTGTGCCCACCATTGTTACTTGTCTATTGGCATGGTCCCCATCCTGCTGGTATTATCAAGGAAGCTGTTGGAAATTAACTTCATTTTAATAAAGACCTATATACCTGTCATGCTGTAGACTATTGCCCTCTGGAGTTCAAAGCTGGGATGAACGTTTTCTCAGCATAAAATGTCTTCCTTCTTAGGTAGAAGGCTTGGCACTATTTTCCTCTTTTCCGTCCATTCAACAGCTTAGTTTACAACTAAGCAAGGATTTTTTCTGGCTTTCACTCAGCCTGGCCTACCTGTGAAGAGAGCACTGAGATATTTGCTCCTTGCAACGGCATCTTTTGATTTAGGGCCAAGCCAGCAGTGAAGCTAATCTTGGTTAATTACATCACTAATGCTTATCTTGACTTTAGAACTATTTCAAAGAAGTTTAGAAGTCTTTGGCATTTTTGAGCATCAGAGGTTTCTTGTTCCCACACATTGCCATTATTTATGGAAATTTGTGGTCCATTCCTAATAACCAGACCCAGCTATCATGGTGGGGATGGGTGGGTGGAAAAACTCACCTAACCTTTTGCAGCATGCCTTTTAAGGAAAAGTATAGGAAATCAAGTTGAAAAACAAAGTAACAACCCGGTGGTTCTATCCTACTCTGTGGGAATTTGACTATCCAGAGCCACAGTATTCGAAGCTGCTCATACAACTTAATTCAGTTCTGGTCTAGAAATAAAAATTCAAGAAAGAGTTGGATTTCAGTTACTCATACTTGCCAGTGAAAGAGGGGGAAAAAGAAGCACAAAGTGGAAGGAAATGAAAATACAGGTAGCAAGCTTAATTCCAGTGCTTGCATTCAACCCTGTAGGCTGCTTCTGTGGTTTGAGGAACTACAAGGGATCACTACATGGCAGAGGATGAACTGCTACTCACAGTGGATGTGCCAGTGAAATCGATGGAACACTAAGTCTTGTGCCCATTTCTCAGTGAGATGGGCATGTCTGTGCTGTGTGCATTATGTTAACCAGCAGTGAAGTAATGAAATGACATATTTTCCTGCCATATTTTCATTGTATGCAATTTAGTGTAAATTGAGTAGAATATAGACAGAAAAGACTGATAACGGAAACATTTATCAAGGCAAGCTAGGTTTCTGAAAACTCTAAAGCTTCCTGCTACAAAATACTTACTAATACTGATTTAACAGATTTTCCTATGGCTCATGGAATCGTGCTCTGTATGTATGCGTAATGTTTATCTGTGTATGCCCTTATAACACCGTTTGAATACTTGATTACATAGAGTTATGGGAGACGCAGGGAGAGTGGACTGAAAGAGAGTTAAACTCTGAAAACAGGTAGGGCACAGACACCTATAAATAATCTGTCAGGGGAAATGCCTGTGCCAGACACTCTCCTTTTTGGACTAGGAAGTAAATCAACTAAGAGACACAAATTAATAGGAAATCAGACTCCTGAAGCGTCATCCTCAAATTGCCTATTTTTAAGTAAAGGCTTTGTAGGAAAGAGCCACCCGTAGCCCAGGTTTAGGAATGCACTCAGAGTACTCACAATATGCTTAGCCAGATTTAGCTGCAGGCTGTCCTCCCAGGCCTGTAGGCACATTACCTCTCCTCCCTTTCGTTGAATGTAGCTATCAGAACTAACCTTCATGTGTTTTGGTGTCAGTAGGGTTGGCTGGCGGTGAAATTGGGTAATGTGCGGTCTGTGCCTTAAGGGGTGTGTTGGAGTGTGGGCACGAGGGAGGCAAAATCTCTGATGGTGTTCCTTTGGAGGAATAATTTAGGTAGCGAACCTGCTGCCATTGTCATATGCAAGGAGCTCCACTGAACTAAATGAGACCATTCACAAATAGGCAAGTCGTAGATGTCTAAATGACATTGGAAAAACCGTCCCTAAAAGTCACTGATAAGGAATATTTCACTTGACAAGAGCAACATAATATAATCCTTGCTTTACTGTGGTGTCTGAGTAAAATTGCAGGCGGCTAGTGTTGTTAATACAGTTCCTAATGAAGATATACAGAGCTCTATTTTTGGAGAGTCTATAACAGGCCTTGTGACAGCCCATAGAGATTTATACTGCAGGATGTCCTCAGATATCTACTGGTTTTCCTCCCACAAAGGTATTCCATGGTCCTACAGACTTCGTTCTGATGCATCTCAGGAGAGAAGGCTGCTTATTAACTGGTCTACTGTGAAGTATTAACCGATGGCCTTGCATTATGTCTTGTCATGCATTAAGCTTTATATAGTCACTTAAAAAATCAAATCCATGCCCATTTATTCTGAATTCTTAATAGTTATTTTAGCAATACTAACAGGAACATTTCTTGGCTTAACAACAAAAATATCAGATTTTAAAGAAGCTGAAATACTAATCAATGATTCTTTAGGCTGGCTTGTTTTTTTACTATATTAAAAAAGTTCCACAAATGCTGAATCCCCCAAAGTCTGTTGAAAAAAATGAAATCTTCTTCTCCTAGACCACAGTGTGGTGAAATAAATTAGTATAATGATTTATGTTTACGGTTTTAGTCAATTCTGATAGAGATTATAGAGACAAAATGACAAACTGCCTTAGAGGTAAACTTAAATCATGTCAGCCAATCTTTAGTTTTTCCCTACTCTAATTGCTCCTCTTGTTCATTTATCTTCCTAGGCAATCTTTAGAAGAAATACTAGTTCAATCAGTGCATGTGCAAACCACCAGAGATAAAAAGTTTAGCCTAATTTGTCTCACTAAATTGTAATGCCTCTAGTAAACAAATCTTAGTTTGAAAGGAAACGAAGAAAATCTAAATAAACACCCTCCACAAAATGTTTCTCTCCTCTTTGCTACACATAGCATTGCTGATGTTTTGCAAACTTTGCCTTTTGATGCAAGCAAAACAAAAACATATGCACAATATGCTTTTGCAGTTACCTGGGGTAGTTGCTTTCAACTATTCACTGTAGTGTTTAAGCACAAGTAATATGGTATTATTATAGAAAAGTAATGTAAATAATTAAATGGCAGAATAAAATATTGCATTATGACAGTTGCGAAATATGAAATCAAAAGAGATTAATTTTAATTTCTCTTCCTATGCTTTTGAAGCCAATACAGTTTTGCTGCTCACAGCACGCAGAATTTCTCAACTTGGTATAGCTTTATTGCTGTTAATCTTATCTTTCTCTCACTCAAGTGAACAGTTTTGCCACTCACTTTGAGAGAAGTAGGTCGAATCCGTTAGGGTCTGCTTCCACAATCTTGTACCCTTTTTCAGCGGAAATGCTCGGCATGAAAAATGTGTGAATCTTTGCAGAGTAGAGGCATAAGACAATGAACAATCACTGAATTGAAAACATCCCTAGTACAAATTAACTCAGACCATTCATTTGATTTCTGGAAGGTTAAGATCCCTGAATGCAGACTACATTTTCTAAAAAAATCCACAGCTCTAATTCTCCACCAGCATGCAGTGGCTCATTTTTAGAGGACCATTTCAATGGCTACACTCCTGTTGTCTTTCTAAAGCAAGAGTCCTATCAATGGAAGAAATCTCATTAAAGGAAATTTTGCCCTTATAAGGCTTTCTGTAGGCAGACTTTCTAGGCATCTCAGATTAGAATCTGATCTTGATAGCTAGGTTTTCGAAATACATGTGTGTGTCATTACTCATATAACTAATCCCAGCAACTTGAATCAGACCATATATGTGAGAAAATGAGCATATATTTTCAAAAGCTTGCCGGATTGGGCCCTAATCCTTCTTTTTTTTTCTTTTTTTTTTTTTTTTTAAATCATCAGGATCCCATCAGATTTTATGTCTAGAAATTATTGTTATATATCACTGCATAAAGCTTGGTCCTGTGGCTTGTGCTCTACAGGGAGGAGAGACGTTTTTAAACAAAAAATTACAGCACTATCTATAATAAGGTCATTGGCTGAGATATCTTGTTATTAGACAGCATCCTTGCCAAATGCATATGCACTGGGTGGAAAATATGCTTTCTTTCTAATTAAGAAATTAGAGAGTAAAGATAAAAGTAGAGCATCTCTATTTCTGGACAACACAGACATAACTCATGTCAGATGCTGCAATTCTTATCACTTTCTCATTATGCACATTTATCATGGTCATTCATCTACTTATCAGGTCTGCATGATGGTACAAACATCAAAAAAGCACAAACAGCCATAAGACCTCTAAAGGAGCATGACTTTGGGCCTGACCTTTGAAAATATATCAAAAATACATCATGTTCTGTCTCGTAGACAGCAAAAGATTAAAACTTTAAAGATTAAAGACAAGTCTGCAGTATATATAAAAAAATCTCTATTATCAACATATTTTTAATGGTCTATGTCTCTTTTTGGCTGTCCTGCATTTCTCATTGCTCTGCCTGGGGAGCCAGCCTCTCAAATGTTTTAAGTTGCCACAGTTCCCTAGTAAAGCTAGTCACAGCTGTGCCAGTTTACACAAACACAGGCTCAGGCCCACGCTCATTTCTGAAAAAGCGTTGGTCTGGTCTGTATCCCCTTATTTCAGAGCTTTAAAAGGACCCAACTACGCTCTTAAGAACACAACTACACCAGTGAGAAATCAGAAACAAGCCCTCTTCACACCACCTCAACACTAGTGGAAGCACAATAGACCCTTTTTTTGTGTGTCTTGCAGAATCTTTACGTAGAGGCTCGTAGCCTGACTGTATGGATGACCTGATAAAAATAAAGGTTTCTCTCTGTTAACTTCGCCAAGTGGTCAGCAGGTTTAATAAATCAGAACAGTATCCTTTAAGAAAACCTAACTCCACTCCCAAAGCCCATTGACAGGCTGATTTTTATAGCTCTTCTTTGTAAGGATGGCTGTCAGAACAGCAATACATAGAGAAAAATTAAGAAATATCACTCTGAGACCTGTTGGTTTCTGCTACTGCAGCCTGCTGAAAAGTAGAGCAAGTAGTAGAGCTTCAGCAAGCTGGTGTCCTTGCATCCATCTCATATATCCTTTGACCAGCCCCTGGGGGAAATTCAAAGTGAGTGAGGGCAGCCTAGCTCCTTACCCTGCAAGGCAAGAGGAAGATAACACTGTGTTGTAGGAATGACTGGAGGAGATAACTGCCCATCCTCTCTAGAGATGGTCCTCGCATCTCCTCAGGGTCTCATCTTGGGAGCTGGTAGCCAAGGGAGTGCACTAGGTATAGGTGGTTCACATGGGCAGCCACCAACTTTCTGATGTATTATTTCTGAGTACCTTAGTGCAAATTTATCTGAATTAGAATGAAGAAACAAAATATGGCCAAGGGTTCCTCTTCCCATGAAATTAAACAAACATGAACTAGACACTTGTCATGCATCCCAGTCTCCATTTTCAGTACAAAGTTACATGGTGGTTATGGGACCTTAGGCATGTCACTTTAGCTTTCTAAGTGTGATTTAGAGAGGGTTGAAATGAGTATTGAAAACAATCTGGCAGAAGTAGCCTTTTTGTGAGGTGTTTAAGAATAAATCACAACTTTACAAAATAATTGACAATCTAAATCATATGAGATGAATAGTTAATTTAACTGATTTTAAAAAAAAGTGTCTGCCCACTTACAATATTTGCTGTAAATGCTATATCACTTGACGTGTTGGGTCATACCTTCACTGGGTGGCTTCAGTATCATACTCATAATGAACATCTGAAGAACCATTTGGAGCTGGGAGATCATCAGACATGGGGAGGCAAGATCCCAGTCTTCAATGCTGCATTAAGGTCCAGGCAATGCAGAAATACACATACCCTGGCTGCTTTAATAGTAAACAATGTTGTTTCACAAGTACCTAGCTGTATGAATGCTGGTGTTTGTGGTCTTAAAAGTAGCCATTCCAGATGGAACTCCCAGTGACTGGAAGTTCCAGCTTAGATTTGTGCTACTTTGATGGGATCGCCTGAAGACCCAATGCAACTCCAAACACACCGCTGTTCTCAGCAGTTCCATAATAACGCAGTGAGGGCCATTAAATGATATGTAATGTCTAACCCATAATGCAGGGACGAGGATGAAACAATAAATGTGAAGAAAAATGGCAGAGTAGTGGTCTTGGAACTCACCAAGGAAAGGTAAAGAAAACCCTTTCCCATTGATTCAAGATTGACAGGATGGGACTTGTCAACATCTCCAGTTTAACAATGCTGCCCTGCAGGAACTGCCTTTATGAGAAAGGCCATATTCAACTTCTAGAGTTATTAAAATGCAGATCTTTTTTCCTGAGCGTGACAGCAAAACTCTAAATAACAGTAGTCACACTTTTGCTATGGGGATGTTTGACTATTAGAACCAGGATATGACTATAATGCCATGTAAAACAAGCCATCAAAGACTTACCCCAGAATAAGACTATCAATGGTGAGAGGAGGCACACCACAAAAAAAAGTATGAAAGAAAATCTGTGTTTCTGTTACTGATTCCTTGAGCCCATGCAGCCCACTGTTCCTGTTTTCAGTGAACTCTTGATTGGGCTCTGCAAGGATTTACAACCTGAGCACAGGATAATCAATTTAAGCCCTGAAGCACAGATCTGAAACTATCCAAACAAAACCAAACTGGCAGTCACAAAGAGATAAAGTATGTGTTTGAAAGCTGTACACTGAAGTTACCAGAACTAGATAGAGTAGTGGCATTGCACCACCAGATAGAGTTAAAATGCACGGGCAGAAGACAGACTACTAACACACACAGCAGAAGCAGATTAGAATTGAAAGATGACTGACTAACCATCACTGTTTTACAGACTGAAGGCTGGGCAGATGGTTAAAGACACTGATCCTTTTATGCTACTCACGTGTGCGTATGAAGTCTAGAGGGGGAAAAAAAAGCACTCCTACATTGCTGAAATTATAACATAGTAATAATTTTTCTTCTTTGCCCATGTTTGTTGGCTTTTAGTTATATTGCCAGAGGATATCACACTCTATTGCATTTTACAGAAAACACTGAACAGCTTAACCTAAAGGTCCAATAAATTATACACAGCATATTCTGAGAAGGTTTAATGAAGAAAAGTATGCTTTAAAGTTTAATTCACAGCAGTTTTTTAAAGCAAGATTTAAAGTCCCAAATGCCTTTAAGTGGATCTTTCAAGCTTCAGAATGGAAAGTGCAATGCAATATAATTGCATAATCTGACTTCAGTGACAGTATTGAGAAGACTTGCTGGTATTAAATATGAAACCTTTCGTGAATCTTAAATCCAATTTTTGGAAATTCATTTACTACTGTATTTGCACTGCTGTAAGGCATAGGCTGCCATTTCTCAGTTTTCTGTTCCTAAAAGATTTAACTTTCTCGAATTTTAACCATCAGGATAATCTAATTTGTAATTAAGAAGATAGTCTTATAAGTAATAAATTTAAGAAGGAAGGGAGTGAAAATTGTTTTGTGATAGTTCTGTTTCATATATATGCAAAACAGAACAATTGAAATAAACTAATTGATCCTGAAACTTTGTACAGTGATTAAACAAACTATAGAAGAAGATACACATACTGAGAGAAGATTCACAATTGTTCTAGGAAGACCATTAGCAACATTTAATCAATCAAAACAAGATCTGTTTGAGTATGAAATTTTAAACACACAAAATTAACTCCCAGAGATCACTATAGGAATACACAAAACAGAATTTAAAAATAATGTTATCGAGGTCGGTGACAGAAGCCCTCAGTTGTTGCAGGCTGTGAAATGGCATAAGCAGTATAGACAAAGCATGATGGGGCAATAGATCACAGTAATAACATTTGCAATAAACAATAACAGAACAAAGCAGACATCTATAAAAATCCCATGAGGAATTTGCCTTATCCATAATTTTTCTTTACATTTGAGAAAGTGTGTCAGGAAAGGCCATTCCAGCCAATGGCACCAATTAATTTCTGCAACTTTTAATGACATCTTTCTGGGTAAAACCTCAGATAATACCCCAGGCTCATGATTGATAGAAGCCTGTGTTTGATTTGTACCAGACTGTTGATATTTTTAGTATTTTTAAAGAGTCCCAGTGCAGCCAATCAAGCAATCAACATGAAATACTCAGATCTTCTCTTGTAAAGTACAGGAAAACAGAAAGACAATGGGACTTTCTTCATAGTGTTGACAGAGTATTGGTGATTTCATTTCAGTAGCTCTCAAGATGATGGATTACACGAATTTTTATTCCAGAGGAAAATGATAGCCAAAAAGAAATCTTTGATTCTCATGTCATTCTGGATATTATTTTACCCTCAAAAGGACTGTTGAAATGCAGAAGAGATAAAAATAATTGATTCTGAGGGGTGAAACATAAGAATAAAGTGATTTCACTTTTGGTTTTCTCATCTTCAGCTAACCAATATGTTTCAAACATATGATAAAATCCAGCTGCGGGTTCTCTCATAGATAAATATTTAGAGAATTTAGAAAATGCAAACACAATTCCCATTTTTTTCCAGAAGAGTTTAGCAGCATCATTCTCTTATACTTTTAGATTGAGTGTAGAATTAAAGAACACCTGAAAACAGAGGCAGGTAGCTCTTTGCTTTCTAAGAGAGCTTCCTATACCCCTTAGAATAAATCCTAATGTCCCCACGTCTGTAGCAGTTAAGACATATGGAACCACTGCACCATTAAAATATATAAATAAATAAATACTAGAATATCTCAATAAAACAAGGGAAAAATCATGTATTTGTGGATTCCTCTGTCCGTACGAGTGCTGTGGGGTGATGCCTGGATATCACAGCTTTTTAGCAAGAGTGAAAACACAGCGGGGGCAGCGACAGGGGCCGGTTTGCTTTGCTGCCTGCTCAGCCTGTGAGTGGGGTGATCGCCTCGCGCCCTTCTCACGGACAGCCAGCCAGGGCCACCAGCGGCAAAATGATAGGGCCGACAGTCCTGTGAACTCTGGCTTATTGCACTGGCATGACCGTGTGAGCCTGGAAAAGGGGGAGGAGAAGAGGAGAAGAAAGTCACCCAGCTGCAGAGCCCGCACGCTTCTAAGAGCGCCTGTGGAATTCCGACTCCCAGCGCCCAAGGCTTGGATGAGTGTCCTGCACAACTGCTCAGGCACTTCCCAGAGTCTCTGAGGTGACCTGTCTGTACCTGTTGGTGCCTGCCTCTGCCTGCCTTGTTAATTGCTGTAGACGGGATGCTTGTCCGGATGATTTCTCTGAGGCTCAGCTCTCAAAACAGCCTAACAATGACTTTTCCAGTTATCACCTCAGATTAATTTCTGAGATCTGTGGCTTTGACATTTGGTGATTGCTACCTGTATGTAAATAAGCAACGGGAGCATGGATCTCATCCACAAAACTACCTTGAAGTGTTCCAGTAACATATATGAAGAATTGTTTTATTTGGAATATTTTCTGAATGCTATAAAGTTTTGAAATACCGTAAGTAAGAAGGCAAATACCATCTATGTTTGATCTTCTGATGAGCAGCAAATAACAGGTCCCATTAATGATCCTTGCTGCATTGTATTTCTCAAGATTAATACCGTTACCTTGTGTGGTAATAGTTATTTTATTCCCCTCTCACTGCTGATTAAGAACCCGAACTGCTGGTGCAAATGGTAATAAGCTGTTTAGCTAAGTGCTCTCACCTGGGCTGCCAGCAAGGATCGTACCAGCTCACAGAAATGGGCTAATCCTTGCCAATTTAGTACATTAGTGGGGAGTTCAGAACTGTAAATCCTATGAGGATGATACATCTTCTTCCCTTCAAGTTTTGTATACACGGTATTAGGTTTACTCCTTTTTAAAAGACATCTATGTTACATTACACTGATTTTAATCAGTACTCCAAAGCTCTTGCAAATTAAAATACCCCTCCCCAAAACCTGATTCTATTTTAGTGTGCTAGTTCATAAAAAGAAGAAATCTTGTCTATCAGTCCCTCCTGGCCATAAAAAAAAAAAAAAAGTTACGATCATCCCTCCACAAGCAAGCAAATATCTCCATATTTCCCTTGGACAAAATAATTTTCCATGACAGTTTTATAGTTAATACTTCTTTCATTACAGCAAATCTTTGTTATATTATAGGGGTCATATCCGCTATCATTCCCTACTATATAGCTATGATATAACTATGATTGCACTAGAGGTTAAATTTGACTGTCATAATATATATTCTGCAAGAATCTTCAAGTTCTTGTTATCCCAAGCATTGCCCCTCTCAATTCCTTAGTGCCATCTCTTTGAAGAATAATTATCTACCATAAAAAAATAGTATCTGCTCTCATGTATATCAGATATGACAAACTCAAAGACTAGGAGTATTAACAAATAATTGTGTTTACTTTTATTGGCAGAGCTACTCAAAAGAATAGCTCCGTAACTGCAGTGCAGATATTAATTCCTGGGTAATGATCAGGAAAGAGATTTTGGAAAAAAAGCCATCAGATTTTGGATACAAGCATCTTATTTTTCTCTCCTGCTGCCTTTGTGAACTACTGGGAATACTCAAACTAAAAAGTGAAATATGTCACGGATGACTCAAGTAAGCATGCGTTTGTTTTGTGAAAAGATGGGTGTTTCATCCCAGGGCCTAATTCGGTAGATTTATCTGCTACAATTACAGTGCTTTGATCACTCCAGAATAGGTGGTGTAGTGTGGGGTGTAGCTGTCCTTTTCCAATTCACTCTCCTTATCAGGATACATGTCTGTTGATTTGTGGGAAGCTGGCTGTTTTTCGTTCCTGACAAACTCCAGTGATTAAAATGTAGTGGCTTGCTCTTGTTCCCCTGATAAAGGTGACAGCTGCAGAGTTTCCAGTGTTAGTGGATATGGTCCATGCAGATTGCTTTTTAATGAAAGCAATATATTATCTTACCTAGAGACCCCGCAGCCTTACCTTGTTAATGTATTCTGGCTTGGCACCACATTCATCTATAAATTAGTTGTATTAAACATGCTTCTTACTATTTATCCCATCTCTAAAGAGTCAGGGTGTTTTTTTAGTTTATTTTGTTTGTAACTTTTCTTTATACCTCCTCCAGCAGCAGCATCATACACACAATGAACAGTGGTGCAGATTTTTCATAAAAATATCTAGCATTAAATAATATAGTCACAGACACCTCCACATGCGATGACTTGATAATCCTTCACATTTAGCCATTAAACTATACACTGAAGGATGTGGAATCAACAACACTTGATTATACAACTCATATCTGCAAAGGTTTTCCCCTTCACTGCAATTTTAAAATCAAAATAAGAGAAGTAACTTATAAAAAGAAACAAACCCCAAGATTAGGCTAAACAAATTTGTGCTTCAATTTTGTAGATGTGTCTTGCTCAAAATGTCTGAAATAAGGCAAATTGAAAATTCCAGTGGCATTGTATCCTTTAAAAAAATCTTGCAGGTCTCTGGGACACTCAAATGCCAAATTCATTATCACCACGAATGGTCTGTGCCGCAGATATAAGCAGTGCATTCCCTGTCAATAATTTATATTATTTCCACCAACCTTCATCTTGAACTAAATTTCAGAAAAGGACTGGATTGAACTAAATTTCAGAAAAGGATCAACTTCTATTCTTCTTCTGCTAGAAATATTTTTCTAGCAAAAGATAAATATTTTAACTCATTTTATCTCATAGAATATACATAAGAACATAGAAGTTTAATTACATTCCTGTTATTTATTCCTAAATTGTAATGAGAAGTTAGTACATTGGTATCATTCAAAGGTGATAATTACATTACAAATCTCAGTACATCTATAACCATAAAAAAAAGAAAAAGAAATGTTTCAATAATCCAGAAATATGCATGTGAGAAACGTGAGCTATTAACTACTGTGAAAATGTTTTAGAAATGTTAAAAATTAAATGTGCTGTGGTCAGTACAAAGACTTTTTCAGTGGAGGGTATTCTGCATTTTGTACTTGAAGTATTGGAATTTAACTCCTTTAGAGTGCCTGCGTGTCTCTGCTCCGTTTGTATCTTTGTTAACAATGCATGTACAGTAGGAGAGATAAGTAAGGGATTAGTAAAGGATTAAAGGAAAACCTTTGGTTTATATACTCTCTGAACACTGCCTCCACAGTTAATTTTTTGAATTTTTACATTTTGTCAGAAAGATAACAAAATACCATATCTGTTTATTTCTTCCATCTAAACCATCACCCTGCTTGTCTTCTCTTTTTCTTAGAAAAAAATGTTTGATTATCTAGATTTTTTATAAAAATAAGGATACTCTTGAATTTCTCTTAGCAGCAGCTTTGATGCTAAAATTTTTTTTAGTTTCTTTTCTGTCTTGCTTTTGTTCGTGCTGTAAATTTTAAAGTCACCTGGACCTGTGAAATTTTCTTGTTTCAAGGGAATAAATTGTCTTCTTTTGGTTAAATACCTAGCATCCATTGAGCTTGTAAATGCAGAGATAAAAACAGAGAAAGAAAGCATGTAAACCTGTAATTCTGACTAAGGCCATCAAGCCTTCTGGACACTTAACCCGGAAATACCAATTCGCAGCTTGGGTGGGAACTGCACTTTCTCATGCTCCCTTTTCCCTGGCAAAGTTTGTTTCTAAAAATAGATTCACTTTTTCTCCCTGACAAATATGTGAGATGTATTAAAGGTATAAGCACACCTCATGCAGTATTGTACTGAGTATTTTACATTCCACCCAAAGTTCTTTGAAAGGCTCCAGCTTCCAAAGTTATTTCAGGTACATGTATTTTTGTTTTCTTTCTTTTCCTTATAAACATCTGAATTCCTGATTATATCATATTGACATCCGAGTCATATGTAGAATAAATGAGGTCATAATCAGAGATTTAATGCTTTAGCTGATAAATTTGAGTCCTTACAGAAGCCAGTTTGATTTTTCCTATTGCCAGAAATGGGACCATGAATTCATGCAGGCACAAAACCAAGCAGCACCAATTTAACACTGTATTTGTGCCCTCTGTAGTGATCGAAGAAGGCAGCCTGCGTGTACTGTACATCATCATTCAACTGCTTGGGACTCAAGTTGGTTATCTGAATTGGTGCCTGTCTTAGCAGAATTGGTTCTAATAAAATGGAAAACATATGACACGGAATTATCTTTTAAGCATTGGGTACCCTTACAACATCATTCTCTCTACTTGGTATAATAGTACTGGCATTGCTGTCACTGTATTGCTGCATTTTGTGGAGAGTTTGTAGTAAACCATGTGTTTCATAGGTCTAAAGGGTATTTCATTTCATTTCAGTAAATGCTTAGGGTGTGTTCCATCCCCATCTCTTTCATCAGCTGCGACTCAGGGGCACAAAGCCACCAAATCAAACAAACCCCCCGAACTTCCCCATGCTGCAGCAGCAGCCTGCATAGCAGGGAAAGGCAATAGCCAGGCCCTGGACCCTTTCTGTGCTTGGTCCCAGATAAGGCTAGAAAGGTGAGGAGGAACTATGATGCAGCAAAGACAGAGGATATGACTCCACCATCAGGAGGGAGAGGGGAAAAGTACAAAGGCTCAAAAGTAAAAAAAGAATTTTCATTTTGTCCTCATTAATCTTTTAGACAACTGTACAGATTCACAAAACATATGCAAGCAAACCCACAGAGTGCTGATTGCAGCATTTGTTCTTTACATATAACCAACCATTGCTTTGCAAATTGGTTCCTCCGATATATTTCCCCATAAATAATCTGTTTAAAGCAAACATTAGATGCACTCTATGGGTTGTTCTCTACTATCTTTTTTGGGTATTGCTGTTGCACAAAGAGAATTTGATTGACAAAATAACATGCTGGTATAAAACAAGCAGAAATGTCATCTCATAAATCACTACAGAAAGAAAAGAGATTATCAAACAACTAAATAATGCAACCCACAGCAAAACATACCAGTAAATCATACAAACCAGGGTAAATTAGATAACACTGTCCATATACAATTGCACCGGTTGGCTCCCACGACAGCCTTTAAACGTGACATGTTATTTGACATGTATGCAATTAGGGCTTAAAATCAATTTTTTTCTATTCCATTTAAAATAAAAAATGTACTGTTTCCAAATCAAATGCTACCTTTTTAGTTAAGATGGACAGGAAGTAGGATCAGGTTAGCAGCAGCATCACAGCAGCATAATTCAAGCCAGTGAAGGACGGTTTTCCTGGATACTGTGAAGGACCAGATTCCCATGTCATTACTGCACACTATTCATGTTTATTTATTATTCCAACTTTTTTTTTTTTTTTTTTCCACAGGACCTATTGTAAAACCAGGATCCATTGAAAAGCAAAAATACTAATGCATGATTATATTGATGACATGGTAAGTATCTGATGGGATTTAGTGGATAAGCACCGTAACAGAGCTGTAGCATCTCTAGCGTGCCTTCCCAAGGGAAGGTGACTGAAGGGACAGCCTGGTACAACGCTGTGCACAGAGCTGGGAGGAGGGACGTCGACGTGGTGTTTCAAGGCTATGGGTGTCACATACCTGCTCTGTCACTGTTCTTTCATTGGGAAATTCCAAGCAGCAGTTCTTGCTTACCCAACCCAGACAAGCAATAGAAGCTTTGGTATCAGTGAGAGCTTGAGCACTAAGGCCACTAGAAATGTGTTCAGTGTCACAGCATGACTGGTGATAATTGCCAGCCTGACTCCCAGCCTTCTTGTGCTTTTTTGGTTACCCACTGACATGTGGGCACATCAAATGGCTCTAAGCTGACAATGGGGTGGCATGAAGTGGAAAATGATCTAGATTTCTAGCTTTTCCTTGCTTCCACCTGTTCTCTCTCTCCAGCCCTTCTCACTGCCCTTGGTTTCACAGACTGCTGCATGGCCCTCCCAAAAGCACTCTTTTCCCTCTCCGTGAGCTGCTCCTCCTCCTTGTGACTTCTGTTACAACTGCCCAGATGCTCTCTGCCTTGGGAGAGGATGGCAGACAAGCATGCTTACAGAAGAAGGGAGCTGACAGCAGCTTAGGCAGGTGAGAAATATGCAAAACCCAGGGACCTGCAGAGGCCCCTGCACTGCAAGGGGCTGCAAACTCAGTTTCAGCTCTTAATCTCTGTTGAGTTTATGTTCCTTGGAGCACAAGATGGCTGCACACAGTGTACATCCATGCTGTGCTGTGAGGTACAGCAGATTGATGCTCCAGCTGGTCCTAAGCAAGTTCAGCTTGATGCCACTTTGTTGATGCCTTCCCTGAGATGGACTTGCTGCACAATTTTGGAGAAGATAGGTAGCTTTCATTTCAAATTCTTGATTTGTCTTCCATTTCACACACTTTTACCTCACTTTTCCTCCCTAGCAGTCATTGCAAGCCAGTATCTTCCTGCTGGCTTCTCACTTTTTGTCCAAAGTGAGTTGTCCTGACAGAATGGACAGTGCTGACAGTTCGAGGACTCCATCTGTATCATTATCACACACACACATCATTCTCTCTCCTCCATGTGTCTGGCAAAGAAACAAAGCCTTGCCCCAAAAGAGTAAGATGACAAAATAAATCACAATTTTTTTTTAAAGAAATGTACAGGTATTTCCCTTATACTTAAAAAGTAATACTTCATGAATTCTGCAGTAACTTTGACAGTTCTTGTGAATTTTCTTGTAAAGAAAAGATTGTTCAGAAATTCAAGCTAATCATAGCTTTTAAATAATCAGGCAACTACTTAAAAACTATGAAAAAGAAAATTATGATCTCCATTATGCATAAAACTTCTAACCTGATATTAAAATTTGGTTATGTGGCCTGGAGTTTTTATTCCTTCTTTTCCCTAGCAGTTTGTCTGTTGCTTTAAAAAGGTCATAAGGAAGTACTTTAAAATTTCTGCACATATTCTTTTGCAGATTATCATGAAAATTCGATTTGAGGAATCAAACACAATATATTGCACCTGAAGACAGAATGTCCCAAGAGTGAAATAGTTGTACAAGGTAGAATCCCAGGGAGAGGACAAATATCACAGGTAAATAAAAATAATTTTTGTTGCCATTCACTGTTATTTTCCTTTCTGTTCCTGTCCTGTCTCTGAATTGTAGGCTGTTGCATCAGGGATTGATTGTCTTTAATGCTAGGATATATAGTTTTTACATAACAAGCACAAATGCAATAAGTGTGAATTACATATGACAACTCTTCACTCTTTTATTCTTGTAGAGAAGACAAAACCTCAGGAAATAATGATTAGTGAAACAAGCTCTTCTGCAGTCATAGCTGTAATCATGATTATACTTTATGACAGGGTCTTACAACGAGGTTCCCTCTTGAATATGTCTGTACACTATCCTGGTGGCATTAATGCTGTGCTGTTGAATCAGGCCCAGAGATAAGATGCATTCTGGTGATGAGTGCTAAATCAACTCTTCACTACCTATCCTTTAATTCTACGTGTGATTTTAAAAATACTGCCTTGTTAATGAAAACTCATCCTGTAGTTTTTATCAGTTTCATCCAACACACTTGATATGCAAAGGGCCAATATTCTGGAAAGTTCTCATTTCATGTTCTTGACTCATGATGGACACAAACATGTTGTTCTAAACAACCTTCCTGGAAAATCAGACAGGATTGAGAGCTTAGCACCTTTTGTGGCTGTTTTTTCCTGAATATAGAGAAAGCAATTCAATCTCACTGTGTTTCTCTTTGTTTCTTTTTGAGACCTACCCATTCCGAAAACACGCGAGACCCAACTGTCCCTCAGCAAAGGGACCAAAACCACCAGAGGTGCCTGTACTAGTCACCGGGGTGTCAAGGGGAAGAGTGTTTTCTCAGACAAGGAGGACGAGTGCAGGGAACGGGCAAAGGACAGGGCTGACCACAGCAAAGCTTCTTCTGCTTGGGCTGCTGACTTTGATTTGAGTTTAGCAAAGGGCGGAGGAGGGGAGTCGGTCGAGCACGGCCTCCCGCCTGACAGAAACGGTTCAAGCGCATCCTCTAACGCAGGGGCAGCGCTTGGAAAACTGGGTTTCCTTCCTCCCCTTTGTCCCCTCCCCGCCGGTAGCCGCCGGGGCAAGCCGGCCGGTGGGCAGGACGCGGGGCCGGGACCGGGGAGGGAGCGGAGCATCCCATCGCATCCCATCGCATCCCATTGCATCCCATCGCATCCCATCCCATCGCATCCCATCCCATCGCATCCCATCCCATCCCATCCCATCCCATCCCATCCCATCCCATCCCATCCCATCCCATCCCATCCCATC